>NC_138068.1:33865974-34247675 GCF_964194185.1 Rhinolophus hipposideros
AAGACCTATTTCAAAACAACTAAAACAGGGCCGCTCAGGCAGTTAGAGCTCCTTGCTCCTAACTCCGAAGGCTGCCGGTTCGATTCCCACATGGGCCAGTGGGCTCTCAACCACAAGGTTGCCAGTTCAACTCCTCGAGTCCCGCAAGGGATGGTGGGCTCTGCCCCCTGTAACTAAGATTGAACACGGCACCTTGAGCTGAGCTGCTGCTGAGCTCCTGGATGGCTCAGTTGGTTGGAATGTGTCCTCCCAACCAAAAGGTTGCTGGTTCGACTCCCCAGACTCCCACAAGGGATGGTGGGCTGTGCCCCCTGCAACTAGAAAACAGCATCTGGACCTGGAGCTGAACGGCACCCTCCACAACTAAGATTGAAAGGACAACAACTTGACTTGGAAAAAAGTCCTGGAAGTACACACTGTTCCCCAATAAAGTCCTGTTCCCCTTCCCCAATAAAAAAAAAAAAAAAAAAACCCTAAAACATACAAAAAAACAAAAAGAGCTTCAACAAAAATGAGTCGTGAAAATCCTTTATGCAATCTGTCATGTCGGAAGGTCTTGACAGAAGGTCTGTTAAGAACACAGAGGTATCCCCTCCCAAAACTTCAGCTACTCCTTTCAATTGCCTTTCTTCTTTGTCAAAGTTACGTCTCAATGTAGGAATTTACTCAAAATTCACTTTGAGTGTGAATAGAGATCATGAGATAGGATCCTGCTTTCTGCTCTAAATTTTCTCAATTCAGTTGTCTAAATTACAACACTCTAATGAGGGCCAGAGGGACAAATGGCCCCAGGCAGGGGGAAAAATCAGAGGCATCCACTCCCCAGTAAAAGTGGTGTTCTTATTGCTATTATGGAGCCCATAAAATTCTATCATTAGCATTGCATTTGTCTGGAAAATATATGACATAAATAAGCATTAGACTTATCTCTACTTGAGAATTTCATTAGAGCAGTAGCCGTAAAAGAAATGGTACTGTTTGTAATGTTCACTTGATGCTCTTGTATCAAGTGAACAGGAATCTGAATTCTTGTTCCATTAGACAGAGGAACCACAGATAAGGAGGTTCCACTTTCGGTGGAACCTGAAATGAATCGCTTAAGATCTCTGCGGTTTCCTCATTGTAAAAAATAAAATAAATGACTGCTTAAATGACTTTAAATTCCTCACAGGACAAGATTTCATACCTGAAAGTAGTTTTAGAACTTCAATAATGTTTTGGTTGAAATTTAGTTAAGAGGCCTGCAACGGATAGAACATTTAGGAGAAGAGCTTGTTAAAAAGCTATTAATTAGGAGTGGCCGGTTAGCTTAGTTGGGTACATTGTGGTGCTAATAACACCAAGGTTGTTGGTTCAATCCCCGCATGGGCCACTGTGAGCTGCACCCTCCTTAAATAAAATTAAAAAAAAAAAAAAATCACGCGGCGCTGTCCCTTTAAAAAAAAGGCTATTAATAACATAGTATATTTTGATTAAACTCAACTACAGAGAACTTTATTTTCTAAGGAAGAAGAGAAAAGATCATTGACTCATTGATTCACCATTAATTAATGAACTACTACATATCTGGAGCTTTCACAAATATCATCTTATTAAGGCTTTACAATTAACTTGTAAGGAAGGTATTGTCATCCATATTTGACACATGAGAAAAGTGAACTCAAATAACTAAGATTCTAAGATCCAAGTCTTGTAACTCCAAGTAACATGCTTGTTCCATGATATCCGCCACTGCAGAAATAAGGTTAATGTCATCATACAAATAAAAGAGATAAAGGCAAAGTAAATTCAAAAGCCTCAAAATCCCGATTCCATAGTCAAGATCAAAGTAAAAATTACTGCAGATAAGTAGCATAACAAATTCTGATACCAATATTCCGGACTGTAGGTAGACCCATATTTAATCACAACATTCTAGAAATAGTCACTAAGCAGGTCCCAAAGGAATAATGCTAAAATTTTGCATCAAGGCCATAGCATGCATTTTATGAGTTAAAAAAAAAAAAAGCCAAGGAGCAGTCATAAACATCTACAATACTGTAGATGTAATGTAAAATAAATATTTCAGTATATATATATATTGATTATATATATATAGTATAAAGCCCACAAACAGAAAGAACACAAGCAAGACAGTTATACTATACCATAAATTTAACCTATAACTACTAAGCCAGCCATATATATTAAACATTTAATTAATAACTTTCTTAATGACAAAATTTAGAAGTGATTTATGGGGGTGATTTGAATGGCCAGGGCCTCTTTAAAAACTGAAAAGGAAGTTTGAGTTGATGTTATTTCTCAATAAATTCCTCTGTACAAAGGAGAGGCAATATAAATCATTTCATCAGTTTTAAAGCTGTACGCAGAGTTTAAAAATAACATTCAATATTTAGAGGCTTCATGAAGTATGATGGGGAAAAGTTTTAAATCTGCTCACCAGTCACTGCTTATCCCTTTCTCTATTCAACACAGTGTCAAGGGTGGTTCTGAGATTGAATAAAGACACAAAAATTCTGAAGGTAGAAGGGGAAAATGGTAATTGTATTCATTTGTCCAGAACAGAGTAGAATTTAAGGAATAACAATGAAGAATTGGTTGCAAAGCTACCATTTCTATCACATAAGCAGATAAAAAAAAGCAAAATAGGTAGGCCACCTCAAATGGGATAATGCAACAAAAAGCAAATAAACAATACAAAATGTAGCACATTTCACAGTTCTCATTTGACACTATTACTAAGAAATAATGCTAGTAAAAGAAGGAAATACACTCACTTGTATTACTTTTTAACTTTTTATTTTAGCGAAGAAATTTATTTACAATTTTATTCAAAGTTACCTAATATTGTGCTTTCTAATTTCTCATTGGTCATGAGGGGGGAAAAAAGCTGTATCTTTGCCTAAAATTAAACAGTCTCAGGAAATTCATAGAATTCTCCATGAAAATCTACGAAGAGATTCCACTGGGCCCACAAACCCCAAGTTAACAACCCACACAGCTATTATTTTATTTAAAAATCTATAAGCATGTGGTTATAAACCAGTAAGCTAAACTTTCATTTTGATTTCCAGTAAAAATATTTCCTGCTGGGACCATGAATTCTACATGACAAAGGCAACAGTGACACTATTATTACCTAGAAGCTAACATGAAAATTTCAGTTAAAATACTGAAATTAGATTATCATGTTAGAATCATACCAGTATCTGTTAAAAAGAAATAGGGATCCTTTAAGAAATGGCTGGTTCTGGGTCTGGCTAAAGAAGTATCCAAGAGGAGTCTGAGATATCTTGTTTTACTGAAAAGCAAAAAAGCTATCAAAGATAGTTACGTCAAAGACCACAGAAGCCAACTTAATGGGGCTTTCATTGACAAAAGATGGAACAATTTTACCAGCAAAAAGAATAATGGTCCCAAATTCTTTAATATGTCTTACTAGCCACCAAAATTGATCCCTTGGGTTTCTATTTCTAGTTAGGATAGAGAAATTTAAAAGTCCATCACTCCCACCCTAACAACAAGCCAAACAAGCTACAACAAATTTTTAATGTTTTTAAAACTCAGAGAGATGACACTGCAAAGATATCTCAATGAACTGAATTTCCAAAAGGGACAAGCCTTTCCTATGACAGAAGAGGTCAGTGGCCCTTTTGTCTTCTAAGAAGCAGTGGGGCAAAAGAGAAATGCTATAAATGAGGCTAAGGAGACACTGGTTGAACATTAACAAACTTTAAACGCCCACATGTGGGCTGACACAATGAATTAGAATCCAGAGAAGCTCCGCTTACTGAGCAAGTCTGATTCTATTCGCTAACTCTTTCCTTCAGGTCTTCACCAAGAGCTCCAAAGACCTGGAGCAGCGCAGGAGAACTGAAGGCAATCCACATGCCTCAATCACACAGGTCCTCCCTAAGTGCAAAGCAGCAGCACATTGAAGCCTGGGAACAGAACAGGAAAACGAAAAGAGAGCCCCCTCCACCAACATGGATGCCCAGAGCTACCACCTAGTACAAACGGCCGCCAAACAATGGGAGATGGCAGAAGAGCTACGAGAAGTCCCTCAAAGGCAAATTGGGTCTTCCCTAAGTGCACTGCAGCCGTCCTCCAAAGAGTAAGGGCAGAGTAGCAAGATGGAGGAAGATCTCAGCAGTGCAGAAAGATAGGGGTGGGAGCTAAAATCTACATAGTGAACCAATAAGCTTGCAGCCAGGCTGTAAACAAAAGAAATCGGGGAGAGGGAGAAGTGGAGGATGGGAAGAGAAAAGAAGAGGGGGAGGGAGAGGGAGAGAAGATTCATCACTAACAGATATGAACTATAAAAATGCTAAAGGGCATTCTTCTATCAACAGAGAACTTGATAAAGAAACTGTGGTACGTGTATACAATGAAGTATTCCTCAACTATAAAAAAACGAATGAAATCGTCCCATTTGCAACAACATGGATGGGCCCTGAGAATATTATGCTAAGTAAAATAAGTCAGACTGAGAAAGACAAATACCATATGATCTCACTTATACGTGGAATCTAAAGAACAAAATAAATGAGCAAACAAAACAGAAATAGACTTAGAGATATAGGAAAAAAAACTGCTAGATGTTAGATGGGAGGGAGAACGGGATGGGGGAGAAGGTGAAGGGATTAGAAAGAGCAAACTGGTAGACACAATATAGTCATAGGGATATGAAATACAGGTTGGGGAATATAGTCAATAATGTTGTAAAGATTATGTAGGGTGCCAGATGGACACTGGACTTATCAAGGGAATCACTTCATAAACTGTGTAGCTGCATGACCAACGTGCTGTACAACCGACGCTGAAGTCGAATAATATTGTATGTCAACTGTAAGTAAATATATATATATGTATGTATGTATGTATGTATGTATGTATGTATGTCATAGGAGGTGGAGTATAGCATAGGAAGATAGTCAATGGTATTATAACAGCTATATAAGATGTCAGAGGGGTAGTAGCTTAGGTGAGGGGGTAAAGGTCTATTATGTTGCTTTGTACATCTGAAACTAATAAAAAAAAATTACTAAAGAGCATTCTTTAGGCTAAAGGGAAATAATACCAGAAGAAGCCTGGTATTAGGAATAAAGAGTACCAGAAAGAAGAACTAGTTAGGTAAATTTAAAAACAAACATTTTTTTAAGCCATTAAGTGTGTGTGTGTGTACATATGTGTGTGCATGTGTGTCTTTTTCTTTTAAAAGATAACTGACTCTTTAAAGCAAAAATGCTGATGATGTATTGTGGGATTTATAACATAAAATAGACTTTAAAATATATGCCAAGAGCTCAAAGGGTGGGAAAGAAATAATGGACTTATACTGTCAAAAGGATCTTAAGTTGTTTGTGAAGTAATATATTATTATTATTATAAAGTAAACTCTGGTAAATTAACGGTGCATATTGTAATCTAGAGAGCAACCACAAAAAACACAATAAACAGAAGTATAACAAAATATTAACAAAGGAGAAAAGAATGAAATACTGAAAAATACTTAACCCAAAGGAAAGCAGAAAAGAAGAACAGAAGAACAAAGAAAAAATGAAAAACAAAAAGCAAGATGGTAGGTTTAGCCCAATCGTGTCAATAATTACAATAAATGTAAATGGATTAAAGACTCCGTGTAACAGGCTCAGATTATCAATGTGGATTAATCTTTAAATAGGAAGGGCCTCGTTTGTTTATAAGAAATATACTTTAATATAAAAACAAGATAGGCCAAAAATAAGATAAGTGGAAAATTATATATAAGATAAGCACTAAGCATAAGAAAGCTGACGTGACTCTATTAATGTTAAACAAAATAAATGTCAAAACAAAGAGGATTATCAGAGATAAAGGAGTATATTTTATAATGATAAAAGTGTTAATCTGTTAAAACATAATAATCCTAAATGCATATGTACCTAATAACATCTAAATACAGAGCTGTATTTAGAATACTTCCAAATGTTAGAGCTTCTACATAAAGGGGGAAAAAATAATAATAGATGCAAAGAGCTAAAACAAATCAAATATACAAAAATCCATAAATTGAATTTCCCATATGAACAAATAAATACAGATTTAAAACTAAGTAAAATAAAACCTAATTGAGCATATTAGAAAATTGCCTGGGTATCATCTCATTATTTTGAAAATTGATGTATAAATAAAAAGACTTGAGCATCTTTTCTACCTTTTGTATAAACTATATCTCTGGAGAGCCAAATAGATGATGAAGAAAAGGTTTTCTTTTTAGAAGAATTCCAGCAAATAAATGCAGGAGAAATCATAGAATTCTGTGATATAAACACACAGTGGAATAGTTACACAAAAGTTAAAATAAATGCACTAGAGTTATAGGGCAACAATATGGACCATATTATGAAAACATAATATTTTAAAAAAGCAAGTCATAGAGAACTATATACCATATAATACCATGCTCCTATAGCTCAATAAAGATCGCAAAAATAAACAATGTGTTCTTTAGGATGCATACATGTGTAATTAAACTTTTTGTTTTTTTTAATTCAAGGAAATGATACACAAAATTCAGGATAGTAGTTTTCTCTGGAGAAGAGGCAGGGGTTTGGGAAAGAGTAGGAATAAATACAATACTATTACTAATGTTCATACTAAGCTGATGATAAATTCAAGGGATTTGATTTTAGTTTTATGCTTCATAATTACATATGTAATGCAATCTTTTATATGTATCCAATAATGCAATTTAAAAATACTTAGGTCTTAATAAGAAAAAAGATAGAATCAGTCAATATATACCAAAATCCTTAAAAATGTCCATTCCTTTTCAGTCATAAAGTATATTTCCAGAAATTTATGGTAAGGAAACAGACAATGATACAAAAGCTACGTACAAGAAAAATCACTGTCATTAGAACAGCAAAAATAAGTGAATAAATAAAAACAAAAACCAGGAAACAACCCAATGGTCATACTAAGAAACTGAAATAAGAATAGAATTTTATGCAGCTATTTTCAAATAATAAAGTTACTATTTAACTCACTAACTTAGGAGTTAGTCAATTCCTACCTAAACTTTACGAGTTAAACCAGGGATACTTAAGCGGGACAATCTATGACTAAAAATCACATGAAATTTTACTAGAATTTTGTATACATTTACACAAGTTCACATGCTTGGCTCTAATAAGAGAATCCCTAAGTTTTTAGAGTCTCAAAGGGAGAATGGTTACTCAAAAAAAAAAAGTGTGTCTTTAGAGTAGTCTCTAAAGATGACCGACTCCCACTGAACAAAACTGCCCGGTATTCATGCTCTTATGTGAACCCTTCCTACACTAAACCTGTACTGGTCCTGTGATTCTAAGGAGGCCTGACAGCTTTCGCCTTTGTATTTTGAGAGTCCTGAGCTACCTTGTAAGCAGTCCAGCTACCTTGCTGCAGAGGCCACGTTAGAGGAGAAGAAGCCCTGATACTCGTGAGAAGAGAGCAAGGCCAAAGCACACCAACTAAGCCCAGCCTATTGGTTGTCCCCAATAAGGCAACAGCCATGGTGATGAAGCCATCATGGATCTAGGTAAGCCACTAATTGACTGCAGCCACATGAGACTCCCCAAGCATTAAGAGGCAAAAGAAAATAACTGTCCACATGAGGTCCACTTAACACACATAATCATAAAAGATAAGAAAATGGTGGCTCTTCTAAGCCAAAATGTTTGAGGGTGATTTGTTAAACAGCAATAGGTAACCAAACAGTTAAGGACTGCTGGTTTAGATGGAATAACTTCACCTAATTAAGCACCTAATATGTTGTAATACAAAAACTGAGAAAAAATATCTGAAGCTAACCATCAGAGAATATAACGTCAGTCCTCAGTCCTCTACATAATCCCTGCCCATGTGCTGAGCACGTGAGCACACACACAATGATGCCATTTATAACAGTTTCATTGAGCAAAAACAACTTTAGTTACTTTGATTTCATGTATTTTATTTACATAGGCCCTTTTAGTACACATAAATGAAACATAGATCAAGCATCTAACTTTGCCCTTCTATTAAAAGAGATGAAAAGGAGCAAGACCCTCAAATGACCCTACATTTTAAATATTACAGTGGTTACTTATGTAAATCACCTTCCTTCGCTCTAGACTTACAAAAAAAAAAAAAAAGTAGACTGAGGTTAAAGGAACTGGTATTTGAAAGGTATTTTATAATGCTAATAAAATAGTATTGTTTGTATCATATTAGGACAATTACATTGCTTACTGAAGATAAATACTTTCTCTTTATTAATTTCCATAATAATCTTGCAAATGATACTTGAGAGGAAAATAAATTCAAACAGAACCAGGAATCCTGCCCCAGAACCAAGAAGCAAAGCAGAACATAAACAATATGAAAAAGGCCAGATCCCATTTCATGTATTTAATTTGAGTGAAATGAAGATATAAACAAACTTTGTGGTGGCGCGTTTTGGGGTTTTTTTTTTTTCGGGTTTTTTTTTTTTTTTTTTTTTTTTTGGTTTTAATCTACTGCATTTGATTTTTCAAAACAAAAACATCCATTTTCCACAGCCAGCTTTCTGTTAGCCAAAAATAATGGCAAGAGGATGGCTTTGGTAAGGGCAGATTTAAATAATAACCGAACTTTTTTAACTCTAAATACCTAACCTGTGACATTTCTGGTAGAATAGTAGGTGATGACATTTCAATGTAGCCCATCTTTGTTTCAAATTTCCTTACTGCCATTCTTTAAATTCTTTAGGAACCTGGATACTGTTTGACTTTTCTAAACTTCCGATTTCTTGTTTGAAAATGAGAATCATTACGTAAAAAGTACCTAGCACCGTGCCTGACCACAGCAAATGCTCAACAACTGGTATCTACTGTTATCATACTTATTATTGATCACAAAATGACAGCAAGTGTCAAGTTTAGTAGGATACCGGTAGTTACCAGCACAATATCTATTTTCTTCCCATATCTGACAGAATCCTGAGTTTGTTCTGCTTTCTACTTTCCCCACCCACAGTCACGTCCATGACCCACAGGCCTGGAATATGCCCATGGCTGGTTCGTGGTTAACTCTCCTTTGTCAGTGATTAGCTCAGGAATGGACATGGGACCCAAAATCAGCCAATCAACAAAATGTGAGAAGTCGACTGGGGAGCTTCTAAGGAAAGTGTTTCTCACTCCTTGAAAAAGTCTACAAAAAGAAATTTTTTTTTCTTCCTTTACATATTTTCATGTGATGAGTTTTTCTGGCAACGCAGTAGCCATTCTGCCATCAGCCTGAGGAAGAGATCACCAATGACGACAGCAGGGCAAGCAAGGGACGTGGAGAACTAGATCCTTAATGTCATCAGTGGAGCTCCTGAACCAACCAATCCTGGAGTCCACCTATCTCTGAACTTCCTGTATGTGAAATTATATCATTCCTTATTGTTGAAGACAATTTGAGTTGTGATTACTGTTATCTGCAGCCCAAAGTACTCAAATTACTACAATAATGGAAAGGTGTGAAAACTGTAATGGATTTCATTAAAACTAAACTAAATTAAATTTAAACACCCTTCTCTTCGATAGAACAGAGCCCATGAATATCTAAAGCTCTTCCACAAGCAGGAACACTAGGTCTGGTTTATCAACATGAAACAAGTCATTTTGCCCATCGGAATCTGACAGTGCTTCAAAATATGCAAAGGGTTACTGAATTCAGTTGAATAGACGTTTATTTCGTACCGACTACAAGAGTAAGCCAGCAGCCTCCCCCTCAAGGAGTAACCAGGTTTTGTGAAGAGGATCAGCTTATATCATAGAAGTGGCATAAGTGCTACATCATGACACCACTGACCACAGAGGCAATAACTCTGCGGGGCTGGGCTGGGGAAGAAAGGAAGGAGGCTGCAGAAAAGAAAAGACATTTGAGCTTAATCTTGAAGAATGAACTAGGCTCCACCAGATGGATAAGGAGGGAAAGGATTCTAAACGGGAGCAGAAAGAGAAACGCACACTCTTGCCTCAAAAAACTGTGCTAAATTGTTTCCATTGCAATGAGAGAAAATAAAGAAATGAAGTGAACGATGATGGCTACGACTCTCTAATAAGAGTTACCTAGACTTGTAGATCAAAATAAAAATTACCTGTGCAATAAGCACAGTGAATTGCTGAAAACTATCCTTGATGAACTTGATGACACAGGCAGGATTTAACTTGCAAGAGTTTCTCTGAGGAAAGTCCAGGGCTGTACATAAACCCAAGTCTATACTGCTTATGCTTATTCCAGATTCAAACAGGCTACAATTCTGATGTGAAAAGCTACAAAGAAGGAACGGCTACTAAGATATAAAGTGAAAGCAAGGCAGATAAAACGAGTCACACAAAAGAAGACGTGTAAGACAAATACATGAAAAATATTTCCATTAGGAATATTGTACTATTCCACTAAATTTACTTGAGCATGAGAAAGTTTAACAGATAAAGCAGAGGCAAACCTACATTTTAAAGATAAGGAAGAAGTCAGATGAAACACATGCTCAGTAAATCTTAAATCCTTATTGTCCCCTGACATGAATTTTATAAACTGTTTTAACTATAAGCGCCAAATAGTCTTTTATATTTCTGAGAAAAAAACCACCACATTGTTATATTAGAATTCAATCAGGAGCTAATTATTCTGTTATCCATGTTAGTAAACAATGACTAATGATGGATTACAACACATATAATTTACCAGGAAATTCTGAATAATCAGGAAAACATTCTCACTTAGGGCTAGAATATAGAAAGAGATGGAAAAAACAGAACTCCTCAGCATTACAAAATATACAACTCAGTCCCAACTAACAGGACATGTAATGGTGCCAAGTGGTAACATCAATGATACCTAGCATAACTGTACGTCTCTCCTCCATAAAGAAAGCTGTCCCAGTCCTGGGACAGGTGGACATACCCTTTGAACCTGCTCCCTCCATGATGACTCAAACCCAAGTCTGATTCCCAAGCCCATGATCCCTCGTACCCCAAACTGCCTCCAGAGTGTACCTGCTCTCTTATTCCATGTGGGTACGTGTAGACCGAAAATAGCACCGTGGGATTGTAATGAAGTCTCTAATTCTTTGATGTCTAACACGGATTTTTAAAAAAATGATTACCACGCTTTCCACTAGCCAGTGCTCGTTAGATTTTTTTTTCATCAAAGTCAAAAGACAAATACAACACACAAATAAATTTTCATACAAACAAAACATTTTGAAAATAAAAATGTAAGGTATCCTTTGGTCATGGCGTGTTATATTGTGGGCTTGATCATGCTGGGATTCACTAATGAGAACCATGGCATGTGCTCAATGACAAGTTATCAAAAATGCAAACTGTTTCTGTCTTACATTTACGTATCTCTACTTTTTTTCCATGATTCACCAATAAATCTTTTTGCCCAAGCTAACCAGCCACCATGGACAGAGCTGGTTAAAACAAAACACATCTGATTCAGTATTATGTCTTTGTAACCCCTCTATCAGCAACTTTTAGAGTTAGCAGTTCGTTTTATCCACTTCTATTTGCAACAAGAACCTTGGTTAAAGTGTGTCAGGGCTAGGTATATCCCAGAAGAGTCTGGAAACATAAACAGAATTTCTGCCAGCACCATAATCCTGTCTCGGGGTTCCCTATCCATGTGGGCCCATGTGGTCACTTATTAAAGTTTCCGTTAACGCTCTCAGGGATGCTTCGGGTCAAGGATATGCACCGGATCTCCTTAGGTTCAGTCCCACCCACACACACGAGAGAAGAGACTGGTAACTTGTACGGGATGAGTATATAGGTAAGGCACACTGGGGACAACACCCCTAGCCTATCGAAATGTTGTCTTCCTACTTAAAGTATGGTCTATGGACCAGTAGGACCGGCATCACCTGGGAGCTTGTGAAAAATGCAGAATCCCAGGCTCCTCCCAGACTCCCTAAAGCATGGTCTGCATTTTAACAGGTGATTCATGCATTCTAAAGTGTGTAAAGAGTAGGTATTTAAAAAAATAGCCTGAGAAACTTTCTAAAGATACACCATTAAGATTATTATCCCAAACAACTCTCAGAAATAGGAAGCCTAAACCAAAGCCTGAGTGTAAAGAACCATGTCCCTTACACTGAAAATGTCCAGGGAAACCTTAAGAGGAACTGAAGATCTATACTTCAAGCCTCTGAGCCCTAAAGCCCTGAATTCCCTGGGCATCACTTTTTTCATAACAGCTTGCCAACATCAGATATACTATGTACCTTCAGAAAGTGATGAGTTATACCATGTACAACTTTCATAGCAACAAATTATCAATTTACAAAACTCAAAGTCAACATATTGTGCCTCACAGTCATTTAAGCTGGCAAGACTTTAAAGTACACACAAATCTGAAGTAATGCGTTGGAAATATTTGATTTATGTTAAACAGTGCTCTGGAATTTAAACATTCGTACGCTCAACCAAACCCTCTGCCTGGCCAATGGGCTCACTGACCAGCTAGCTTCCTTATACCCTTCCAACATATACTGCCCGGCTAAATTTTTAAGACCCTTCTATGTATTTTTTAAATAAATCTTATTTCAAGTACATTTCCTGAGCTGAAAAGAACCACTACCACCACAATACAATAATACCCCAAACGGCCCTGTGCTAGAAAAGGCACTGCTTGTATTGAGTGAACTGTGCCTCTAACAAGAACCTTCTAAAGAAGGAACTAAGATGGCAAAGCCACGAAGGCCGTCAGTCCAGTAAGGAACACGAAGCAGCGTGTCAGAAAGAAATTGTTTTTCTGCTCCTTTTGATGGGTTCTGCTTTCAAGTCAGGAAATTAGAAACAGGTGTGCCAGAGGGCACACACATCCTCGCTCCACACTGAAAAACACGCGTTTTCAATTTTCAAACATGAAAGGGACTCCTGTTGAATGAAAGAAGAAATGAAAATCCAGCTCTGTTTCTGTGAACCATATGAAGGGAGCTTAGAAAGTCTTTGACAAGTTGCTCGACTTACTCCCTCTCCAACTGACAGCAGGTAGTACTCGACAATAGGAAGGAAAGGCATTCTTTCAAGTGAGAACAATCAAAGGGAGAATTACATTAAGGATCATAGCATTGGCATTTTAACCCATCACTTGATCTTATGCTTCTGTTTCTACCATTTCTTCGCCTTGTGTTTTAAAATAAGAAGTCTGTTCTTTCCCAAAACAACAACAAAGCAATGCAAAATAAGTATCTGGCAAAAAAAAAAAAAAAAAGTCTGAGAAAGTACATACAACATCAAAAGAACATCTTGGGGCTCCTCTGATGCACTATAACCCACATCTACAATCTCTTTCAGAGAAAGACCTGCTTTTCTTCATGATGTCCTGAGCGCTGCTCAAGTGCTGTACACAATTTAGTGAGCACATGAGTGTGGTGGCTGGTGCCAAGCTTAGAGGCAACTGGTTTTGGTGGGACTTTGGGGACAGGGTGTACGGCAGGAAGGGAGATGCACTAATAACAACACGCAAGCTGGCAGGTGCACTGAGGTGCCTACAGAAACCCTTTGGGAGGCACAAAAGTGTCCCTTCTTAGGTACCTGGATGCAGCAGAGCCTCTTTCAGGGTTAGCAAGCCTCTGGTATATCCAGTATTTCAATGTATTTCTAGGCGGGCAAGAAAGTTCCCTAAAAGACAGACAGTAGATTAGCTATTGCTCAGGCCCAGGAGGAGTTAAAGAAGGGGCCATGGGGGGTGAATGGAGTGCTAATAGATTTCATTTGGGGCTGATGAAAATGTTCTGAAGTTAGTGGTGATAGTTGCGTAACTGTGAATACACGAAAACCACTGAATGATACACCTTAAAGGGGTAAATGTTATACTGTGCAAATTACATCTCAATAAAACTGCTATTTAAAAAACAAACAAAAAAGAAACTTTCCTATATTATCAAGTAAGGCCATAGAGTCAATGTACTTTGAGGGCAGGGAGTACCTTTACTTCTCTTTCATCATACCCAGGCTGGAGCACAAGATAAGAGTCTAAAATAGCTGTTGTTTTATAGCACGAGAGCAATTACAAGTCATCTTAAATAAGAGCAAGATACCGGAACTTATGTACTCGTATGCATGAAAAGACATCCTTTATGTCCTTTAAAATTATGTTTTGAATGATATTTAGTGATACATAAAAATGTTCATTATACAACATTAAATGGACAAATCATAATGAAAGCTAAACAATATTGTTGCTTTATTTTATCTGCCAAAAATATTAACATACTGTCACATGGGACAAAATTATCAGTTTCATTTTCCAAATTCCTTTCAATGAGCCTGTGTTATTTCACAATCAGAAAAAAATCCACTCATTTAAAACCTCTAAGATACATGATAACTAAGCCTGTCACACTAAACTGGCTTCCTAAAAAATAATCTAGCATAATTCAGAATTCTATTTTATTTTGAACCATCAGTGACTTTAGTTATGTAAAAAGTAGGCATAACACAATAATAGTTATTCAGACATGAAGTGACTTAATTAGAGTAAGCAACAGTCTCAGAATAGAATTCCTATCCCAAATAATTACTTTACTTCTTGGATATGTGCTGGTAGTTTATGTACTCTGATATCTATAAATGAACATTATTTCTTCCCCACCCCCACTAACTAAACAGTCCAAGGAGTCAAGTGCTTTTAAGATGATGTTTATAAATGTTAGGGTTTTATCTATGCTCATATCTAGAAATAATAATTCACAAAAAGATTTCTCGTGGCATTTTTCCCAACCCTACATATTATATCCCAAATTATTTCAGCTTAAGTGGTTGCTCCTTACCCTGAGCCCTCTAAGAATCTTGTTGAGTGTGACAAGATTATGAAAGTTTATTATTTCACAAGGACAAGAAGCTTCCGAGTAATCACAGTTTCACCATGTGAGAAACAACACTGCCTAATGAGACAGATAAAAGAATCAGAGTGGGCAGAAGATTCTGGATTCTACCCCAGTAGAACTAACATCAATGTATTTAACTCCTTGACCAGTTTTGCCTCTCATTATCTGAATCATTGCTCATCATTCCAGAGCAACCTCAGAGATGAAAGACTTACCTGTCTTCATCTATCTTCCAAAAGAATGTGCATCTCCCTCCTCAAAAGAGTCTCAATTTTATACAAAATAAAATTTAAATACTTAGTCGAGGCCATCTAGAGACCACCACATAACACCCCAAATCAAGTTCCACATACTTGCACTTACCCCTCTTCTTCAGGTATCCTCTGTTCTGATCAGAACACACCACTCTCAACCCTTCACCTAACTTCCTCTCAGCCCTGGGCTTGAACTAGCTCATTCCTAAATGGACCTGTCCATACTGAATGTTTTTCCTCTTTATCCCCCGCAACTCCAAACAAATTCACATGTTGAAGCCCTAACCCACAATGTGATGGTATCTTGAGGGAAATAATTAGGGTTAGATGAGGTCATGAAGGTGGGGCCCCATGATGGGATTAGTGTTTATAAAGAAGAGGAAGAGAGACCAGAGCTCTCTCTCCCTGCCTATAAAGAAGAGGAAGAGAGACCAGAGCTCTCTCTCCCTGCCTACCATGTAAAAACACAGCAAAAAGATGCCATCTGCAAGCCAGGAAGAAAGCCCTCGCCATGTACAACAACACGGATTAACCTCGAAGACATCATGCTAAGTGAAATAAGCAAGTCACAGGACAGATACTGCATGATTCCACTTATATGAGGTACTTAAAATAGTACAACTCATAGAAGCAGAGTGTAGAGTGCCAGAGGTTAGGGAAGGGGAAATGGGGACTTGTTATTCAAAATTCATAAAGTTTCAGTTATACAAGATGAATAAGTTGTAGAGACCTACTGTACAATATTATGCTTAATACATAAGTATGCTTAATACATAAGTTAACTTAATACATAAGTTAACAATTATGTATTATAGATTTAAAATTAGTTAAGGTTTCACTCAAAATGACAAAGTAGGCTTTGATTCACCTCCTCTTATGGGCATACCAAAACTACAACTATATATAGAATAACCATCACTAACAATGACCTGAAGACCAGCTAAACAGATTTTCTACAACCAAGGATATAAAGAAAAGGTCATATCGAGATGGGTAGGGGCAGAGGCACAGTCTAGTCAGGACATACACCACTGGTGCAGCAACCAGAAAGGACCCCACTAATGAGCGAGGAGTCCAAACCCCATCAGGTTCCCCAGCCTGGGAGACCTGTACCAGGAAGCAGAGCCCCATAAGATCTGGCTATGAAAACTAACAGGGCTTATATCTGGAAGGGCCAAAGGGCTGCAGGAAACCAAGAATCTAGTCTTAAAGAGCTTGTGCACACACTCACTCACTCCAACGTCCAGAGGAGAGACAGCAGTTTGAAAAATGCTTGGCCATACGTGAAAAAGATACACTGACTAATTTTAGGGCCAGTGACAGAGGGACAGTGACTTACTGGAACTTACCCTGGAGACACAAGTGCTGGCAGGGGCCATTTTCTCTTTGTTTCTTTTATTATACTCTCCTACCACCTACCTGTCCCTGTGCTAGTGGGCACCAATTCTGACACTCCCAATCAACCTTTCATCCCACTTTGGTATTTCCCTGATTTTGCACCCTGCCCAACCTGCTCACCAAGCCCAGAGACGCTCCCAAACAGCTCCAGCCCTGAAACACACAGCAGGCAGCCTCAGCTGGGCAACAGAGTCTCTGCCAAATGACTCTAGTCTCAACACACCTGGCAGGCAGCCTCGGCCAGCACTGGAGCTCCTCTACAGTAGCCCCTACTGTGGGGGGGCCAACCCCTACACACCGGCATTCCTGCAACAGCTGAAACCAAGCCTTGCTGGGAACCAACCTTGCCCAACAACATGACTGAAGCAGTGGTGGCAAGGCCTCAAAGACAGCTCTGCTGGGGACCAGCTCTTCCCACCAGCATGTCTGCAGCAGTCAAAGCCAGGCCTTGCAGCCAGCCGGCCTGGGGCCAACTCCACCCACCAGCACACCCACAGCAATCACAGACCAAGTACAACAGGAGGGAACATGCAACCTCACAAAGACCACCCCTGGAGCACCTAACTCTGGTTATCAAGGAGATTATGCTACTGGACCTCACAGGACACCTTCTACATAAGGCCACTCTTTCACCAGAAGACATAGCTGACCTACCTAATACATACATACAAACAAACAGAGAGATAAGTAAAATGAGAAGACAAAGGAATATGTTTTAAAGGAAAAAACCTGAGAAAACCCAAGAAAAAGAACTATATTTAAAAAAAGATGAGCAGTATAACAAATAAAGAGGCTCAAAGTGATGGTCATAAAAATGCTCACCAAACTCAGTACAAAAATAGATGAACAAAGGGAGAACTTCAACAGAGAGATAGAAAATATAGAAAAGAACCAATCAGAACTAAAAAATACCATAACCAAAATGAAAAATACACCAGAGAGAATCAATATCAGATTAGATGATAAAAACTAATAGATATGTGATCTGGAAGACAGGGTAATGGAAATTAATCAAAATAGGAAAAAGTTTTGAAAAATAAGTATAGTTTAAGGGACCTCTGGGACAACATCAATCATACTGACAATTGTATTATAGGAGTCACAGAGGGAGAAGAAAAAGAAAAAAAAAATAAAGGAAACCTATTTGGAGAAACAATAGCTGCAAACTCCCCTAATATGGCAAAGGAAACATCCAACTCCAAGAGGCATAGAGAGTTCCAAACAAGATGAAGCCAAAGAGACAAATACCAAGGCACACACGTCATAATTAAAAGGTCAAAAGTTAAAGAGAAAGAGAAAAATCTTAAAAGCAGCAAGAGAAAAACAACTTGTTAAATACATTGGAATCTCCCCATAAGACTATCAGCTGAGTTTTCAGCAGAAACTTTGCAGGGCAGAAGGGAGTGACATGATATATTCAAAATGATGAAATAGAAAACCTACAACCAAGAATACTCTACTTGGCAAGGTTATCATTCAGAATTGAAGTAGAGTTTCCCAGACAAGCTGGAGGAGTCTATCACCACTAAACTGGCATTACAAAAAATGTAAAAGTGACTTCTTTAGGCAGAAAGCAAAGTCCAAAACTAGAAATAAGAAAATATATACAACATAAAAATTTCACTGGTAAAGGCAAACATATAGTAAAGGTAGAAATCAGCCAATATTAAAGCTAGTTAAAAGGTTAAAAGATAAAAATAGTAAAATCATCTGTATCTACATTAGTTAAGGAATACACACAAACAGACACACAAAACACCAAAAACATAAAATGGGTAAGTGGTGTGAGTAAAAATGTAGTGCTTTTATAATGTATTTAAACTTAAGCAACCATCAATTTAAATAGACTGCCATATAAATAGGTTGTTATATAAAAATCTCATAAAAACTGCAAACCAGAAACTTTTAAAAGATACACAAATAGTAAAGAGAAAGAAATCTAAACAAAACACTAAAAAAAGTCATCAAATCACAAGGGAAGAGAGTAAGAGCAGGAGGTCTACAAAAACAACTAGAAAACAACAAAATGGCAATGACTGCATACCTATCAATAATTACTTTAAATGTAAATGGGCTAAATGCTCTAATCAAAAGACATAGGGTAGCTGATTGGATTAAAAAACAAGACCCATATATATGCTGTCTACTAGAGACTCATTCCAGATAAACAGACACGGACTGAAAGTGAAGTGATAGAAAAGATATTTAATGCAAAAACAAACAAAAAGAAAGCTGGGGTAGCAATACCTATAACACACAAAATAGACTTTAAAACAAAGACTGGAACAAGAAACAAAAAAGGGTATTTCATAATGATAAAGAAGAGAGTTATATATCCAAACACACAACATAGGAGTACCTAAATATATAAAGCAAATATTAACAGACATAAAGGGAGAAATTGAAAATAATGCAATATTAGCAGGGGACTTGAACACTCCACTTACATCATTCAGACAGAAAGCCAAAAAGAACAGTAGCCTTAAATGACACATTAGATCAAATGGTCTTAATAGAATATTCCATCCAAAAATAGCAGAATACACATTCTGTTCAAGTGCACACAAAACATTCTCCAAGAAAGGTTACATGTTAGGCCACAGAACAATTCTCAATACATTTAAGAAAAGGGGATGGACAGTTAGCTGAGCACAATCCCCACATGGGCCACTGTGAGCTGTGTCCTCCTTAAAAAAAAAAAAAAAAAAAAAAAGTTATGGTAGTTTGCTCTACCGTATATGCACATGAAATAAATTTAAGAAGACATAAATCATATCAAGCATCTTTTGTGACCATAACAGTATGAAAGTAGAAACCAATTACAAAAAGAAAACTAGAAAAAACACAAACATATGGAGGCTAAACAACATGCAACTAAATAAACCAATGGATCAATGAAGTAATCAAAGAGAAAATTAAAAAAAAAAAAAAAAAGAAACCTTGACACGAATGAAAATGGAAATACAACGTACCAAAACCTATAGGACACAGAAAAAACAGTTCTATGAGGGAAATTTATAGTGATACAGGCCTAATTTAAGAAACAAGAAAAAGAAAATCTCAAAACCTTTTAGATTTTTTGAGATTTTTAGACTTCCTAAAGAAACTAGAAAAAGAATAAACAAAGCTCAAAGTTAGCAGAAGGAAGGAAATAAGGATTAGAGTGCAAATAAACAAAATAGAGACAAAAAAAGATCAATGAAACTTAAGAGTTTGTTCTTTGAAAAGATAAATGAAATTGATAGAACTTCAGGCAGACTCATAAAGAAAAACAGAGAGAGGGTCCAAATAAATAAAATTATAAATGAAAGAGAAGTTACAACTGACACCAGTGAAATACAAAGGATCTTGAGAATACTACAAACAATTATATGCCAACAAATTGGATAATCTAGAAAAAAAATGAATAATTTCCTAGAAACATACTTGTATAATCTTCCAAGACTAAGTGAGGAGGAAACTGAAAATCTGAATAGGCCGACTAGCAGTAACAAAATTAAATCAGTAATAAAAAAACTCTCAACAAACAAAAGCCCAACACTACATGGCTGCACAGGTGAATTCTACCAAACATTTAAAGAATTAATACTACCTATCCTTCTCAAACTACTCCAAATAATTGAAGAGTAAGAAAGGCTTCCAAACTCATTTTATGAGGCCAGCATTACTCGGATACCAAAACCAGACAAAGACACTACAAAAACAAAATGAAACAAAACAAACCAGAAAATTATAAGCAAATAACTCTGATGAACATAAATGCAAAAATCCTCAACAAAATTTTAGCAAATGAAATTCAACAATACATTAAAAGGATAATGCATGGTGATCAAGTGGGATTTATTACAGTGATGCAAGAACGGTTCAATATTCACAAATCAATAAATGTGATACACAACATTAAGAAAACAAAGGATTAAAATCATTTAATCATCTCAATAGATGCAGGAAAAGCATTTGACAAAATTTAGTATCCACTGATGATAAAACCTCTCAGCAAAGTGAATATAGAGGGAATATACCTCAACACAATAAATGCCATATATGGCAAACTTACAGCTAATATCATATTCAATGGTAAAAAGCTAAAAGCTTTTTCACTAAGATCAACAACAAGACATAAATGCCCAGTCTCACCACTTTTATTCAACATACTATTGGAAGCCCTAGCCACAGCAACCAGACACCAAGAAATAAAAGCTATCCAAATTGAAAAGGGTAAAATTAAAACTGTCACTATTTGCAGATGACATATTATATATAGAAAACTCTAAAGACTCCACCAAAAAATTTAGAATAAATGGATTTAGTAAGTTGAAGGATACAAAATTAATATGCGGAAATCTGTTGCTTTATACACTAATAAAGAACTATCAGAAGGAGAAATTAAGAGAACAATCCCATATACAATTGCATCAAAAAGAATAAAATACCTAGAAATAAATTTAACCAAGGGGTGAAACACCTGTACTCCAAAAACTGAAAGACATTGATCAAAGAAATTGAAGACAATGCAAATAAATGGAAAGATATACTGTGCTCATAGATTGGAAGGATGAACACTGTTTAAATGTCTGTACTAACCAAAGCAATTTATACATTCAATGCAACCCCTATCAAAATACCAATGGCAGGGCCAGCCTGGTGGCTCAGGCGGTTGGAGTTCCATGTTCTTAACGCCAAAGGCTGCCGGTTTGATTCCCACATGGGCCAGTGGCTCTTAACCACAAGGTTGCCAGTTTGACTCCTCGACTCCCGCAAGGGATGGTGGGCTCTGCCCCCTGCAACTACGATTGAACACAGCACCTTAAGCTGAACTGCCGCTGAGCTCCCGGAGGCTCAGTTGGTTGGAGTGCATCCTCTCAACCACAAGGTTGTCGATACAACTCCCACAAGGGATAGTGGGCTGTGCCCCTGCAACTAACAATGGTAACTGGACCTGGAGCTGAGCTGCACCCTCCACAACTAAAACTGAAAGGACAACAACTTGACTTGGAAAAAAGTCCTGGAAGTACACACTGTTCCCCAATAAAGTCCTGTTTCCCTTCCAATAAAAAATCTTAAAAAAAAAAAAAAAAAAAAAGACTTACCTGCTTAAAAAAAATACAAATGGCATTTTTCACAGAACTAGAACAAATAATCCCAAATTTGTATGGAACCACAAAACCCAAATAGCCAAGCAACCTGAGGTGGTGGTGGGTGGAAGTTGGCGGTATTACGTACAGATTTCAAACTATACTACAAAGCTATAGTAATCAAACAGTATGATACTGGCACAAAAAACAAACATATAGATAAATGGAACAGAATAGAGAGCCCAGAAATAAACCCATGCTTAGATGATCATTTAAACTACAAAAAGAAAGCAAGAATATACAGTAGGGAAAGAGCAGTCTCATCAAAAAATGGTGTTGGGAAAACTGGACAGGTATATACCAAAAAAGTGCAACTAGACCATTCTTACACTACTTATAAAAATAAACTCAAAATAGACTAAACACTTAAATGTAAGACCTGAAACCATAAAACTTGTAGAAGAAAACATAGGCTGTAAACTCTTTAACATTGGTCTTAGCAATATTTTTTGGATATATCACCTCAGGCACGGGCAACAAAAGCAAAAATAAACAAATGGAACCACATCAAACTAAAAAGGTTTTGCACAGAGAAGGAAACCATCAACAAAATGGAAATGCAACCTATTGAATAGGAGATAATACAGTCATATGCCACTTAATGATGGAAATACATTCTAAAAACTGTGTTGTTAAGTGATTTCGTCATTGTGTGAACCTCACAGATGTACTTACACAAACCGAGATGGTACAGCCTACTATACACACCTAAGCTATATGGTATATCATTGTTGTATATGCGGTCTGTCATTGACTGAATGTTGTTATGCATCATATGACTGTACTTGCAAATTATATACCCAATAAGGGGTTAATATCCAAAAAATATAAAGACCTCATACAATTCAGTCTCAGAAAAACAAACAATACAATTTAAAAATGGGCAGAGGACCTGAATAGACATTTCTCCAAAGAAGACATACAGATGGCCAACAGACACATGAAAAGATGTTCAACATCACTATCATCAGGGAAATGCAAGTCAAAAGCACAATAAGGTATTACCAAATATTTGTCTAAGTGGCTATTATCAAGAAGACAAGAAATAAGTGTTGGCAAGGATGTGAAAAAAAAGGAACCTTCAGGCACCGCTGGTTTGTGTACCCACTATGGAACACAATATATTATAGCAATTCCTCAAAAAATTAAAAATAGAACTACTATATGACACAGCAATTCCACTTCTGGGTATATATCTGAAGAAAACAAAACACTGATTGGAAAAAATATATGCACCCCTGTGTTCAGTGCAGTATCATTTACAATAGCCAAGATATGGAAGCAATCTAGGTGCTCTATCGATAAATGAATGGATAAGGAAGATATATACACAATGGAATATTATTCAGCCATGAAAAAATGAAATCTTGCCATTTGTGACAACATGGGTATACCTAGATGGTATTATGCTAGGTGAAATAAGACGGATAGAGAAAGACAAATACCTTATGATTTCACTTACATGTGGAATCTAAAAAACAAACAAAAAAAACAGATTCATAGACACAGAGAACAAACTGATGGTTGCGAGAGGGGAGGTGCTAGGGGGATGGATGGAAAAGGTGAAGGGGATTAAGAGATACAAACTTCCAGTTATATAATAAATAAGTCATGAGGATATAATGTACAGCATAACGAATATAGTCAGTAATATTGTAATAACTTTGTACAAGGACAGATGGTCAACTAGACTTATCGGGGTGATCACTTCATAAGGTATATAAATGTCAAATCATTATGTTATACACCTGAAACTAATATAATATGGCATGCCAACTCTATCTTTTTTAAATGGTTAAAATGGCAAAAAACATATATATATTTTTGGTATGGTAGATCTCATGTTAAGAGTTCTTACTATGATAAAAAAATATTTTTAAAAATAATGGTGTATCTTATAAAAGACGGTGACTTCAACTCAACTAATGTAATTATTGAGGCACTACTCTGGGTCAAGAAGTGCCTATCATGTGTCAACTCATTCAATCCTCATAAATATTAAGGTAAATATATTCCTGTTTTACAAATAACCCTTTGCCAGGGTCACAACCAATGAATGAAAGAGTCTGAACAAAGACCCAGGTATCTACTCTGCTCCCTCCCTATCTAGGCAAATTTCTGTGATGCCAGACATTAGTCAGAGTTTGCAAGGTCAGCTCCTACCACCCCATCCTCTTCCTACTCCCTACTCATTACTTCCCAAACAGTGATGAGAACAAGATGCTAGAGTTTATCCCTCAGGCTAATGACCATATCCTGTCTGGCCTTAGGAGAGTCCTACCCTTACCATAACTATCTTCCTTCTGCCTTTCAATTATCACCTTCCAAGACTATAAACTTAAAATGTAGTCCAGGTCTCCAGACTTTCTGCAACAGCCTAAGGCACAAGTCTTTTTTACTTTGTCCAAACAAATGTAAAATTCTGTGTTCCACCTATCTTCTAATTTGGTCACCCAACTCTGCCATGTGTTTCCATTGTCAACCTCATAGCATCAGCCCCAGGAGAAACAAGGGTGATTACACAAAGTCCCACAAATGAAAGGAACTGGAAACTTGCTCTAATATCTTCAGGTTCTGTAGGCTGATGATGGTTAGTCCTTTAACTTGGGAAGAATATAACATGGCGAGCTGGGCATCCAAGTAAGCCTAAAGTTATCTTTAGTCATATGAAACTATCTTCAATTGATACAAGGTGGGCAAAGGAGGAAATACCCAAGGAGAAGGGAGAAAGAACTTAATTTTACAATTTTTAGCTTTACCCACACATTGCATTCTAATTAACAGAATCAAATCCATTAAGTGTGTCCTTATTACAACTTCCCCATCACCAATTTAAGAAACAAGGGTGGTGGACATCCCAAGGTAACTGATTGTCTTTTCCAAAGTGACATAGGCAGGCAAGCTCTCAGGATTTCAGCTTATAGTAGAATCCAGGTCTCCTAACATCTACACGTGAGAGTAACATTTAAATAAGAACAAATGAACTAACTGAACAACATATTGACCAACAATAAAACTGAACCAACTGATATGTCTTTGAGAAAATAAATATAAAACAATGAATTATCTATTTTAGACTTTGGTTTATTCAAATACCACAATTTTCCGTAGATATAGGGCCATACCTAATTTGGGCACAAGCTAATTCCTAAACATTATGTGTAAAGATTTCCATGTCTACCAATATTACATTAAAAATTAACATTATTCTCATCCCTTTAAAAATAAAAGACTGAAAAGCATCTGAGATCTTGCTTCCCAGTAATTGTCATCAGTTTGGTTCAAATAAACTCTTATACAAATTTAAAAAAAAACACTGAAAAACAACTTCTTGCCAATTATATTACTATGGTTTAATTTGTAGTCCCAAATTAAAACCAAGTTATGGTTTTAATTTGAAGTCCCAACATTAATTTGTTGGGACTTCACCTGATAGGTCAGTGGCTCACAGTCTTATTTTCCCACTGATATGAGGAATGGATCTAGTTCAAGAGGCTGCTACAATAGGCAGGGAGAACATGGATCTGAAATGACAGAGTCAGGTCAGCAGAAATAGAAAGAAATAAAAATATAAGAATGGTACTAAGATTTCAAGTCTGAGCAAAGAATACGATAGTGATGGCAATAACAAAAATAGGGAATTCAGGAGAACAATGGCCAAGGGGTGGGAATGAGAAACAAGGTGTTTTATTGAGTCTGCTGAATTTGACTCTACATGACACCCACAGGGACGTGTCCAACAGGAAGTAGGAAAGGACTCACGTGGGCATCAAGGGCAAAGTCTAGAGTAGAGAGAAGGAAGCCAATACCCTAAGAGATAACTGCAGAAATCATGTGAAAGCATATGGTAAGATAAAGAAAAGACAGCAGAGGCCTGTATCTGTGGTTGTTCACAACGGGAAGAGTCTATGAAAAAGGCCAAGATGGAGCAAGTCAGAGAAGCACAATAAACCACGAGAGTTCCAGGATCTACGCTGCAGACAGAAAGAAAATAACTGCTTACTGGTACATCAGAGATCACAGAAAGAGTCAAGAGTTACCAGGATAAAAAGACCACTGGATTGGGTGGTTTGTTAGAGTGGTGCGACAGAAACCAATGTCGCAAGAAACTGAAGAGAGAAAGGAAGGAAAGGCAGCCATATCCATCTTCCCTACTAATAAAGCCTGAGGATATGGGGAGAAAGGCCTAGGACTGTAACTTAATAGATAACTTAATAGATAACAGTAAACCAATATTATTTTGTCAACCATGCATATCACCAAGCATATCATATTTTAAAAAAAGCTTCAAGTCCATCTGGCACAAGCATATGAAAACTTTGATCTAAACAACAACTATTCTGCCCATTAAAATTCAACCCCTAGCGCACATGCGCGCACACACACACACACACACACACTCGTTTGTAAACGATGACTTTCCTAATACAGGTACAAAAAGATGTACATTTTTTAAAAGTGTCATTAGAGGATTGGATGTCATAAACTATACATTTCAAAGTACACCTTGTAAATTTTATGTCAATATTTTACCCGAAAGATTATCTCTGAGTTTTTGAAATGCCTTGCTACTTTTATATCATTTGTGATCTGAATTTGGCACTATCATGAGTCATTAGAGACAAAAATCTGTAAAAAATATTATTAAGGTATAGTTAATTCTAGGGTTGTGTTGAAAATGTTAGGAAAGCATTCACACTGTGATACTTACATTTTGAAACAATCCTTAAAAGCTCCCAAGTATCAAAGATCTTTTACCAATAATCCTATGTATGCAGTGTCTTAGAACATGCTTTATGTTTACATAAAAATAGTTTTCAATCATTAAATGATCTACAAGGTTGAAGTTATGAAAAATGGTCATGAAAGCAGCAAATACCTGAGGTACTCACAGCTGTGGAGTAGGGATTATGAGCTCCAGTATTTTCAGCCCAGCAGCCACATCCATAAAGAGCAGCCTGCAAAAAAACAAAATAGACAAATATAACATTTCACAAACATATGTAATTACTAGCTTTCAACAGAAGACAAAATCGTACCCACCTAATAAATTTAATAATGATGTGTATCAACTAGGCAATAATATCCGAGGTTATATAAAACCTACACAAACAACGGTTCTAACACTATCAAAACTGTATTTTCAGCTATTGTACTGGTCTAAAATTTTTTAGAAAATAGTAAAAGAAAGTTTCTTAGTCTCATCAACAGTCATTTTCCCTTCCCTGGAAAATCTTCCCCATATTGTAATTTGTCAGCTAGCTGCTCTTCTGGCCTCTTGAAATCCTTATGGTTGCCTTAAAATAGTAGTTCTCAAACTAGGTGTCTGTCAAATTACCTGAGAAACTGGTGACAGGAACCTTTGTTCCCGTATATTCTGATTCAGTGGTCTGGGGGCTGGCACAGGAAAAGGCTACATTAACCAGGGCCCAAGGAGACTGGGATGCAGGTGGTCCTCCTGTCATCCTCTGGGAAACCCTCTGTGAGAGAGCCTTTTCCATGCCTCCCTTGGGGTGACTCAATAGGAATGGCACTTAAAGATCCCTATGCTCTCCACGGTGCTAGAGTCTGCCAGATGTAAAGAAAGGAGGCAGAAAGGCCTGTTCAAGCTAATCACTTTGTGAGGTGGTGGAACACATTTATATGTCTAAAACACAACAAGGAACACAAACTACTATGGTTTTATAAAAGAATATGTCAATCATTCCAATTTTGTTTCCAATTAATGTTATCCAGAATGTCTGGATTCCTCTCTTCAATATTCACAATGACTTCTCTGACTTTGGGAAGGGAATCACAACTGACAATTTGCTACTCCTTAGAAGCAGTTAGAAAAACCCTTAGACAGAGAAATCCAAGGAGGTATGGTTACTAATGTTCATCACCACATGTTTGGTGAGAATGAAAAACTAAAAAAAACGTAAATGTCAATCAGTAAGGAAATGGATAAACATCGGCATAGCAATATGTGGAATTCACTGAAAAGTTTTAAAAAAGAATTAAATTAATTAATTAATTCCGAGAGAGAGAGAGAGAAAGAGAGAGAGAGAGAGAGAGAGAGAGAGAGAGAGAGAACCAGAGAACCATAATATATTCTATTCAGTATGACTGATGGAAGAAAAAGATATTCCCATAAAATTCTTTTGAGGAGTGAAGGAGGAAGCGAAGACTGGGAATAGTGACCAGATGGACTTCAGCTTTCTATAATAATTCTATTCCTTTTTACAAGGACTTCAGAATTCATTTGTTCCAATATTCTAACCAGAGCAGGAATCGCCATGAAATATTCCAGGTACTTCTGACACTGAGAAGCTCACTACCTCATCATATGAGAACATATCCCCCTTTTGGACAATTCCCTTTGGTGGAAAGTTCTTCCATAGGTCGCGTAAGGAATGTCTGCTTCATTATAACTTCTATCCATTAGTAATGGTTCTACTCTCTGGAAAAATCTGAACCTCCCTCTAAGTTCCTCTGAATTTTTTAAACAGCTATCCTGGTACCCCAGTGTTGTTTTCTCATTCAAAGGGTGCTAAGATTTGTAAACTGTTCCTCAAGACTTTGAAAGTCTCTCCCTCTCTCTCTCTTTCTCTCTCGCTCTCTCAATAATCCTCCTTGAGAAATAATACAAAATCTAGAAAAATTGGAGATGAAGTCTCCCATGTTTGTGTGACCCACAATTACCATTCCCAGTTGTCACAATAGCTCTCTTAAAAGTAAAACCAAGAACTGAACATAACACTCCCAATATGGCAGACAGTAGAAAATACATTATTGCCTTTGAAAACACTGTGCTTTCTAAATACATAAGACTGCTGGGTCAGAATGGCAACTGAAAACCCTACAGAAGGGATTCAACACATGAATTTCCTAATAAAACTGGCAGACTTGTGGGATAAGCCATTCAACTGGTTACTACCTGGGACAGATGCCGGATCAACCACAGCCTTAGAGAACCTGTGACCTCGGTAGAAGGGCCCATTCTTCCTTCATTGAAAATGCTAGACATTAGCCCACTATCCTTTCTATTCCCCACAAATATCTTAACCAGGAGCGTGCACGCAAAAAATAGTAAATAAGGCCATAAGGATACCTCTTAGAAACCCAGTGGAGGTCATCTCTTTCTAGAAAAGAAAGAACATTTGTTCTTACTCATTTCTTCTAAGCAAATTCCCTTTATGCTAACCTGTCCTCAATTTGATGACCTGACATTGTCTTAACTTTTTAACCTTCTGAAATTGGCTGAGCTGAGACAGTGCTAGATAAGATAAAAGAAGAATCAGAGATTGTCTCTCATCCATTTCTTTGGATAAAATATAATAACTTTAAGCAGGCCTTAAAAAACAGCAACAGCAAAAGCACTTCCTTATTTTTAGTAGTAAAATTTTATTAAAGCTATTATCATGCAGTAAAAGTAGGTCATATAAATGATATTTATTATTACTACGTAATCTTCTCTGGGTCTTAGTTTCCTCTTTTATAAAATGCGGATAATAAAAACACCCATCTCATAGTTTTGTAAAATCATGTGAATTAACACACCTGCTGCACATAGTAAACAATAAACAACAGCTACAGTTGTTATTATGAAGGATTATGATAAGTAATTTAAATGCAGTATGTACGTCATTTAATATTCTAGAACTTTGTGAGGTAGCTCTTTACCCCCATTTTACAGTTGTGGAAAATAGAGCTTAAGGATGTTGAATAACTTGTCCATTGTAGGGAGACAGGTGAATGGAGAGGTGGGATTAAAAGAAAGGTTTACCTGAATCGAAAGTCCATACTCTTAACCACTAAACTCAACTGCCTATTTGTATGTGGGTAGAGTGGGGTATGGAGGGGGCTGGAATATAATAATTCTGTTCTCATGTCTCAGTTTAAATTCTTATTGGCTTCTTTAGCTTACCACGATAAATAAGAATTCATCGTGGTAAACTAAAGCAGCAAATAAGTTCTAATTCAAGTTGCAATTTCACCATCTGAACTGTTATGTATCTAGAGCAGGGTAATATGCTAAAATTTTTAAATAGTTCATTTGTACATTTAAACATATTTAATAAAAGTATCTAGTTTTAGCACATTAAAAAAAAGTTTTTGCTTTTTAAAAATAATTCGCTTGTGTATTTTGTTACATTTTGTCCTGATGGTCAAGAACAGCTTTTTTGACCTCTCTTTTGATGCTTACATATTTCCAGGATTATTGTATCTCCTTATCCAGCAGTATAATCCAATTAATCAACTGTATTTTCCTGTAAGTACTTTGATTCCTCTCCTCCACACCCTTTCCTGATTTTTCACTTCTCACAAACTGGGTATTCATAAACTAGCCAAGTGGAGCAAATAAATATGTAAGTATTGCTTTTTCCAGGATAGTCTGCTGCGCAGTGGCAGAACAGCTTCAAGACTGTTCAATGTAATATCCTGCTAATGTAGTCCAGCACTATCCTTGGTTCTGTTGTTGCTATTTCCATAACCAAAACAAACAAAAAACTGTGAGAAAATAATGGGAATTGCAATCCAATGAAGGTGGCTCTGCTGGCTTTTCTCTCTCCATCTCCACCAACGCATCCAAATCTGATATGCCAACTTTGGTTTTCTTATTCCAAACTTGACAAATACATACGAACTTATAATGTGGAAAAATACCATGACCAGACAAAGGCTTTTTTATAATGAGTTCAAAACATTGTATATATATTTTGCAATCATTCCCCATAAATCCACTTGTACAGTAGACAAAGAGTTACACAAAATTAATTATTCTTCCCTTCCCTTTGCCCCCACAGAACTGTAAGTGGCTTGTCCACAATAAAAGGCAGATTAGGAAAAGATACTTGGGGCTTTGCAAAGATGTCCTCCATGAATCAGATCACTCTGCTTCAAGCATTCACTAACCACCGTGTCCAAAGCAACTGTGACGCCGACTCTTCTCAAACATGAGAGACAAAGTGCAAAGAGCAGCCAAGCAATGCTCCATATGTAACACGAGATCCAAACACTGAGCTTAAACACACCCCTTGCAACTACTTTAACAGACTCCGCAAGGGTATCCAATTCATTTGTTCACTCAACAAATATTTACCAAGCCCATAAGTAATGTGCCAACTTGGTTTATACTCAGAAAGCTTACTAGATCAAATGGAGTGTTGAATTTCATTCTCAGTATAGGCCTAAAGGTTGAAGGTGGGATGGGGAGAAAAAGATGTGCCAGAGAACTGGGAATAAGTCAGTTGCTCATAAATTAGACCCTCCTTATATCTAGATTTTTTTAGTGGTATCATATGTTGGTGACCTGAAATACCGGTTAGTCTACAAAACAGTTGCAATGCTTATTTATTTAGAGGGTCAATATGTTCCTTGAAGGGAAGAAATACAAAATATATATTTTTCCCACCTAAAAATCATTTCCCACCTAAAAAGCAAGCAGCAACATAGTCAGGTAGTGCTTGCTCCTTAAAGAAAATGACATTTACAAAGAAAGAAAATGGAAATCAACACACATTTATTAAATGTCTACTGACTGCCCAGGTCAGACCCATTCTGTTGAAAATAGTAAAACACAAGATTACCAATTTTAAACATCAGAAAGAACTCTATTACTATGAAATAGTTTTTTCTTTTTTTTTAAGCATCTTGAAAAGGTATTTAATTGATGACTTATACTACATGAATGTTAAAAAACAATGACATCTTTTGTTTTTTTCTAAAGAAGAAAACATCTGCAGTTTAAAAATTGTAAGAAAATTCCATATTTTAACCTGAAAAGCCATTTAAAAACCCCGTAATTACTTACCTGCCCAACTCTCCCCGGATGTTTCAAGGCCAAGCCTCCACTGGAGACAGCAGCAGCAACATTCCCTTCGTGGTCCACAACCACAGCGCCCACTGTGTCCAAAGTGCCTGAGTCGTTCTCCTACAGAGCAAAAGTGCCATGAGCACTCACTAAGCACGGTGGGTGGCAAGCTGATATGACGACATAGTACTTTCCAGTACAACCATGACATAAAATCTGAGCTAATCCTTACGTGGAACATTCAGCAATCTCTTAAAATTATCTATTTTCGAGTTGTCATTTAAATCCTGTTCAAGTCAAAATGTATTTTCCACTGAAAAACCCTGAATAAAAGGTTTTCTCTAATAATAAGCCTAACTAGCATGCCTTTCTAAGTGAGGGGGAAACAATTTAATATAAATTACAGTATGTCATAGTGCCTTCTTATGCTCAAGAATTAAGTTCATGATTGAGCTTTTGTAGAGGAAAAGCTCTGTGGCATAAGTGAGTCAATAAATGCCACTATTAGAATTTTAAAAATATTATACACAAATTTCTAAAAGTAAGTAATATAGTTGGCACAATAAATGAAGAGAATAGCATTTACAATGTCAAAGTATACTATGCTATAATTTTCTTTAACAATTCCTTGCTTGCAAGAAAATTTATGGCAAGCCCCTTTCTCTGCTATATCAATAATATGCTTGCCAATTGCATGGCAGAAAACTGTATGTTCCTGAGAGGCATCTTTGTGTTTCTGTGTCTCACTTGCACTGAGGGGTCACTGGCTAAAAAGTTTTGAAGTGCCACACTAAGATAATCCCCAGAAGTCAATAAGCACCTAGGCCCATCTCAGAAGTTGAGCAACATTAAAGTGAGTTTTGAAATAATGGAAACAGAATGCAAAGGAGAAAAAAAAGAAGCAGAAGATTCTTCCTAAATATTACATTAAGTCTGTTAGGAGAAAGTACATCTATGAGGTGTGCTCAAACAATACAGTGAATGTTTAAATAAAAAATATTATTACAGTAAAAGACACATTGACATTAATCACTCTCAAAATACTCCCCCTCACTTCCAACACACTTATCCCATCCTTCTTGCCACTTTCTGAAACAGTTCTGGAAGTCCTCTTTCATGAGTGTCTTTAGTTGTGCTGTTGTGGCTGCCTCGATGTCCTGAATCACTTTTACTTGAGAAGAGCCAGAAGTCGCACAGTGCCAGATCCAGTGAATAAGGTGGATAAGGACACACTGGAATGCTTCTATTTGGCAGAAATTGCTGTTCCAGAAGCGATGTGTGACACAGAGCATTGTCATGATGGAGCATGAAGACACGTACGAAAGAGGACTTCCAGAACTGCTTCAGAAAGTGTCAAGAACGATGGGATACGTGTGTTTGAGGCGAGGGGAAGTATTGCGACGTGTATTAATGGCAATGTGTCTTTTACTGTAATAATTTTTTTTAATTTAAACATTCACCATATGTTTTGATCACACCTCGTAGACATTTATATTTCTTTGGTTCTTGCTCTAAATTCTAACTCCCCTTAAGTATACTGATATACTATGACAGTACAGACTTGGATGGGAAAGGTCTGACTGAAATGAGTGCTGTGTTCCTACTCTCCCTTTAAATCACAGCTGGGAGAAGTCTTGCCAATGGATCCGCATGGTCATACCCCAGAATACCACAGTTCCTACTGGTGACAGGTTGCCTGACTTCCAAGGATAGTTGAAACTCTGCCTGACTGTAAACTCTCTGAGGAAAGGGCTGACCCACTCTGTTTCATTTTGCAAACAGCACACATTCGAGACATACTTATTCATTAATTAGAAGGAAATAAATTATGTCTACAATTCTGTCACAAAAACAAGTCTAGTAAGTGATGATACATGCCATGCCATTCTAATGGCAGAGCCTCAGTCTTCCACCTCCTTTACTCAAGATTCAATTTCATGCAAATCCAGAGGATGTCACTACCTAAGGAAAGATTTAACAATAACCGTGTTGGCTCATTTGGTATGGACAAAGTGAACTTTATCTTCTTTGGTAGATAAAAGTATTAAAGTAAAGAAATGCATTAGACACATTTTGTTACAAAAAAGATGGGTATTCCTAAAGAGAAACATACTTTTAAAGTAAACATTTGTTTCCTTGTTCTAAGAAAAAATTCCTGAATCTTTATATCCTTGCAACCACAGATAGAGAACTATTTACTTGTCCAGATGCCAAGTCTTATGTCTTCTACAGGAGGGCTTCTCAAACTTTAACGTGCATGCAAATCATCTGGAGAATCTGTTTAAATGCAGATTCTGATGGAGTAATCTGGGATTGGTCGAGACTGTACATCTAACTGCATCCCAGCAACGTTGATGTTGTTGGTCCACAGCATGCTGACCCTACTTTGAGAAACATGGCTAGTAGCGTCCCACAGGGTCACTATCACTCAAATGTCTGCTCTACTCATTCTGAGGCAAAGAATTTTATAGGCACAAATCTGCTGAAGGAGAACTTAAAACCCTGAAGATTAACAAGCTCCATCTTGTTCAATTATCAATTGGCAGCTTATCACCATGATCATATCACCATGAACATACTACAAAGTATTTTAAATTATTGATCTTATACTGGTTCTTTTAGAAGTGGAAAACTTTCATACAAGTAAACAGACACTATAAAATAACTTTCTTCAACAACAAAAAAGTCAAGAAAAAGTATTCTTTATTACTTCTTTTTTTATTAATTAAGACTGCTGATCCTACCCAAGAATTCTATAAAGTAGAAATTTTATTGCAGGGATACATAACAAATACACAGTGATATACACTGTCTGTAAAATAATTCTCTGAGCATTTCAATCAGGATGTCGTGAACTATGAGAACTCATATGCCTAACCAAACTACTGTGGAAGGATTCAAAAGGATTATAAATAGATGGATTTACTGTAACTTGGTTTTCAAAAATGAAAAACCAAGCAAAAAATAGAGAATCCTGTTCCAAATTAAGGTAAATACTCCTAAGGGCTTACAACACCTGCAAAAATCAGGATTACTTCATAAATATTCAAGAATTAGTTCATAGATTTCCCATAGTGAAAAGCAAATTTAAGGATGATGAAGTAATATTTAAGCATTTTTATGAAGTGCAGATAAATTGAGTGAAAGACAAACACTGGTATTTTGGTCATAATAATTTCACAATGCTCGTTTGTACAGAAATGAAATCTTAGAAAGGTTAAAAAACACACAATGACTGTTACTATGTAGAGCTACTATTATACTCTTACACTCCATAAATACTTAAAAGTACAAGCACTACACAGATACATATATACCTACTGTCCTTGATTGAAACACACTATTTATATTACTTTCTTGATAAAATTGTGACTAAAAAGCAACTATGTGAACTATAGTTCCCCTCAGAATAAACATATATATAAAGTTGTACTAGAGAGTACAGGTGTTATGGAAAACATTGAAATAAAACATTCCTGAAGTAACCAATAACCAAAAATTTATACGCATGAAGAACCACTGGTTAAGGACAGTAAACCTAAGATATACTAGAATTAAAATAAAAATTAAGGAATTTAATCACTGTTGGGCTTAATGTCAAAAGTTTTTATTTTTCTCCACTCCAAATTAGAGATGATTATTACACAGTTATTGTAAGAATTAAATTAACACATGTAAACTAGTTTAAAAGGAATAAATCCCTTAAAATAAAGTTTAATTTGCACAAAAAATTACGCCTCTTAAATTGAACTCTAATTCTGAAATTTGCCAAGAGATACCATCTATCAGTTACTTACCTCATTAACCATTAATCTGGTCTTTCTTCTGTACAGAATTACTCTATCAAGTAGCTAAAAACAAGAATAATATCTCAAATGTATCCGGCATCCTGAAACTGGTATATGGTGGGGTTATCCTAAATACATTTTTTTGAAAATATACCAAACCTCCCTAACATACATTTGTTAGGTTTGTGAGCAGGATTATAACGTCCACTTGAGAAAAGCCGATGATTGACGCCCTCCATGACAACACAGCAATGGCAGCATAAAGCTTTGTCACATTTGAGTACCCTAAGCACCAGGAGACCCAGATCTGGCTCCATGTCTACCTCCCACACATCAGCCCCCTACCGTAAGGCCACTGCGGGCTCAGGGAATACCAAGTGTGTACAAAGTATGATTTAGCTAGAATTATCCACTCTCATGTATCTGCCTTAGCTGAAACCAAGGACAATCTGGATAGAAGAACGTATAAGGACCTGTCTCTTCTCTCTTTAGAAAATCACCCTTCTGATGCCCAATACTATAAATGAGGTTTCTTGAAAACTGCTGTCAAGAAGTCTATTCTTAAGTAACACTTTATTTTCTTTGTTTAATAAATATGTATTAAATATCTTTGCATTACTGCACAAATTAGGACCAGACATCTACAACAGAGAAAGTTTTATATGATACTAAAAATTTTGTAACTTATTCCCTAAATCAATCAACAAGTTAAACATTTTTAGCTCAAAATAAAAATAAAGTGGGTTAACCACACTTTTAAGGGGCTTTAATATATCTGGATACAGCTTTAATTATAAATTCACACCATAACAAAGTTCTAGAGGATTACCTAAAAATTCCAAACCCTCAACGATAGCAAAGGACAATGTTTTCCAACAGGCAGAACACTGGGGCTTGCAACATTACAAGTAAAAAAGGCCATGGTTTTAATCTTGTTGTTTTTTTTAAAGAATCTTTCAAATAATGAATTATGGGTTTTCTTCTCTTCAAAATGGAACAACTGAGAGCCTTAGTGTGTGTGTGCATGCCGAATGAGAATATGTAAGTGACAGTAGAGACCCTATGAACACACTCATAACTTAGAGTGTTAAACAGCTGCACAGTAAAAACTCCCACAATGGTAGCTTTATACAACTTTAAATCATTTTTATTCTTATTCCTAGGAGGTTTAATTCCTATTATTTAATTTATACCCATAAAGAACCACTGGTTAAGGACAGTAAACTAAGATACACTGAAGTTGAAATAAAAATTGATGAATTTAAGAATGATGATAATTCTAACAAGCTCCTTAAGATAATACGAACTAGATTATTAAATTGTATTCATCTGATCAAAATAATTACAAAACACACCTTAATGAGTTCAAAAATCAGTTTAAAAAATATAAGGATGAATATATCCAATTTGTCTTATTTTTCTGGAATAAATATTATAATTTTAAATTTAAAGATCAAAATTTTTAAATTCTAAATTAAATATACACCTAGCTATAACTCAGCAATTAAACCCCTATTTACCCAAGAGAAATCAAAGGATATATGGCAAAACAGGCCAAGAATGTTCACAATACTTTTAACTGCAATAGTCAAAACCTAGAAACAACCCAAATGTCTATCAACAGGGGAATGAGTACACATAAAATGTGACTCAGGAAACAGTGAAGGACTGCTCAGCAATTAAAAGGAACTAGTGATATGTACAACAATATGGATAATCTTTCAGACACATGCTGAGTAAAAGAAGCTGGAAACAAAAGAGTACAAAATACATGATCCCATTTATATGAAGTTTGAGAACAGAGAAAACTCTCTGGTGAAAAAGAACCAGAAAAGTGGTTGTTTGGGGATGGGGGCATTGACTATGAAGGGATATGAGGAAACTTTCTGGATTAATGGAAATATTTTATATCTTGGTAGGGGTGTGGGTTACATTGTCGTATACAGATGTCAAAATTCAATGAACCATACATTTAAGATGTGTGCATTTCATTGTATGTAAGTTTTACCTAAAAAAATATCAACAGCCAATGTGTTTCTCTTAAAGTATACAACCAAGAATTTAAAACATCAGAACACAAACAAATTTTCCAACTTTTTCATAATAATGTAACACATTTATGTTTATATAACATTTAATACACATTTGATTTCAATTATAAGTGGGGGGAAGGTGATGGAAAATATAAAAGAAATGGTGAAAAATATGGATGAGAGAAAAAATAAACAGAATAAAGGAGAGAAAATATATAAAGTGAAAATGACTCAAATTTCCTCTAATTGATGAAAAATATAAATGCAGATGTTCAGAAAGCTGGAGAGAAAGGAAAGGAGCAGATATAAAGGAAAACTCTTTTACAACAGGATGACAAAAGAATTTCCAGAAGCCCAATAGAAGGCAGAAGACAGTGGAATGATGTCTTCAAGGTACTCAGAGAAAAGTAACTGTGAATATAGTTACCTCTTAGGACCAACAATAAAATAAAGACATTTATAAATAGGTAAATAAAATGGGTTTACCACCCAATGACCCTGCACCTCTTGAAATCCTGAAGGACCATTCTATTTAACACCACAATCTGACCTCTGCATCCTCCCTCCCATCTACCCCCAAGCATGATGAGTTTCCCTTTCTTGGCTCTCCTTTACCTTTTTTCCATAACATCTCATTTCCTAAAATATACAATTTATTTTTGTATTTTTTAAGTTGCCAATCTCCCCCACAAGATTGGAGCTCCAGGAAGGCAGTAATCTGGTATCTTTTATTCACTAACATATGCTAAGCACCCAGAAAAGTACTTGACCCTCTTATAGGTACTCAATAAATATTTGTTGAAGGGATGAATGAATAAAGAAATGAGTGATACACTTCAAGAAGAAGGAAAATAATTACTATGGTCTAAATGTTTCTGTCCTCCCCAAACTCACAAATTGAAATCCTAACTCTCGAGGACATAGTATTAGGAGGTGGGGCCTTTGGGAGATAATTAGGTCATGAAGATGGAGCCCTTATTAAGTGAACTAATGCCCTTAAAAAGAGTTCCCAAGAAAGCTCCCTTGCCCCTTCTGCTATCTGAAGTTACAGTAAAAAAATGGCTGTCTAGGAATTAAGCCCTCCTCACCAGACACCAAATCGGCCTGCACCTTGATGTTACACTTCCCAGCCTCCAGTACCGATAAATACATTTCTGTTGTTTATAAGCCACCCAGTCTATGGTATTTTGTTTAGCAGCCCAAACAGATTAAGACACTAATCCAAGGACAAATCAGACAGGAAACAAGAAATGTATAAACAAAAAATGGCAAAACTGCATATAAACCAAAACTAATATTGTCTTCAAAATTAATAATGTATTAGTACAATGTCAAATTAGGTTTTAAAATCTAACTATATGTTATTTATAAGAGAAATACCTAAAATATAAGGATATGGAAAAGTTGAAAGTAAAAGGATGGGGGGCTGAGGGGGGAAGAGATATATCCAAACAATGTAGCAATATTAACATCAAGCAAAATAAGTTTTAAGATACATAGTATTAATAAAGATAGAGTCTCTAAATGATAAATACTGAAAGTTTAGAATCATTAAGGAGATATAATTCTAAATTTGTATGTACCTAAAAAGAATAGCCTCAAATATCAATCACAGAACAAGGAGAAATAAACAAACCATACCACCATACCTTATAAGGAGATATTTCAATAAATTTCTCTCAATTAACAGTAAGAAATAAAAGAACCGATTAGTACATTTAAAAGCTTCATAAGATCAGCATTCAAATAATTCTGTTCCCAACAATTAGAGAGGAAAACATTCTTTTTAATTTAAGCACATACAAATACTTACAAAAACTGATCATACACTAAACTAAATTACAACAAATTTTAAGAAATAATATCGAACAGAATATACCCTTTGACTGTAACACAACTAAGTTAGCAGTCAATAAAAATAAATAAAATTATGGAATGAAAAAAGAATAAAAACACTTCTAAATAACTCATGAATCAAACAAGTAATCTAAATAGAAGCAAAAATATTTAATGAATAATAATAAAAATATTACATTTCTAAACGTGGGATACAAGAAAAGTGGGACTTATAGGAAAATGTATACCCCAAATGTTGATATTCAAAAAGAATAAAAAATTAATAGGCTAAGTGTCCAACTAAAGAAGTTAGAGAACAAGATAAACACAACGAGAAAGGAGAAAACAGAGATAAGATGAAAAATCAGGGAAGGAGAAATAAACATTAAATAAAGAGATGAGAAAAAAGGCAAAATTGGTTCTGTGAAAAAACTACTTTTTGAATGGACGAAATGAATGAATTAAATCTAATAGGCAGTAATTTTCTGTGTATCACCTAAATACCTAGCCCTCCTGCCTTCTCCTCCAGCAGGAGCCCTGGCTTTCTGGCTGCCTCACTTCAGTGCAAATGTGGCTCTCCACACCCTTATCCCTGCCCCACATCAAAATACTGCCCTTCTTCAAGTCCTGTGGTCTCAGATAACTCCAGAAGTTTCCTGAATGGCTTCCCAAACACATGGGAAGCCCTTGCACCTAAAGGCACAACCTAAAACATGCAGTTTCCTCCTTTCCAGGAACTCTTTATACTCTGGCTTGTTCTGGGATCTTTTGTAGTTTGTCTTGTCCCTCATCCATCTGTAAGCAGCAACTAACAAAGTGTCATAAATATTTTTAATTGAACCTCACTAATCAAAATCTACGCCCTCTGAAACTGCATCTTGCTCAGTTTATATGCACGATCTAAACCCAGCCTATCTAAAGCAGTTTTCCTATTACCTCACGGGTTTCTCTCTCATTGTTTCAGATTTAGATCTTCCCTAACATAATGCTTTTGTGCATCACTCCTAAATATGTTTCTGGTTTGTTTTTTTTATCTCAAAAGCATGTCCTTAAACAACTGCTGTGACATTTTGGGCTGGTCCCATAATGACCAGACAAAAGTCCAGACTCATTCCTCACAATGTGGGATTGATCTTTATTTCCAGGAGGTTTCACATGCCCTCCTTTCGGTCTACTGTTCAAACAAACTTCTAAAGCTCTTACCATCAAACATTAAACCTGTCACTTTATCTATAAAGAAATTATGTCTTGAGATTGGTCACACATTCCTCCATACAGTACTTTCTTTTGGTAACACTTCTTTACTGCCGTCTCATCCTCTTAGGTCATCTGGCACCAGATCACATTTTTGACTAACCAATTCGATTTCTTTGATTCCAAATTGCTTCCCTAAAAGCTTTAACGAAGTAATACCCACACTATACTTTAGCTGCAACTTCGCTTTTTTCCACTGGAGAGCGGGTCATCCTTCACCATCTTAAACTCAGGCATCGCTGTCTGGGAAATATATTCAAGGGAGCAGGAGGAAATCAAGGTCATTTGGCAGTTTCACTTGCTGGGGGCACATGTATCATAGTAGTTCAATGACAGAGATAGCACAATATGCTATCAACATAGTAATAGGCTATGAACTTCATTACTAGGCAGATTAAAAAAACGCAGAAATACACGAGCTAAGACCTTGCTAATTAAATAGACAGCAACAAAGTCTCTTTAATAAGAGCAAGCAACCTTTTTCAATTTACTTGTCCAATTTGGCTCTTTTCAGGAACACCTGGTCGTGGTCTGGACCTCTGGTCTTTCTTTCATTTCAGGGCATACATTTACCTTCTCTGGATAAAATTACACTTTTTCTTTTAAATACCAGAGCTCCACTGGCCTTTGAACTGAGTCTTAAAGCAATGGGGAATAACAGATAAAGGACTAAAAGGTAATCTGGACAATCTGGAGTCTATTCCTACCAATGAAACACCACGACAATTGGGATGGGTCATTTAACCTGGATTTAAATTCAACCCTCTCCAGATTGAAAAAAAATATTTGATATTAATTTCATAATACAGTAATAAGTTGCTTTATTTAATGAGATTTTTAAAGTGTAGCAATATGTATTTAACTATGCAATTAAAGACCATACTCACAAAAATATAAATTATTTCAAAATCATAAATATGTAACTACTAAAGATAAGCATATTAAAAAGCAAAAAGAAAACGTCCATGCACTTTTTCTCCTTTTATTCCTCAATAGCTTAAAATCTCATTAGAAAGTAACAATAAACCAAAAAATTACAAAAAGCAGGAAAGAAGCTAAATATATTCTGATATAAAATACAATATAAACTAATTATGATAGCACTATATCCTAGAAATTGCTTTCAGAGACTCCCTACACTGAAAAGCCTCTATTTGATGCACCTAGCCACCAAGAGAGGCCCCATTCATACACATTTCAAAATACTCTTATTTGCTCTGAAGTATAGTTAGCACAAATAAAAGTAGACAAACATTCAGGGGAGACTCTAGCTATCAATTTAATTCCTTATAGACTATTTTACTTTAGCAAATTCCTTGGACAGTTAAATCTTATGTCCTCACAGGTATAACAAGTTGCCAAAACCAGAGTTTGGTTTCAGAAGCAAAGTGTATCTTGGGCATTGAACATTTTGTTTTTTGAATACCTTAAAATGGAACGAACATGTATAGCCAGCTGCTCCACTTCCATAGATTGTCTCACACATTTAGGCTACTGGTCTGGCCCACATAAGCACTTGAGTTTGAAACCACAGTCCTGCAGAAACTCTGTAGTGCAACTAAGCTTATCCACTCACAGAATTCTAAACCTAGGACTTTCTCTTTCTCTCCACCTACATACCGAAGTCCCACCCTTTATTCAAGACCCAGCTTAAATTCCACCTCTTCTATAAGGTCTACCATGAGAAACTTAGCTTAAAGTGTTTTCTCCATCCTAATTTCTGTAGCTCTCACTGATTCATTCTTCTAGCACATTCCAAATGGTATGTTTCCCTTTATGGTTCAATTCCTCTGGACCACATATAATGCTCAGGGCCTAGATACCGGATGCTCTATTTACTCCCTAAAACTTACTTTAAAACCTGCACATAATGAGCACTCAATAAATATTTGTTGGTGATAATGTTGAAGTCAAAGATAAAATAGGTATTGGGGAAAAAAAATCCAAGATCCCATGAGGTCATGACCTTTGATGGAAACATCACTCAAAGCCTGTGTTCACAGAAAAAAGAAAAAAAAAATAACATAATCACAAGCTTCATAAACGTGTTTTAGCTTGTAAGGCAATCTCCATTTCCATTCTGTTCACTGTCGTTCCTTGGAAAAGCACACAACCAAAATAAACATGTGCTAGATAATAGGTAAAAAATTCTTGTTGTGGTCAGGATCAATTCTTTTTCCTAGAAAACAAGACATGATCTAGAAATACAGTTGTAAAAGCGCCATTTTACCTGCAGAACAGGAAAGAGACTTGGTCAAGTTTCTCTAGATGGGCACGCCCCCTTGTGGGCAACTTCCTGACTCTCCTCTTTGGAATGGTCAGATGTGATTGTGGGTTGTTTCTAAGATATTATTTCCAGACAATCATGTCTCCTCACTTACTTATATAGTATCTTTAGAGCTATACAATATTGAGGAAGGGCAATAATATTATTAGTAATATTTCAGATAATCTAGCTTTCTTCTTTCATTATATCACCAGACAAGAGCTTATTATTAAAAGTGAACCATAGTTTTTGGCAAACGTATGCTCCAAGTGAATAACAGATTCAAAATTATCTTGAAAGACCATAGGATTTACAGTTACATAGCATTACGCTTCTCTCTCAAAATTAATATTAAAATCATCAACTGTAGATATTTAAGTTAGTAATGTGTTCTGAGTAAAGGCACTGTTTCTAGGCACTGTGCTAAGTATAAAAAAACGAATATGTTCATGCCTCCATAAGCCTACACAAATATGATAAAATAACCACACACAGCAAGCTCAAAATGGAAAATGTGTAAAGTAGATCATTAAATTCCACAAGCATTTATTGAGTGTCCATTACATATACAAAGTAGAAAAAAGAAATATGTTCTGATCTGGGTGGCATCTGAGCTGGTCCTTAAAGAGGACTTGGATTAGAATTTCAGTAGGCAGAGAAGTACCTGCTATTTCATTATTAATTATTATTTAGTGTATGAAGGGAAAGAGACATGAGCAAAAACTTAGAAGTGAAAACTTTTAGCAAATTCATGAAAAATCAATAGAGATGTGTATTCAATAAGAGAAAAAGATGATTCCAAAAGAGAAATAAAGGAAAAATAGGTTGGATCCAGGTTTCAAGAGGGTTCATAAAGTCAGGCTAAAGAGTTTGGGTTTTAATCTACAGGCAATAAAAATTGTATTAAGGCTTATCCCAGGAAAATGAGCAACAGTCCAGCCATCAAGGGTGAAAAGGTATGGACTAGATGGTGGTAAACATACCAAAAAATAAATTAATAATAACAATAATAATAATAATAATAATAATAATACATGTATTCATTCAACAAATGCTTACTGAGCACTTATATGCCAAGCTGAGAAAACCATGGTCATTAAAACAGATATAATCCCTCTCCTGCTGGAACCTGCACTCTAGTGGAAGAGAAAGACATCAAATAACCACACTAAGAGAGGCAGTTGGAGCAGCATGATAGCTTAAAATGAGAGGTGGGAGGGAGAGAAGCAATATTCCTGGGAACTGGAATTACAGGGACAAAGGCCTTGACTCAGGGAAAACCTTGACAATTGGACCCAGGAAGGGAGTAAGAGACCAAAAGTTTGGAAAGAAAGACAAGCACCTGCTCCTGTTGACTCCTGTGGGCTGTTAACAAACTATATACCTTATTCTTAAGAGCAGCTGGAACTGACTGAAGAGTTTAAACGGGGGCATGACAAAATCAGATTGTACCTTTAAATGATTCCACAAATGCTGTGTATAGAACTGACTGGAAAAGGCCACGGCAGTTGTGGGCACATGGATAAGAATGCTACTGCAGTCTTCCAGAAAGTGATGAAACTTGAATCTAGACATGCTGAGTTAGGGCTTGACGGGTCTAAGACGTGAAGACATGTAATAAGCAGCTGGAACAGTTTAGGGCATGAAAAGCGGGGTAGAAATATGAATTTAGATCCATCTATTCAAACAAAGTTTCATTAAATGGGTGCTATGTGTTGGATGCCTGGGCTCAATGACAACGACGTGGAGCAACAAACTCTGGAGCAAGGAGAAAAGAGCTCCAGTCTGTCTGAAGGAGAGCTAAATGAATGAAAGTGGATATGAAGTTCTTAACTAGATGCAATCATGTAATTCCCAACTCCTCTAGAATGTTCTGTGTTTGCGTAAATAATGAACTAAACAGGTGCTTTTCTAGGCCCACTGTGACATATTAGGCAAAAAAAGCAATGATTTTCAAATGCTGGCCAATACTACCCACGCGCACAGATTCTGATTCAGTATATCGAGAGTAGAACCTAAGAATCTGCAGTTCTAAACCTCCCCAGATAAATCTACTGCTCTGCCAGGTTTAGGATACACTAGAATAATCTCTTACTGAGAGGATCTAGGGGGGTTTGACAAACTCCATGTTGCCAATGAAAACATATTAGAGAATCATCAAACTGAAAAGAAGCACGGTAATTATTTGGTCCAGCATGCTAACTTTATTGCTGAGAAAAATCAAGTTGTAGAGAGGCTCCATGTTGATCCAAGGGCTCTAAGCTAGGTAAATGGCAGACCTAGATTAGAAGTCCTACTCCACTAGACCCCTTCTCTCAGCCTATTCCTACTCCCTCCACTCTTTAAGTAATCCCTCAGGTCTTAAATTCTAAAATAGTTCCTGGTATCTGACTATTTATTCAAACTCTTCTAGGCTAATTAGAGAGGAAGTGGCCCAAACAAGCCTTTAAAAACACAGACAGTTTTCCTTCAAACTAATTATCAGTTCTTGTCTTCTGATTTTAAAACATCCTTGTTATTGATTTCTGTGTGTACGTGTGAATGTGTGTGTGTATATATAAAAACACATTTGTCTTTTCATGTATTGGTTTATTCTGCTCATCTTACACATGTGTCAGCATCATTATGTGATGGGCCAACTCAGGTAATATCATAGGTAATATCATAGGAGGTAATATCATAGGTATGGTAATATCATAGGAGGAGATATTTAACAATTCTGATTTAGAATCGGATGCTCTTAATATCATGACCTGAGCCAATTCTCAGAGAGAAAGACTTCTATCTGTAGTCCCAATTAAATTCCATTCACTGGAGGTATTTCCTGTTAGGAAAGATACAATAAGGTGATTTCTATATTATATACAAGATCAACTGGGACTATTCCAATGATAATGAAGAAATGCCCATTTCCCCTCTTCAGATTCTATTAAACACTAAAAGGTAAAGGAGGCTCTACAGAGCGGTTGAATACTAAAAATTGAGAGAGGATTTATAAGACTGACAATATCTGATATTAAATTGTAAGAAGTCTCCTGGTAAATCACAGGTTACTTCCATTACAAAATAAAAAGAGCAGTTAAAATTTTTTTTAACTGCTCAATATTGCCTCAATCTTATCTCACTTATAATTTTAAGACTCAGTATATATTTAAGCATAGCTTAGTATGGGTTTACAGAACACTTGGGAAGAAAGCCAACCTACTAGCTATTGAATCTTTATATGAGAACTTAGAAGATTTTCTGAAACGGGGGAAATACTGCAATTGCCTAGCTATCAAGGGTTGAAAGTTCTGAATTTAGATAATTGATGAATTGACATAAAGTACTGAAAACCAGAGACACTTAAAGAATTCCCATGAAGTTATACTACAAAGGAATGCTGATCATCAGGCTCCATAACCTACCTAAATGTATGAGGTGGTGGTAATCTAGTAATACATTTATTTAAGTCATTGACCTACCTACATATTTAATGTAAATCCTATAGGATTATTCAATAATCAAAATAGTCTTAGGTGAGGCAAATGTAATTGTTTAAATGTTACTTACAATTCAAAGAAATAATTTCAAACAGAAGATAATTACTTCACAGGATGAATTTTCAGTTTTATGAAAACTCTTAAATGTATAAAGTATATTTCTTTATGTAAAGGTCAAAGAAATTTCTTACTTCTGTTTACTTATATATCTATTCATTAACCATCTTCTTGAGAAACACGACAAAACTCCAGATTAAGTAAAATTTCTATGAGACTAATTACTCCTTTCCCTGCACTCACAATGTACAGACATGTACACAAGTACAGACAGAACAATCTGAGAAAAACATGTTGTTTTCCGTGCATTTATTTTCTTTGATCTTAACCTACCTCTCACCCAAAAAATACAGTGATTTAGTATGATACAGTTAAGCGTTTACATAATAATTTCAAGATGGTGGATAAAAGGGAAAAATGTTACCCACAATATACTTCAAAAGAATAGAATATATTTATATGAAGCACACAAAGCAAGGCCCAACATTTCCCTTCTGAAACATGTGGCCAATTTGATGTCCCTATGTGGTGACTAAAGAACACAAAATTAAAAGTTGTAGCATCTCTTTAGAGTCGTTTTGAACACACAACATTGTATAAAACATTGTAAAATTTTCTAAACTTGTTCATTAGAAATTAAAGAATGAAAGATACTCACACAATGGACAAGGTCTGATTATCTTTCATTTCACTAACTTATACAAGAACTGCTTTACCTAAAAACCAATGAAATTAACTGAAAACTTAAATTACTTCGTAAAAGTGGTGGGAGGAGGCAAAGAATTCTATGTACATTCAAACTGTAAAATCTGTTATTAAAGAAAAAAGACATGGAAACTATTTCAACAATATGCTTGTGAAAAATGAAGAGAAAAAAAAAAGGCTTGAAACATCAAAAATGTTGAGATCAAACAATACCCCCAACCTCTTTTAATACTCTAAGAATAAAAGAGTCCCTTCCAGTAATATCCAGGGCTAGTTGTTTGAAACTGATATTTATGAAATCTAGATTATGGCGGGCATTGAGTCTGTTTGTTTCCCCAATGTCAGCATCTCCTCTTTGTAGAACCCAGTCAATCCAGTGGCATAAGCCAAGAACAGCATTTTGTCAGTCAATGAGTTAACCACTTCATTCCAAAAGAAAGGTTTCCTTATTCAAATATGATACAGATTAATATAAATACAACTATCATTTTCTTTTTGTATCAAAACAATGCAAAAAAATAAATTTAAAAGATATCACCACTTCACCACATACTAGAATACCACAAGAATTATTGATACATAGCCTAACAGCAATGAGAGTCCATGGCAGTAGTACCAGGGGAGAGCCACACACCAGTGTGTAGGAATTACAGAAGACAGAGGAGCATGCTGAACTGCATCATGAATATGCATGTGATCAGCAAAACTCAGGTTGCAGGAAACTCCACAGGACAAATAGTTCAGGCTCCCTTGCAGAAACCCAGTGCTCACTTTGCCTAATTCCAATACATATGAATTTTAGTTACCACAGTTTAATTAAATAATACCAGTCCCTCAATAACATGGTTCAAATTTCATTATCATGGTACAGTCACTGTGAGCAATTGCATAAAGTACAAACTTCACCGCTGGCTCTTCAGTTCACAGATCACTACAGAAGCAGCAAATGCTCATCATGATCAGTAACCGATCACGTCATTTCTTTCAAAGTCCCAGGGATGGGTCACAGTGCACAGACAGCAAAGCATGTAGCTGTCTGCCTCCTTGTCTCCCAGTGAAAAATCCACAAGATGTTTTACAAAAATTGATAATCAAAAGAGGGAACTGGCCTACAAAGATCAAAGTGAAGCAAAGAAACAAAAATAATATCGGAAGTGAAATTCTATAAAAACTATATGAAGTTATAGAAGAAATGGTTGACAGGGGTATGTTCAACAGTGCTACCATTTAAAAGACTCTAGACAAAGTCAGGGGAACTTAGTGAAGACAAAAGTATCAACATAAATAAGAGTAGTTGTGATAAAAGGGATGAAGATGTCCCAGAGGAAGTGACACTGGCAGAAAAACTTGACATTAAGAAAACTCTGGGAGATATTATACAACATGGAAAGTGCAAAGGATAAAATGTTGAAAGATAATTCAAAATTAAAAAGGAGTAGGACAAGTCACCATGACATAAAAAAATGTTCACTCCATATCTTAAGTTATATGACAAGAAGCAAGCACGGTTCAGATTATTCTTGATAAGCTTTTTTACACAAAAATGAAACACTTTAATTCTTAATGCTTCTAATGTTTTAAATCAATGTATTAAATAAATATTAGGTTTACTTATCTTTTTTGTTTCTCTATGCATTTATAACCAACAATAAGAGTTTTTAAATGTTTTGACAAATAAAGGTCATGAAACAAGAGTAATTTTATGCCATTAAGACCTCTGCACAATTGCAGCTTGTCCAGTCATCTTCCAGTACTACTGTACAAAGTATGGACTACTCTGTACGCCACGAGGGAAACAAAAGAGCAAAAGCAAAATCCAGAAGAGGTGGGTCCACCCAGAGACGGGTGCGGAGCAGAGAGTAAACAACTACTAGTTTTATATTACACAATACTGTAATTAAGTAGTAATCTTTTCCTTCTCCAGCATATCTTCCCTCTACGTCACAAAAAAATAAGTGCAGGTGAAACAGAAATGCCAATTACTAAGAACGACAATTAATAAGAACTTGTATTCCTTATTTTTTAACATTTTATCTTAAAATCCATATATCCTGAAAGTCAAAACAAAATGTGTTTTTATTTGATTTATGTGTAGATTAGCTGCTTAACCCAATTCCAGTTTGTAGTAACAAGGGACACATTAATTGTGAGGAGGTAGATGAAAAAGAACTTTCTCAGTTTATACTGCATACTACACATTACCTACCGAATAACAACTCCTTCTCCTTTGACAACAAAACTGTATTTTGTTTGGGAAGACAAAGTGTCCAGCAGCAAGCCATAAGCTCTGAGATAGTAATTAAAACAATCCACTCTATTCCCTAGGCTCCCTTGCAGCGAGGCAAACCCATGTGACCAAATTGTGCCCCTTCTCCACTACCCCTTTCTCCCTACCCTCCCCCCCCAAAAAAAATAACTAAGGAGAAGCCTATTGAGGGAGACTTTGGAAAACTATTGTATGCCAGATAAAAAATGACAGATACATCTGGTACTAGTCTCCCCACTCCCACCCTCCACAGTCTTTCGCCTTCTTTTCACCTTGACTGCAGATGTGACATGTAAAATTTTCAGAGCCATATTACATCCATAAGGCAAAAGCCATGAGAGAAAGGCCCAAGAGAATCCCAGATATGTTGGCCCTGGCATCATTGGAAATATAAGCTAACAACAGCAACCGACCACCTCCAAACTTTTTATTATGTGGCAGAAAGACTGGAAGCAGGGGGACAAATATGCATTTCCTAAGCCACAGTCAAAAGTGTCCCATGGATTAACCACTCTTATTTTAAACTATGTCAAATGTAAATGTCAAGGAGTAGGGAAAACAAAAGCACTCTTCTTCATTGAGATAGCAAGCTTATTAAATATTTTTCTTGCTTTAATTTTGATTTCTATTAGTACTGTTATAATGTCCCTACAATGATTTTTTCGAAGAAAAACAAGAAATAAAACTGCAACAAAAATTTCTAAATTTATCTGCTTTACTTTCAGGTTTCAAAATATTGACTTAGTCTAACTGGATATTTCTTTCAAGACAATATTCATCTCCTTCAACATGAACAAAAAATGTGAACACTAGGAAAGTTACTAAATATTCTTGTTATATTTACACATCCGACTCACAGCTTCTTTTAACTGGCCACAACAAACAGTAGTACCAGGCCTGAGTCAATGCTGGCTGACCAAAACTATGATGAAACTACACACACAGGACAGGGAGAAATAAACTAAATACGGGTTGATTTAGAAAATAGCTGTTTGTCCTTTCCTGTCATATTTCTAAAAATTACTATACTGCCTCTTAAAAATTATAATTTTCTGCCCGATTGATTCATTATCTGGTGGTCTTTTCTTTGTGGGAGCATGTTTTATTATCCTTACTATAGAGACAAGGCCTACCAAGTTTATACAGCAAACATCTATTAAATAAAGCCTCTAGCCAGCATCTAAAGTCAAGGGACTGGATCCTAGTCATGTTTGCAGGCCCATGTCAACACAGGGCTTTGTACACATTAAAGTTCAGATATTCTAAATATAAAAAATAGTTTTCTTTTATCTAAGATGTCTAAATTGCTCGGTTTGAATCATGCCTGAATTCAACCCTTCCACCCACTGCTCCCTACCTCCCTTACCACCCTCCCCTGGTCCATTACAAGATTCCACCCAGGGTAACTAACGAAGAAAGTTGAAAACTGATTTGGAAAAGTAGAGTTGGTTTATAAAAAACTGCTATAGAATTAAGTATGAGCAAGCCAGTTATAAAAGATTGGAAGCAGTCATAAACATCTAGAAGCATTCTACATGCAGAGTACATGTTAGTGTCTTTATGCGCTTGTTCTACTCTAGCAGTTTTTGTTTTGTTTTGGTCTTCAGGCTGAGTGACTTTACAGATGAAGTCCACACCGTCAAAGATGACGATGTCAGACTAAGTCAATGAGCACTGAGCACCCGAACACCCATTACCACTTTTGTTCCTCATAGAGTCCGGCTAGACGGCAGAATTATCACTCTTTGCATTCCAAAAGAAAACTGACACTTCGTATGTTGAATTACTCACTGAATTCACAGAAGTAGCTGGCAATGGTATGCCTCTTGACCCCTTCTCTCTCTCACCATTCCATGGGAAATTTCTCAAAAGAGGTACCTGCGCCCTTGTCCTCCCTGATCAACCCACTCTACAATCAGTTGCGTCCAGGTGCAGTGTCCGCGTGCTAAATTCAATAGCCAGGCCTTTCCCCTTGGCTGACTGTCTCAGCAGCACTGGAGCCAGATGGTGACTGACTGAGACACTCTCCTCTTGGCGTCCTAGACACTCTCCTGCTTGTACCTCTGCCTCACTTCTTTCTCCTTTGCTGGTTTCTCCGCCCAACTTGTACATGTTGAACTGGCCTAGGGTTTAACTGCAGACCTCTATCTACTCTGTCTCATAAGTGAGCTCATCCAAATTATATGCCAATAATTTCCAAACGGGAATCTCTCTCCTGACCTACCCATGAGCTTCAGACCCATGTAACCAACTCCATAGTTAATCTTTCATCTTTCATTACAATCTTTCATGTAAAGCTTTTTATTTGAAATTCTTTCAAACAGTATAATAACTGGTTAGTTGAAATTTTCAAAAGTTGAAAATTCTCTGGGTGAAGTAGAGGATTAAAAAAAAAAAAGGACACATACCTTAAACATTTTCTTTTACGTAAAACACAAAGGTTCATTCGTTAGCCAATCTTTTCACATGAGACTAAAGCCTTTTCTTTGAATGTGGGCCCACAAATAAATGTTCCATATCATCTTTCTTGCATAATTTATAACACACTGAATTGTCCCATGATTTCAAGTTTCACTTTATCTAAAATAGAACAAGCACATAAAGACACTAACATGCACACTGAATGTAGAATGCTTCTAGATTTTTATGACTGCTTCCAATCTTTTATAACTGGCTTGCTCATACTTAATTCTATAGCAATTTTTTATAAACCAATTCTACTTTTTCAAATTAATTTTCAACTCTTTGTTTTAAAATATATAACTATTTTTAAACCCAATATTCCTTAGTGTATATGAGACTTACTGAATTGTATAATTACAATGATAAAAATAATTAGCATAATGAGGCTCTTGGTGGCATATAATTCAACTAAAAGGAGCAAAGGAATATGACACACTAAAAGATGGTCTATTAGCTTGGGAGTTTTGGGTGCTGCTGGCATCAGGTAATATGTCTTATGGTGAAAATGGAAAGGACTGAGTATTCTGTGTCCATTAAGGGTATATGGACTAAGAAAGTTCTTGATTTCCACTTCCCACCTCTATCACCATGAAGCCATACCTTCTCCAAGCCTCCATGTGTCAGTAAATGGCAATACTCAATTGCTAAAACTAAAAGCTTTAATTTCTTTCTCTTATTTACCAATATCTAAGGCATCAATTAACTCCTGTCTTTCCAGAAACTCTCAAAATATATCCTAGACATATGCACCTCTCTCCATCTCCATCCCCAACATCTACAGTCCAAGTTGCCATCATCACCCAGCTGTAATAACATCATAACTAGTCTCCTTCTGTTCTCGCCTCCCCCTTCGATCCATTCTCCATACAGCAGCCCAAGAGAACTTCGTAAAATGTGAATGAGATGGCATTGCATCTCTGCTTTTAACTCTTCAATGACTATTCATTATTCATGAAATATAATTAAAACTTCTTGCCATGATCTACCAGATTTTAAAGGAGCCAGCAACTACCTACCTCTCCAGCTTCATCTCATACCATTTCCTCCTTGCCCACTCTGCTTTAGGCACACTGAGCCTCTTCCCCGTTCCTCTAACATGCCAAATCCCCCCCAGGGCCACTACACATCCATTTCATTCACCCGCAACACTCTTCCATTGACTGCATAAACTCTCTTCTTATTTTTCAGATGTCTCCTCAAATGTTCTACACCCTCAGAGACGCCTCTTTTGATCACCCTAACTAAAGGACTCTTCCTTTGAGACTTTCTTCCATCGCTTACATCTAAGTTGCTCTATATCACATCACCTTGTGTGTGTTTTTTCTTCATAACAGTTGCCAAACATAGTAACTTTCTTACTTTTAATTGTATGTTTATATGTTTCTGTCTCTATCCACTGAAATGTAAAGTTTTATTAGAGCATGAATTTCCTCCATCTTGTTCACCATTGTTTTCTTACTTCCCAGATCAGTACCAAGAGTAGCTGCTTAATAAATATTTTCTGAATAAAAATTAATCTTCTGAATAAAACAAGTTGAAGATATTCTCTATCAAATCATCTGATATTTCTAGACATAAAAGTCCTAAACTAATGTCTACAATATAGATATACATATATCTGTATTTAAGAATGTTCATAGCAGCTTTATTCATAGTAGTAAAGACCTAAAAACAACCTAAATATCTATCAACAGGTGAACGCATAAAGAAATCACAGTAGTGGGGGTAGCTGGTTAGCTCAGTCGGTTAGAGCGTGGTGCTAATAACACCAAGGTTGCCGGTTTAATCCCCACATGGGCCACTGTGAGCTGTACCCTCCTTAAAGAAGAAAAAAAGAAATCACAGTATATTCATAATAGGAAATATTACTCAGTAATAAAAAAATCATACAAAGAGTGATATCATACAATGTCTCAAAAACATTTTGTGAAAGAAACCAAACAGAAAAGAGAACATTTTGTATAATTCAAATTATATAAAGTTGGAGAGCAAGACTAAACATCTGTGGTGATAAAACTCAGAGCAGTGGTTGTCTATAGAAGGTGGAGATTGGCTGGGAGGAAATACAAAGGAACCAGAATGTCCTACATGTTGAAAGGTATACGGGTTACATGGGTATATACATTTATACAAATGACTAAATTGCTCACTGCATGCAAATTTTATCACGTTTTTTTTAAAGGACAAAGATCCTAAATTTTGTCACTCAGACATCACAAGGGATGCAAAAACCCAAGAAACACAACCACACTATTATTCACTTTCACCAAGATCTACTTATTAAAATGTTCATTTTCCTCCTAACTTCCTACTCTTCTCTGGCAGAAAAATAAAAAGATTTGAACCAAAATGTTTGATTAATTGACCAATGTGGCAACATACTAGGAAAATATCCGTCATTATGAAAGATGATTTATTATGTATTTATATATGAGTAAACCATATAAAACTGACAGAAAGCATGAACTAATATATAAGCAATTATAGAAGGACTAATCAATGAAGAATATTGAAATTCCAAAGCACATCCAATGACTATAACATGAGACACCCATCACGAACTGTATGCTAATGAACATCCCAGCCATAGAGTGAGCAAGAATGTTGTGGTTTCCAATTTCTTTCTACCCCCAAACACCTAAGAAATGCCACACATGGACTCATGATGGCATACTAATGCGTGAAATGCAAACAAAGAATGTGTAACAATGAGAAACAGAGACATGTAATTAAAATGTATTTAAAAACCTACATGAATTCAACATATACATTTCCTTATAACACACTCCACCCCCTGAACAGCCATGTTAAGAATCACTATCTGAAGCTACAAGGCCCCAAACAGTAGCTATCAACCACATATAGCTATTGAACACTTAAAACATAGTAAGGGTAAATGAGATACTGAATTTTTAATTTTATTAAATTTTAATTAATTTTAATTTTAAAATATATTCTATTCATGTATTGGAAAGTTTTAAGTACATTTGGAATAACTTCTTACGTAAACAACTTTTTCAACTGTTACTTTTATGAAATACAAGTACAGACCAAATATTTCCAATGAAAATTCAGTGTCATAATTGAGATGTGTGCTGCAAGGATAAAATACACACTAGCTTGGAAGACTTAATACAAAAAAAAGAAAGTTTAATAGCTCACTAATAATTTTTTTCATTTGTTGTATTTTTTAAATGATAGTTTGGATTCATTGGTTTAAATAAATTATTAAAATTCATTTTACCTGTTTCTTTTTACTTTCTTTAACGTAACTACTAGAAAACTTAAAAGTACGTATGTGGCATGCATTATATTTCTACTGGATCACACTACATTAAAGCTTGTATCTCAAACTCCAGATTAAAGATACCATTATGACACATTAATGACTGATATTTCAAATACCTCCTGACCTTTTCACTTGATTGTCTTCTTTTCTTTAGTTGAATGAAATCTGTTTCCACCCTTTCTGCCAGCTCTAGTTTCCTCTTGTTTCTTTTAAAAGCAGCTAAACTGAATCCTATAAAAGAAACATTAAAAATGACATGATAAATATTAGGGCAAAGGGCAGATGAGATATCCTAAAGAGGCTTCTCAGGACAAAATCTTTAAGAATATTGGATAAAGGCTTAAAAAATCTTTTCAATGTACACTGAGGTAGTATGACAATAAGAAAAATAACCTAAGGTTAAAGAAGAGAAAGGTCAAATTCAGAGAAACAGATGAGTCCTGGAGGTAGATACTACCCAGGGGTATATGCTAATGCATGCCACCACCAACTTTGGCTTTGAAGCTCTCTGTACATAAGGGACAAGAGATGAAATCTGGGGACAGTGCAGCAAACATCCTGGAGATCATCCACAAAAAAAGGAAGGAACCCCAATAAGAGGGAGAACTAGGAAAGACCACATATGCAAAGAAACAGGAAACTTTCAAGTCTCAGTCTTGAATATAAATGTAAGGGAGGGAAAGTCTCTCTAGATAATCCATGGCCAAAAGGGCGTTAAGATAGCTTTAGAGGAAATTCATATTACAAGGATGGCCTGAAAAAAGAAAAAAATCTCAAAAAGTATCTTGGTGTGCCAGTGCTTCAAAAACCCTTAAAACACAAATGCAAATACTCCTTGGGAAAACACATTGGGAAAACTTACTGGTCTTCAGAGTTTTCAGAGAATTCCCATGTTCCAATTAACATGAGCCCATAGTTTAAAATCACAAAACACGATATATAAACCAGCAAGAATAAAAGTCAGCCAAATATCAGAAAGCATAATTCAACTTAGACCTACAAAGACCTCAGATATTGGAATAATCAGATACAGAATATAAAACATGTTTATGCTCAGAGAAATAAAAGGAAGATACAATTAAGGAACAAAAAAGATGATAAAATTAGCAGAATTGTAGGAGAACCTAATAGAGCTTCTAAAATTAAAAAAAAATAACAATTAAAAATTTAAAACTTTAGGGCCGGCCCGGTGGCTCAGGCGGTTGGAGCTCCATGCTTCTACTGCCGAAGGCTGTCAGTCCAATTCCCACATGGGCCAGTGGGCTCTCAACCACAAGGTTAGCAGTTTGACTCCTCCACTACCTCAAGGGATGGTGGGCTGCGCCACCTGCAACTAACAACAGCAACTGGACCTGGAGCTGAGTTGTGCCCTCCACAACTACAATTGAAAAGACAACAACTTGACTTGGAAAAAATCCTGGAAGTACACACTGTTCACTTCACCAATAAAGTCCTGTTCCCCTCCCCCCGCCCCCCCAAAAATAAATAAAAATAAAAATAAAAAAATAAAACAGTAAAATGCCATTGCTTTAAAAGAAAAATTTAAAACTTTATATACAAGTTTAAACAGCCAATTAGATACAGCTGATAAAAAAGATTGTGAACTAGAATATAACACTGAAGAGATGACTAAAGTTTTCTGATAATGGCAGACTAAATTATTCAGAGTAATTCTCCTACTGAATATTACTAAAAATGTTAGATAAAATAAGCAAAAACACCACCTTAAAAGTATTAAAAACCTTCGAAAAAGTTCAAAGCTAAATTCTGAGGGTAAACTGAGGACTAAAGTTATTATTAATGCACTGTGAGCATTTGCCAACAGTAGCACACATATGTTTGGTTAAATGGCATCGAGGAGAGACATAATTCAAGCCCAGAGCCCATTAAAAGTGGGAGTTTTATAGAAGACATTTCTCACAATAAGCTGCAGATTGAAAGAGCTAATACCCTCAAAGTAGGGTTGATCCGAAACTACGTAAGTCTGCCCCTACTCTCTATCCCAAAACCAAATGCATTCAGGCAAGACTGTATTATATTAGATCATGGCAAAAAAGGAGAAAGAACGAGAAAGAAGAGAAGAAGGATGGGGAAATTGGAAAGAAGGAAACTATCCCTGAGAAGATTTGGTTTGACTGGGGCCTTTGCATAGATTTGCAAATATGTTGGCTGGGTGGGTCAGGGGACATTAAGCTTTGAACTAAGTTTAAGTAGATTCTGATTAATAGTGTGTGAAATAATAGAAAATGTATAGTGGTCTCTGCCCCCGATTCCTGGCACAGAGCTCTTAAAACCATATAATTTCCTAAGTGGTAAGAGTATCATGATCATCTTTTGTTCTAACATTTGGTCTGTGACCCCAATTCCTGAAACACAGCTCCTAAATCCCTTGGAATTTCCTGGATGATATGAATATCTTTGGTTCTGATGAAGCAACTCTTTGTGGGCTTCTGAATAGCTTCAGGATGGGGAACTGGTCACCATAAAGACTAAGCCATGATTAAAAGCTTGAAACTTTCAGCCTCGTCCCCATCCTCTGGAAAGGAGAGGGGGCCTGGCAATTGACTTAATGAGCAATCATGTCTACATTATGAAACCTCCACAAAAATCCCAAAAGTACAAGGTATGGAGAGCTTCCAGGTGGCTGAATACATCTATGTGTAGGGAGGGTAATGTACCCCAACTCCATGAATACAGGAGCTCTTATACTCAAGACTCTTCCAGACCTTGCCCTATGTATCACTTAATCTGCCTGTTCATTCATATCCTTTAATATCCTTTGTAATAAACTGGTAATATAATATGTAAACTGTTTTGCTGATTTCTGTTAGCCACTCTAGCAAACTAACAAAAAAAAAAGGGGGACGGTAAATATTTAGGCAAATCTGAGTGAAAATTGACTATAACAAAACAATAATTAGTATATCATGGTGTTTTAAATACATATAGAGTTTAAACTTTGAAAACAAAGTTGGGAAGACGTTAAATGTATTTCATTCAAGTATTCTATGCCCCTTGCATTGTTTGAAAAGTGGTAAAAAATAGTACTTTCTAATAGATTTTCCTAAGTCAAGTATACATGTTGAAATCTCCAGGTTAACTCTAATAGAATGGTAAAAGAAGGTAAAACAAACATGTAAATAGAAAACATAATAATAGAAAATAATCATAGAGAAAGCAACAAATCTGATAAAAGGAAGATAGAACAGGTGAGACATAAAGAAAGCAAAGAGTAAAAGAGTACATTGAAATCCAAATATATGAGTAATTACATTAAATGTAAATGGAATAAATGCACCAATTAAAATATAAAGATCTCCCCCAAATTTTAATTGTATATATGTTGCTTCTAAGACACACATCTTAAATATAAGAATACACAGAAAAATTGAAAACAAAAGGATAGAAAAAGATACACATGCAAAAATCACTAATGGAAGGAAACTATTTTAGCTATTTTAATATTGACCAAGTAGACTTTAAGGCAGCAAGCATTATTAGATATGGAGTGCCATTTCTTTAAAATAAAAAGGTCAGTTAACCAAAGTTTCTTGTGTGGTTACTAATATACATACAAGTAAAATATATAGCAAGGGGGAAATAAAGAGAAAGTGTTCTTAGTCCTTGCATAATATAGTATATGATGAATACGAGGAATGTGAGGTTGTTTTAACTTTACAAAAAAAGCAAAAACAAACACATAAGTAAACCCAGGGGCGACCTGTTAGCTCAGTTGGTTAGAGCACGATGATCATAACACCAGGTTGCCGGTTCGATTGCCGGTTCGATCCCCACATGGGCTAGTGTGAGCTGCACCCTCCACCAAATTGAAACTACTTGACTTGCAGCTGATGGGTCCTAAAAAAACACACCGTGTTTCCCCAAAAACAAGATATTATAAGATTATATATTATATTGTATTATATTATATAAGACCTGGTGCTATTTATATTGAAAACAAGACATTATAAGATTACATATTATATTATATTATATTATATTATATTATATTATATTATATTATACCTGGTATTATATTATATTATACCCGGTCTTATATAAGACCCGGTCTTATTTTAGTATACTATTTTATACTAAAATAAGACCGGGACTTAATATTAATTTTTGCTCCAAAAGATGCACTAGGTCTTATTTTCGGGGAAACAAGGTAAAATAAATAAAAAGTTAAAATAAAAGTTAAAAAAAACACCTTAATATAATTCATTAGACTAACAAATTAATGTCCTCTTAATAAATAAAAATAAAAATCTGATAAAATTAGATACATTTACAATATTTTTAATCTTGCAAAAAAACCTCCCTAAATATAATGACATATAGCCACAAATTTTCAATCAAAAGCATCATAGTGTGATGCCCATTATCATCACTTCCATTCAACTCTGTACTAATAATCCTTTGTCAGAAAGGGAAAATATATTATACATACTATATACATAATATATTTTGCATATTTTTTCTTTTTGTGTGTGTGTGCACGTGTGTATGTGTGTGTGTGTGTGTGTGTGTGTGTGTGTAAAGATTCCAAAGGAAGAAACAAAACTGTCATTATTCACAAATGATATCATTGTGAATGTAGGGAATCAACAAGAATCCACAGATGGATCACATAAATGAATATAAGAGTTTAGCAAAGGAGCTGGATATAAATATATGTGTATATACACAGATGCACATACATGAAAATATATATGTATATATATACACAAAAACACAATTATATTCATTGGTAAAAAACAATTTGAAAAATACTTTGGCATCATCTGGTCAAGATAAAGACAGACAGACACCATGATCCAGCAATTCTACTACAAGGCATGTATCTAGAGAAAGTCTACTGATACAGAATACATGTAAAAAAAAATTGGTAGACTTGTTATAATACCAACCAAACCAACATAAATGTCTACCTATAAGAGGTATGTGTAGTACAGTTCACAATAAAGAGTTTAAAAATGCCAAATGAAGATATTACAGTACCAAACAAAATTGCAAAATATCTAATAATAAACTAATCATGACAAACAAAACAAAAAACTAAAAAACCTCACAGATACCCACAAGAGAATGGTTATAACCAGAGGGGAGGACAAAGAGGGTAAAAGGGATGAAATACATGGTGACAGAAGAAGACTAGGCTTGAACACACATATGAGTAGACTATATAGATGTCATATTATAAAGTTCTACACCTAACATTTATATGGTATTAACCAATGGTACCTCAATAATTTAATTTTGAAGATTGCAAATCATATTTTTTAAAACTAATCATGAAATGTGGACAACCAAAATAAAAGACGATGAAAAATTTTATAAAACTTTAATGAAGAACAAAAAAGGTAGTCCTGCATAAATCTGTTCTGGCTGGGAGGACTCAATATTATCAATGTTCCCCAAATTGATGTAATCAATCAAAATAGCAATGGAAATAAAAAAGTTATATTATTTTGAAGATTAATCAAGAAAATTTTAAATAAAGAAAAACAAATTTGTTAGAAAAATTAGGTGGAAAGGGATCCAGAGTGTACTCAAAAGAAAGTCTAAAAACAATACTGTAGCAATGACACAGAAATGGAAAAAAAATTTTTTTTTAATTAATGGAAGTGACCATCAAATCCAGAAACAAACTCACGTATATGCTAACAAAATTAAAGAATAATGGTGATATTTCATACCAGTAGAAAATGGATATGTTATTCAATAAAATATCTTGGCACAATATGTAATCTATTTAGAAAAAAATTTGACTTACACTACACAGAAAAATGAAATCTTAGAGTATTAATAATTTTAACATATAAAAACTTATTTAAAATTTTTATTTTGAAAACTTTTTAATTTACAGAAAAGCTGCAAGAATTATCTAATGCATATCCATAGATCTATCTATCTATCTACATACCTACCCATCAACTTTTTTTTTCATTAGTTTCAGGTGCACAAAGCAACATAATATAGTTAGACATTACTGGGATGGCATGTCTATTCCTTCACCAGGTTAGGGAAGTTTTCTGTCATTATTTCTTCAGATAGGTTCTTAATTCCTTGCTCTCTCTCTTCTCCTTCTGGTACCTCTATAATGTGAATGTTGGTATGCTTGATATTGTCTTGGAGGCCCCTTAAACTCTCCTCAATTTTTTGGATTCTTATTTTGTTTTGCTGTTCTGGTTGGGTGTTTTCTGCTATCTTATCTTCTACATCGCTGGTTGGATCCTCTGTTTCATCTAATCTAATCTGTTGATTCCCTATAATATATTCTTCATTTTCGTTATTATATCCTCTATTTCTGAATGGTTCTTTTTCATGGTTTCCATCTCCATTTTTATGCTACTATCCCTCTGTTGAAATTCTCCCTGAGATCAGTGAGCATCCTTATAACCAGAGTTTGGAACTCTGCATCTGATAGACTGCTTATTTCCATTTTGCTTATTTCTTTTTCTGGAGCTTTGTTCTGTTCTTTTATTTGGGACATATTTCTTTGTCTTCCCATTTTGGCTGCCTCCCTGTGTTTGTTTCTGTGTTTAGGTAGAGCTCCTATGCCTTCCAGTCTTAGTAGAGTGCCCTTATGTAGTAGGTGGTACATCTTTCTGGTCACTTGAGCCACGCACTCCAAGTGTGTCCCTTGTGTGGGTTGTGTGTACCCTCCTCTTGTAGTTGACCCTTGGTTAATAATTGCACATCACTGGGAGGGACTGACCCTTGGGCTCACTGGTTGTGAAGAAGGGGCTGACTCTACAGAGCAGGATCTGCCTCAGCAGGACTCTGGTATCTGCCCAATCTGCCCCTTGGATATATTGTACTTTGAAGCTGGCCACTGAGGGTGTCAGCCCCAGGACCTACCTTTGAGGGGATCCACTGTAGGTCAAAGTAAGCCACAGCCTGTGCCCCATTCGTGGTCACCAGGCAGCAACCACAAAGAAATCCACAGATGGCTGCCACCCATTGTGTGCTTGGAAGTGCCTTGAGCCATGAACCAAGGCCAGCTGCCATTAGTTCCACGCTTAGTGCTGCTCAGCCAGAGGTACAGGACATGGTCAAGCCAAATGCTGCTTGTCTGGGTTCTGTCAACTATTGAGAGACCCTAGAAAAGTCTGCAGCTTGAGCCAAGTCAGGCAGTCAGCATGAAAAAGCCACTGAAAGCAGCCTGGGTGTGTCCGAAAGTTGGGCAGGGCCTGGTCTGCAATCACCAAGGCATGGCAGAGACTCAAAAATAGCGGTGGCCTGCATCCGCATGCCAGGAATGGGGAGAGCTCAGCAAAGAAACAATGGCCTCCGCCAGCTCCCCTGTCCAGGAGAAAGACACCTCTCTACCCCTGTACCAAGCCAGGTAACTCAATTCCCCACCATATGTCCCTGCCATCTTTCCAGCCGCTGCCCCAATGCTGGAGCTCACAGCAAGTGATTCCATTGGTGGGTAAGTCCACACACAGTCCCTTTAAGAGGAGGGCCTTTGAGTGTAGCTGCACTGTCTCACTCAGTCACAATCTCCGCAGTTTTTCACAACCAGAAATTATGGGGACTTCTCTCCCCAGCACTGGAAACCTTGGCTGGGGTGGGGCTAGGACCCCTCACTCCTCTGGGGAACGGGAGGGACCTCCACAGATGAAATATCCTTCCCAATCTTTAGTGGTCACACGTGGGTATGGGACTAGCCTGTTCCGAGTCTCTGACCTTCTTCTACGTGTCTTTAGTTGAAAGGCTTGATTTTAGATGTTTCTCAATAATGGTTGTTTTGTAGATTAGTTGTAATTTTGATGTGGTTGTGAGAGAAGGTAAGCACAATGTTTAACTACTGCACCACCTTGGTTGTCTCTAAAAACACTTTTTAAAAGGTCCAAAAAAGTTAAGCTATTGCACAAAAATACAGGCATAAATATCAGTCATTTTTGAGAAAGACTTGATTTTTTTTTATTGATTTTGTTTCAATTTTAAAATAGAAAATTTTCCATAAAACGTTACAGTCAGAATCCATCATAAGGATGACTGACAGATAAACCACATAAAATGTAAAATGCCTGTAATGCAAAAGATACCATGCACCAAGGTAAATGATAAATGACATTTAAAAATTTTAAAGTATATGCAAATAGGAGACACGATTAATATCCTTAAATCCTCTAACACAAAATTAGTAAAGGAAAGATGGTAGAGTAGGAAGCACCAGGAATCCACTTCCCACCTAGATAATGACTGGCCTGCTAGAATCTGCCTAATGTTAAGTGTGATAGAACTCTGGGGTCTATTAAGGCTTGTGACTCCCAGAGGAAGGCTTGGATGTAAAGTGTGGTTAATTAGGGTCAATTTCAGCTCTTGGTGCAGTAACATCTGCCCATTCCCCATCCCCAACCCTGGGGCAAACAGCTGTGCATGTATTCCTAGAGTAGCTTGCACACAACTTGAGACGCCAGGTGGGTAATAAAGACCCTGTTTTCCATATATCAGGATCTGTGCTGATTGTTGCTTGCTGGTTCTAGTCACAGAGATGCGGACAGATAGGCAGCCACTATTGCGACACATCCCCCTAAAGCTGAATTGACTTTGGGGAAATTTAAAGGATTGGTGCTTTCCCCGCCCCCGCCTTCATGTTTCTCTTTTACACTTTTTTGGGAAATAGACATGTAAAGAGATATACAGATGGCCAATAAGCACATGTAAATATGTTCAACATCATAACCATTAGGGACATGCAAATCAAAACCACAATGGACACCACCTCACACCTATTAAAATGGCCTTTTTTTTTTTTTAATAACAAGTGTTGGTGAGGATATGGAAAACCTGGAACCCTTTGAGTATTAGTGGAAATTTAAAATGACGTACCACTATGGAAGAGAGTATGGTGGTTCTTCCAAAAATTAAAAATAGGATTACCGTCTAATCCAGCAATTTCACATCTTAATACCCAAAAGAATTGAAACCAGGGTCTCAAACAGATTTTTACTCCCATGTTTACAGCAGCATTGTGCACAATAGCCAAAAGATGGCAGCAACCCAAGTTTTTTACAAACAGATAAATGGATAAACAAAATGTGGTATACACAATAAAATGGAGTATTATTCAGCCTTAAAAAGAAATTCTGACACATGCTACAACACGGATGAACCTTGGAGATATCATGCTAAGTGAAATAAGCCAGTCAAAAAAAGGACAAAAAACTTATGGTTCCACTTACACGCAGTACCCAGAGTAGTCAAATTCTTAGAGATAGAAATCAGAATGGTGGCACCCAGGGGCTAAGTGGAGAGGAATGGGGAGTTACTGTTTCATGAGTAGAGTTTGTTTTGCAAGATGAAAAAAGTTCTATATAAGGATGGTAGCAATGGTTGCACAACAATGTGAATAAACTTAAAGCGACTGAATTGTACTATTAAAAACGTGTAACATGGTAAATTTTATGTTATATGTATTTTGCTAAAAATTTTTTAAAGAATTATTTTTAAAATGTGCACATATGTGCATAGATGCTTTATTTATTACAGCCCCAAATTGGACACAGCTCAAATATCTTTCAACAGATAAATGGTTAAAGAAACAGTGGTCCATGCCATGGAATAATTACTTAGCAATAAAATGGAAGAAACTCCAGAGAGTTATACTTAGTGATTAAAAAGCCAATTCCCAAAAGATCACATACTATATGATGGCATTTATATATCATTTTTGAAAGGACAAAATTATACAAATAAAAAATAGATTAATGGCTGCCAGGGTTTAAGGAAGAAATAAAGGCAGGAGGTGAATAGATGTAACTTTATAAAAGGGTAACATGAGATCCTTGTGGAGATGGAAGTGTGTATCTTGACTGAATCAATGTCATTATCCTGAATATGATAACGCACCATAGTTTTGCAAGATATTACCACTGGAGGAAACTGGGCAAAGGGTACATGACATCTATCTGTCTATATTATTTCTTACAACTGCATGTGAATTTATAATCGCCTCAAAATAAAAAAATTAAAAACAGTATAGCTCTCCATATTAAAGAGTGAAATTAAATACTGATGCACCACATAATTATAATAAAACGATACAATTAGTACATAAAATGTTTTAGATCAATCACATTATCTTTCCAAGTATCCTACTCAAAGACAGAAAAACTGTAAGAATACAATCTAACCAATAGAAAATAAGAAAACAACATTCCTTGTGGCGATATCATGCCCATAAATTGACAGGAAAGAATAATGTCCCCCATCTACCCTTTACTTAATTTAAAGACCTCTAGTCATACCAAAATAGAAAACATAGCTGAAAATTAAGGGGCAGATGCTAGCAACTTTGTAACACAAACTATTTATGGTCATCCTTTACCAAGAGAAAACAAAATTACTTTCCTTTCAATTTCAACTTTAAAGAATCTTCTAGAAGAACTGAAAAGGAGGTGCAAACCTCTCTCCTAGACATTCTTAAAATTGAATGCACATTGAAATTACCTGCAAAACTGTAAAACCTTCAGATGCCGGGTATCACTTACAGAGTTGCTGGTTTAATTGATTTTGGGTGCAGTCAGGGCTTCAGAATTTTTCAAAGCTCCTCAGGGATTCTGATGTGCAAAGCTGAGAAGCACTGCTCTAATGGTTACACCTAACTCCAGATAGGATCAATCACTAAAATCCCCTTCTCAGTCAGTGCTAAAGAGCTAGACTTACTAAATTCTGATGAAATCACATCTCCAGCATCATTTTCATATCCAACAAACTAATAATATAGTAAGAACGACGTTAATGGTAAACACATGAGTGTTTCTATGTTCCAGAAATTGAAACAAGAATTCTTTACATATTGTCTCAAGTAATCACAACATCTCCATGAGAAAAGTTTCTTGGAGGTAACTTGCCCATTTTCACACAAAGGTTTACATCTCTAAAGCTTATGCTCTGAGCTACTGTGTGGTCATTAACGGTAGCAACTTTACAAAGCCAAACTTCTCAAAAGTAGACAGAGAATAAACCTCTTACAGGGAAACTGGCAATAGCCAGCAAAACGATAAACGCATTCTCTGAGTCAGCAATTCTACCTCCAACTTACCTACCCTAATAAAACACATATGTATAAGGTGATGTACACAAGAATATTTGTGGAATCATCAATGTTAATAGCAAAACCTAGAAACAACCTGAATGCGCATCAATAAAGAGCTAAATAAATGATAAAATGCTATTCAGCAGCTTAAAAAATTAATTGATCTAGTATATGTATTAACATGGATAGACTTCAAAATACATTTTGCTGACTGACAAAAAATATTAGCAATACTGTATTAATGTACTGCTTATCTAAAAACTGCCTAAAGATATATAGTATGATACTATTTATCTAAAACTTACAAAAATAATAATATATTCCAGTATTTCTGTTGATATAAAAAGAAGCAAATCAAACAACTGTGGTTATTGGAGCGGGTAGGAGAGACAGGGACTGGAAATGGAAGTAAAGAGGAAGTTTAGGTTTGTGTAGAATTTTCTAATTTTTAAAAAGATAACATGTTCCTGTACTATACAGTTAAAAAGCAATAAATATGATGTTTAAATAATCAACTCTCTTTTATAATGTGAAATTTGTTTGTTAATTTATATTGTGTTATTTACATTATTATATTTGTTTTCGGTACACAATTACAAAGCATAGGTTCTAGCTCTTGTTGATAAAGGAGTAACTTATATCAGACTAATTCACAGACCAATAACAATACAAACTCTGGATGGAATTTTAAAAATTAAAAAAAAAAAATTATCTGAAGGTAAGTACAAAAGACTGCCAGAAATAGGAGAGGATTCATCCACTGAAAGAAAAGAAACACACCGGGTAAGATACACATTCAAACGGCTTTCTTCAAGAGGCACTCCCCACTTTGTGAGATGCACAGAAAATAGATCTCAAATAAAACACTGCAATCTTATTGGCCTGAGATGAAGGAGTTTGGGGTTACTGAAGCAAATGGAAATTGAGGGAGGAATCTTGGAAATGAGGAAGCCACAAAAAGGGAAGCCCTGAAATCTATGTAAATGTCCCCTCAAATCCATGCATGAGGCCTTACCTGTTCATACAAGGATACAAGATTCCATAGAATTTCATGAGGAAAACAACAGCTAAAGTATTTTAGTAAATACTCACTGTAGGCGAGACAAAGTTTAGAGTTTGAGACTTTCCACTAAAACCCCAAAAAGGCCATATCTTAGGAATAAAGACCACAAGCTGGTACTAAGGAAACAACTCTAGGATTAAGAACAAAACTGAAACAGACTCACGTTAACAAAGCCTAAAACCAGGCTATGATAACATCAAAGTTATCTGCAAATAATTTAATTACATGCTAGAACAAAATTCAACACCGTTCAAATGAAGTAACAAATCCATCATCTCTAAAACATATCCACAATGCCTAAGTTGCAATAACAATAATTATAAAACATGCAACTAAACAGGAAAATGTGATCCAAAGTCAAGAGGGAAATGAAAGTCTATCAATAGAAATTGACCCACAGATAACCTAGCTTTTAGAATTAGCAGTCAAGAAGTTTAAAATAACAATGATAAATATGTTAACAATGAGCATAATGGGTGAAGACATGGGGAATTTCAAGAGATATATACATTTTTTTAAAAATGGAACTTTAGAACTAAAAATACATTTTCTATTTTTAAGTCATTATATAAGATTAATATGAAACTATACACCGCAGAAGAAAAAATTAGTGAACTTTAATACAATTCAACAGAAATCATACAAACGAAAGTATAATGGTTAATTTTATGTGTCAACTTGACTGGTGCCCAGATATTTGGTCAATTATTATTCTGGGTATGTGTGTGAGGATGTGTTTGATGAGGATGAGATTAACATTTAAATTGGCTGACCGAGTATAAAGCACATTGCCCTCCCTAATGTAGGTGGACCTTATCTAATCAGCTGAAAGACTTCATAGAACTAAAAGGCAGACTCTCCCCAAGAGAGAATACCTCTTACCTGACTGCCTTCAAACTGGAACACTGACTTTCATCTGCCTTCGGACTTGAACTGAAACACTGGCTCTTCCTGGGTCTCGAGCATGCCAGCCTTCAGACTGGAACTACACAACTGGCTCTCCTGGTTCTCAGGCCTTTGGACTTAGATTGAAAAGACACCATTGGCTCTCCTGGGTCTCCAGCTTGTTAACTGACCCTGAAGATCTTGGGACTTGTCATCGTCTATAACTGCATGAGCCAATTCTTTATAATAAATATTTCTAGATTCAATTCAATTCAATTCGATTAATGGATGAATGGATGGATGGATAGAGATGACAGATAGATAGATAGATAGATAGATAGATAGATAGATAGATAGATAGATAGATAGATAGATAGATAGATAGATAGATAGATAGATAGATAGATATAGATGATAGATAGATAGATGATAGATAGATAGATAGATAGATGTTAGATAGATAGATGATAGATAGATAGATAGATAGATAGATAGATAGATAGATAGATAGATACAGATAGATCTCCTATTGGTTTTGTTTCTATGGAGAGAATCCAGAAAGCACAAAAAGGAAATAGTTGAAAGAAAGTAAGAGTCTCAATAACAAGCAACCATACCAATGTTTTAATACGAAATCCCAGAAACAAATGGGGGAGAGCATAGACCAGACAAAATATCCGGAAAAAAACTATCCAAAGTTTTCCTAATATGATTAAAAAGAGTAACTGACAGATTTAGCAGGCACAGCAAAAAGTAGGCACAAAGAAAAGCACACTTAGGCACATTATGGTTAAAATGCTGAAAACGAAAGATAAGGAACAGCTCTTAAAAATAGTCAAAGAAAAAAGAAGACATGTAGCATACCGGGAAGCAATAATAAAAATAATACCTGACTTCCCATCAGATAATATAATCTAGAAGGCAATGTAATGACATCTTTAAAAGTGCTAAAAGATTACTAATTTGGGGCAGATGGGTGGCTCAGTTGGTTAGAGCGCGAGCTCTGGGCAACAAGGCTGCAGGTTTGACTCCTGCAAGGGATAGTGGGCTGCACCCCCTGCAACTAAGATTGAACACGACACCTTGAGCTGAGCTGCCACTGAGCTCCCGGATGGCTCAACTGGTTGGAGCGCGGGCTCTCAACCACAAGGTTGCCAGTTCAACTCCAACAAGGGATGGTGGGCTCTGTCCCCTGCAACTAACAACAGTGACTGGACCGGGAGCTGAGCTGCACCCCCCACAACTAAAACTGAAAGGACAACAACTTGACTTGGATGGAGTGGATGAGTCCTGGGGAAAAAACACTACTGTTCTCCAATAAAAAAAAGTCCTGGAAATACACACTGTTCCCCAATAAAGTCCTGTTCTCCTTTCCCGATTTAAAAAAAAAAAAAAAATTACTAATTTGTACTTTCTAATCCCTTAACCTTCTCCCCCATCCCCACCCCCTCCCATCTAGCAACCATCAGTTGTTTTTATCCCTATATCTCTGAGTCTACTCCTATTTCGTTTGCTCGTTTATACTGGACTTATCAAGAGGATCACTTCATAGCCCGTGTAGATGCCCGACCACTGCGCTGTACACCTGAAACTTGAAGTTGAAGTAGGATAACATTGAATGTCAACTATAACTGTGTGTGTGTGTGTGTGTGTGTGTGTGTGTGTGTGTGTGTGTGTGTGTGGTAACGAGATGTGGAGTACAGCATAGAGAATACAGTCAATGGTATTTTAACAATTATATATGATGTCAGAGGGGTAGTAGATGGAGGTGGTTACCACTTTGTGAGGTGTATAAATGTCTAACTATTGCTTTGTACACCTGAAACTAATAAAAGTAAATAAATAAATAAATACTAAAAGTATACAATGGAATATTATTCAGTCATAGAAGGAACAAAATTCTAAAACATGCTACAATATAAATGAATCTTGAAAACACTATGTTACATGAAATAAGCCAGACACAAAAGGACAAATATTGTATTACATTCTGGAGGTACCTAGAATAAGCAAATTCATAGAGAAAAAAAAATAAAAATATAGATTACCAGGAGCTGGCAAAAAGCGAGGAGTAGTTATTACTTAATAGGCAAAGAGTTTCTGTATGGGATGATGAAAACGTTGTGGAAAGGGCCGGCCCGGTGGCTCAGGTGGTTAGAGCCCCATGCTCCTAACTCCGAAAGCTGCCGGTTTGATTCCCACATGGGCCAGTGGGCTCTCAACCACAAGGTTGACGGTTCAACTCCTAGAGTCCCGCAAGGGATGGTGGGCTCTGCCCCCTGCAAGTAGAAAATGGCAACTGGACCTGGAGCTGAGCTGCGCCCTCCACAACTAAGACTAAAAGGACAACAACTTGACTTGGAATAAAAGTCCTGGAAGTACACACTGTTCCCCAATAAAGTCCTGTTCCCCTTCCCCCAAAAAAACAGAAATACATGACAGTTCACAACACTGTGAATGTACTTAGTACCATTGAATTATACACTTTAAATTATTAAAATAATAAAATTTACCTTATGTATTATTTTACTATTAATAAAAAAGGGCAAAATTATGAAAGAAAAAACCTGCCAAGATAGAAGACTATATCCAACAACAAACATCTTTTAAAAGTAAAGCCAAAATAAAGTTTTCAGATAAAGAAAGCTGAAAAAATTTTTCACCACTGTATCTGCCACATTACTAGAAATGCAAAAACATGTTCCTGGCTGAAGGGATCAAGTAAAAATTCGGATATACATATAGGAATGAAATATTAAGTATGTGTGAAAATATGTAAGAGATTCTTTTAAGATAAACCTTAGATATTTTATAAACTTTTGAAACACAAAGAGAGACAAAAAAAATCTACAAATGATGCCCCCCAAAAAGGTAATCAAGTGTAAAGCAACCAATAACTACCTCCAATACACAAGCTAATTTTATTAAGGGTTAAAGTGTGCCCCAATATAGAATAGTATTTTTTTTCAATATAAGAGTTGCAATTTTTCCATCTAAATTCACCATAGGTCAATACTATCTTTTTATTTTTTATTTTTGCAAAATAAATGAATATATCACTTAACTTTTAAATACCTTATTAATTTAGAGAACATTTCTTGTTGTTTGGTTATGTGAGTCATAAGAAATCTATGGCATTACATATATAATTTCTTGTTACAAGCATAAACACTAACATATTGTTAAAAATACGTTTGTAATCTGCAAAATATCTAGTAATCGCTGTTTTATACTTTTTATACAACTGTTCTAAAGTAAAAATGGCAGACTAAACACATGAATGAGTTCATCTCCACACTAAAACCTTACCAAAAAGAAATTACGGGTAAAAAAAGATACATACACAGAAGATGATGATAATGTGAAGGGCAATATCATCATGACTAGAAAATAAAAAGCAAATGGATGAACAAAGAATAACTAATTGAGTAGAGAAAGATGGACACCGATGCCTAGTAGCCATCACAAAGCAAACTAATCTCTGCCAAAGTAAACTAATTCCTGCCAAAGAAACATCAGAAGAAAGCTTAAAATAGGAAGCACCTTAAAAATGTCTTATATTTCTCAGTGGTTAGGTCCTTCACATCCTTGGTTAAGTTTATTCCTAGGTATTTTATTCTTTTTGTTGCAATTACAAAAGAAATTGTATTTTTATTTCTTTGTTAGTATATAGGAATGCAATGGATTTTGTATGTTGATTTCGCAGCCGACAACTTTACTGTATTCGTTGATTGTTTCCAACAGCTTTTTAGTGGAGTCTTTAGGGTTTTCTATATACAGTATCATGTCATCTGCAAAAAGTAAGAATTTAACTTCTTCATTCCCAATTCGGATGCCTTTTCTTTCTTTCTCTTACCTGATGAAATAATGCCATTTGTGACAACATGGACGGATCCTGAGATTATGCTAGGCAAAATAAGACAGAAAAAGTCGAGAACTATGACTTCACTGATCTATGGGATGTAAAAATGAAAGCAACAAAAGAACAGGACAAACAAATAAAGAAACAAAAACTCATAGACACAAACAATAGTTTAGTAGTCACCAGAGAGTAAGGAGGAGGGAGGTTCTAGAAGAGGGTAAACAGGGTCAAATATATGGTGATGGTAGGAGAACTGACTCTGTGCGATGAATACACAATGTGATATATAGATGATGTATTACATAATTGTACGCTTAAAACCTACATAATTTTATTATATTAACCATTGTCACCCCAATAAATTTTAATTAAGAAAAAAAAGAATAGAAAGCACCTGTTATCTCTGAAAGCCAGGAACTAAAAACAGGAGAACTGGCAGAAAATGTTGATGAGGAACATGTAGATGCCTAAACCCCCTCCTCCTGCTTGCAGAAAACATGAGGTTACCTCTTTGGAGATGCTGAACCAGATGGGCCCCAAATTAGTGGACATGAAGCACAGCTGGGAGCAGTTATCAAGCACTCCACTTAAAAATGAGATTTACACAAAAAGGAAAGGTGAGCACTCCCAGCCTCTTCCCTTGTTCTATATACCACAAGACTGCCCTGCCAGAGCTGAGAAGATTTCTCTCTGATTAATCCAAAAGAAAAATGTATAGACATTTGGTTTTGTTGAGGGAAACAGTTGGAAGTTTTCCCAACAAAAAAAGCCTGCTCACATCACCCCCCCTTGAGATCACCCAGACCTGCCCTCACACATAAAGCTTCCAAATGGCTTTTAAGTGCCACACTCATGAGTATGAAAACAGCAGAGCGTTGCTAGATAGTTGAGGAAAGCTGCTAATATGTATTAAAGTCTAAAACAAACAAACAAAATGTAAGGCAGAGGAAGGAGAAACACCAGATAAGAACAAATTTTAAACCAAAATATCCTGAGAGAGATAAGCGAAAACATTAGTTCATGAACTAAGAATAGGACACTATTTTTTAAAGTATTAATCACAGATGAATGTCTAGAAATTAAAATTATGAAAACCAAAATTATAAATTCACCTGAATTAGAAGGTTTAGGAGGTAAAATTGAAGAAACTACCGCGACAGTAGGACAAAAGCCAGAAACTTTTAAAAGGAGAAAAAAAAATTTTGAAAAAGAAACAAGGGATTGGAACACAATCCAGCATTTAATTCACAGAAATTAGAAAAATAAAATAGAGGAAAGATACGGAAAGAGATTAATGCACATTTTTTAAAATTTCCCCAAATCTGAAGCACATGAATTTCCATGTTGACAGTGCAAAACGAGTACCCAGAATATTGAATAAAAAAGAACCATCCCAAGATGCTCATTGTGATAAAATGGGAAATAGAGTTTCCTTCCAACGAAGAAAAATACACCACAAAGAACTGAGAACCAAAATTCAAACGGATTGCATAACAGAAAGACTGGAAACTAGAAAACAAGAGAACAGTTTCTTAAAAAGCCTAAAGGAAAATGATTTCTAGTCTTGCATATACCAAATAAGGAAGTAAAATAAGAAACACACACACACACACAGACGAGATTCAGAAAACAAGTTTTGGAGAGAGGAAAAGGCAATCCAAAATGATGTTGAGGTGAAGACCAGGGATGACAGTTACAACAGCAGGCCTAGTGAGCAACCCACTCTAGACTCAAAGATGCCAGGTGGGGTATCTCCAAGGAAAACAAAATGGAACCAAGAGATGACCAGCTTTGCCTGCATGATATACAAATTCTACAAGTTCCACTGGACAGATTTTAAGGGAATGAGTTATGGGGACTATGAGACTTTAGAACTCTCATACTCCCTGCCACCCTGAAAAGTACACATTTCTCTTCCCTTCAGCTTCCCTATATTAAACTTTCAGCTATATAAATATTCATTTTGAATATTGTTAAGAGCTGATCCTAACTATATACTTGCCATGATATGTAATCATTTCTTTTTTTTACTACTTGCTTTCCTTGGAGTTAATGGTTTCTCACTTTTTCATATAATTATTCATTGCATTCATAGATAACATTGATGAAAAAAACAAAAATTTAACTTAAAAAACAGGTGGTATATGTTTTTAACATTTATCTTCTTGTCCATAAATATGCAGCTAAGATTTTTTAAATAGACATACAAAACACACATATATACATATTTATAATGTCATTTTTCACTTGTTCCAGTCATTAGATTTAGTCATTATCAGACATTAGTCTTAATAATTTCTAGTTATTTAACTAATATTTCATTATAAGAATATATCGTAGTCTATTTACTTACATTCCTTTATGTTGGACATAAGATTTTTTTATATTCTTAATAATGCTTATTGAACACATAAATCTTTGTATCTCTAATGACAAGTTCCTAGAAGCAGAATAAGCTTAAGGCTTTTGATCTATACCACTTAGCTGTCCTCCATAATTTCTGCCAACATTTAATTTGTACCTAGAATGTATTAGGTTAATTTCACCACATACTTACCACCAATAATATAATATTTTTAACTCACAAATTAAGAGGGAACAAATTTAACATGTACTCATTTGAATATGAATTTCCATATTAGTTATATTACCTACTTATCACTTTTTTTTACCATTTTTCTATTGTGCTATTACATGTATTTGTGTGATTTTTAATTTGGTAAAACTCTTTATAGATTAAGGATATGTATCCCTTTATTATATTTATGGTAAGTATTTTTAAAGTCTTAACGCTTAACGTAGTTTTTCATTCTCTTGCACTTGGTACCTAAAAAGGCCTTCCTCAGCTTAGTGAGAGTTAATTGTTGACTCATTTTCTTTTCTCTCTCTGAGGGGGTAGTATTATGGTTTCATTAGTAGAAACTATTTTAAGTAACCTAAAAGGGATCCTTTAGCAATACTCCTATAAAGACATGAGAAACCAATACAAGGGTCTCAGGAATATAAAGATGGCTTAAAATAAAATAACTTCATATATATGTACCTTTTAACTAGAAATATTTCAACACATAAGTTTTCTTCCTTAAATATCAGTACTATATGGATCAAAAGCAATGTAACACTTCAGGTATATATGCTAATATAGCTTAATTTTTTAAAAGTTTTTACTCACTTGTAGTCATGATGTTAGGAGGGCAAGAGGGTATTCCATGATCTACTGCCCATCTGTAGGCTCCTTCTCCAACTAAAAAGCTAACAACAGAACAATTATTATTGTAAAATTACACAGTGTCATCTTCTACATATTCAATCAAGTAATACAATATAGTAAGGCAACTAAAAAAGAGTCTTGCATATAGACAAAATTATTTGTTTACTTCAAAATAATAATATGGCTATATGCCAAAAAATATCTTTAAAATTTTTTCCATTAAAAATTTTACAATTAGAAATGGTACCATTTTATTTGCAATAACTAACAAGTAAAAACTGGCAAAATTCAACATAAGAAGTAAAAAAGTTCCGTGTTCATGGATTGGAAGAATCAACATAGTTAAAATGGCCATATTACCCAAAGCCATATACAGATTTAATGCAATCCCCATCAAAATCCCAATGGCATTTTTTAAAGAAATAGAACAAAAAATCATCAGATTTGTTTGGAACCACAAAAGACCCCGAATAGCCAAAGCAATCTTAAGAAAAAAGAACAATACTGGAGGTATCACACTCCCTGACTTTAGCTTGTACTACAGGGCTACAATAATCAAAACAGCATGGCATTGGCAGAAAAACAGACACATAGACCAATGGAATAGAATTGAGAACCCAGAAATAAAACCACATAAATATGGACAGATAATTTTTGACAAAGACGCTAAAAACATACAATGGAGGAAAGACAGCCTCTTCAATAAATGGTGCTGGGAAAATTGGATAGCCATGTGCAAAAGAATGAAACTGGACTGCTATCTGTCACCATGTACCAAAATTAATTCAAAATGGATCAAAGACTTAAGCATAAGACCTGACACAATAAACTGCACAGAAGAAAACATAGGTACTAAACTTACGGACCTTGGGTTTAAAGAGCATTTTATGAATTTGACTCCAAAGGCAATGGAAGTAAAAGCTAAAATAAACAAATGGGACTGTATGAAACTTAAAAGTTTCTGCAGAGCAAAAGAAACCATCGACAAAATAAAGAGGCAACCAACTGAATGGGAGAAGATTTTTGCAAACAGTTCCTCCGATAAGGGTCTAATATCCAAAATATACAAGGAACTCATGAAACTCAACAACAAAAAAAACAAACAACCCAATTGAAAAATGGGCAGAGGACCTGAAGAGATATTTCTCCAAAGAGGACTTACAAATGGCAAATAGACATATGAAAAAATGCTCAACATCACTAATCATCAGATAAATGCAAATAAAAACCACAATGAGATATCACCTCACCCCAGTCAGAATGGCTATCATCAACAAGACAACTAGCAACAAGTGTTGGAGAGGCTGTGGAGAAAAAGGAACCCTCATAAACAGTTGGTGGGAATGCAGACTGGTGCAGCCACTGTGGAAGGCAGTGTGGAGGTTTCTCGAGAAACTACGAATAGAATTACCATATGACCCAGCAATCCCTCTCCTGGGTATCTACCCAAAGAATTTGAAATCATTTATACATAAAGACACGTGCGCTCCAATGTTCATTGCAGCTTTGTTTACAGTGGCCAAGACGTGGAAACAACCAAAATGTCCTTCAATAGATGAATGGATAAAGAAGTTGTGGTACATGTACACAATGGAATACTATTCGGTGTTAAGGAAAGATGATATAGGAACATTTGTGACAACATGGATGGATCTTGAGATTATAATGCTAAGCGAAATAAGTCAGACAAAAAAAGCAGAGAACCCTATGATTTCACTGATATGTAGTATATAAACCAAAAACAACAAAAGAACAAGACAAATGAGAAACAAAAACTCATAGACACAGACAATAGTTTAGTGGTTACCAGAGGGTAAGGGGGGAGAAGGGTGTTAGATGAAGGTAAGGGGGATCAAATATATGGTGATGGAAGGAGAACTGACTCTGGGTGGTGAACACACAATGGGATTTATATATGATGTAATACAGAATTGTACACCTGAAATTATGTAATTTCATTAACAATTGTCACCCCAATAAATTTAAAAAAATAATAATAAAATAAATAAATAAATAAATAAATAAATAAGAAGTAAAAAAGGTTGATTTCCCAGTGGAAAATATTAAGATTTATCTTGGATTAACACAGTTCTCAGTTTACGTCACAAGATCCATTTAATTGGGTTAAGAGTCAAAGTTTAAGAGAATGTCTTCAGATATGGTATTCTTGTCTAGTGTAACACCTGGTATGACTCAAAATGAGTGGGTACATCTAGAGATGCCAAAAAACAATGAGACATGCTTACGTTTCTAAGCCTGGATACACAAAAATATATACCTGACCCTCAGAATCATTTTTACTATGGTAAGTAAAGTATTAAGATATGTCCCGAAAGTAATTTTTAAGCCGCAAACTACAAGTTTTAACATAAAAAAAAAAGTGAATAAAAGGATACTATTAGCTAACCAAAAAAGACTTATTTTCAAAAGTTTCAAGCAGCATGCAGGATAATTAACCACCCCATCTCTAACACATAATAGCAAGCAGTTACCATTATAATCAATCACTTCATCTCCTTCCATAGCCAACTTCTTAAAGATCTCAGCCAACTAGTAATGGATTCCTTGAACAAGTGCCTACTCATTAGTTTCCTGTTCCCTACTTTTTGTTTCTGTTTTAATCATTCCAACACTAAAAATTCAAAGCAATACATATTGAAGCCTTTAGATTTGATTGTTAATAAGAAGATCAGTGACAGACTGGCACAACGCTAAGTAGACACTCAGAAACATATCCAAATGGTTGCAATGAAAAACTAAATGAATAAGCCCAATAACTGTTTTCCATTGTACATAAAGGTGGGGATGGAGGGGGCACTGGAAAAAGAGAGGAGAGAAGGCCAACAAGAAAAAAACGTTACCTCTCCAAACTCCCATTTTTAAAAAATGCTAAAGGATTTTGAAAATAGAAAAACAGTGTCTTCTACTCTTCTATCAAATGAAGAACACTGTAAAGAAACTGTAGAGAAAAGCTACCACATATAAAGTTCAAATGGAAGAATAACTGAAATAGAAACTTGGGCTGTGAATTGAGCTGTCCTGATGGAATTTTTAGCACTTCCTTCTTCTAGCAAAAGAATTTAAGAAGTAACTTCTGTTCATGTGAAGATGTAAAAGAGATGCTGAAGTAATAGATTAAATGATCAGGACAGAAGCTTGGAGCTGAATCTAATATTCTCAGCATGCCCATTGGTCATTTTGGGTTTAATCCCAGTATCTGGAATCAATGGCATTTTACAAAATATTCTTAGTTTTATTTTCCATTTCTTAATCATTCATAGGTTTTGATTCTAAATAAAATCCATTTGCCATTGTCTGTTATGCAAGTTTTTAATACTTTAGGCATTTTACAATATTCACAGGAAGGTGAATATTTGGATGCATCTAATGGATAACAATACTGAATATCTGACCTTCCCCCCACCCCTTTCTTCTGCCTCCTCCCACTACTCCGGTACAAGCCATTGTTTCTCAGTCTAGTTGTGTAGGATACAGCTCCCTGGCCCATGCTGGTATTATGAGCCTCGCACTCCCCCACACTGAGGCATTCGGTAGCCAGCTCATAGCAGCTCACCACAGCTCAAACCAACCTTTGGCTGCTCATGGCAGCCCAGCTCCAGAAATAGCTATTATTCACAATCTTAGCTGTAGAGGGCGCTCACTGGCCCATGTGGGAATCAAACCCAGAACCTCGGTTAAAAGCACAGTGCTCCAACCACCTGAGCCACCAAGTGGGTCCTGAATATCTGACCTTAAATTACTATCAAAAATGACTTGTCTAGTAGCTCATCATCACACAAAATGTTAGATAACTGCTTTTGAAGTCATTTGCTGTAAAGCTACATGACCTTTTGTAAAAACCTATATTAACTTGTCAAAAAAAATCACTTTCCAGAACATTAAATGCAGTACCAATTCAAATTTCTCTCAGTCATCTGACTCTCCAAGGAGAAAACTTTTAAGGAAGTTTCACCTCAATCAAGATAGAGAATCCCATTGATTCTACCTTCACAGTACATCCAGAATCTGACCACTTCTCACCACTTCCACTGCTACCACTGTGGTCTGAGCCACCATCATCTGTTACCTGGCCCCATTACTGTCATGCTTGCCTTGCTCTGCCCCCAGCCCTAGGCTATTCTCACCAGCCACTGACATCCTTGTAAATCACAAGTCAGATAATGACATTCCTCTTCTCAAAACTCTGCCAAACCTCTCATGAGAACTCATGAGAATTCTTGTGAAGTTTTCACAAGAATCTACAGTCTCCCAAGTGATCTGATCCTTTCTGCCCCCTCATCTCATCTCTTCCTCCTCTTGCCCCTTCTAACATATGATACGCTTTGTAATTTACATATTGTATCTATTGTTTATTTCTATCTTCCTCAAATAAACTGTAAGCTTCTTAACAGCAGGAATCTTTGTTTTCTTCAAGCACATTAAATAAACATTCCCAAGATGTTAAAAAAATAAACTAGAGTGTCAAAATTCCCTAAAGGAAATATTTTCCTTGTGTTATACCCACCTTAATTTACATTGAAGGAGGTCTAAAGTGATATAAAACAAAAGCAACAACACTGTACTGAGACCAGCCCTGAGGTGGGATGATTTAATAAGCTAAACTGTAAGTGCTGTTGCAAATAGCACAGCCAAACATCTCAAAAAGGGCTTTCTGCAGAAATCTAGAGATGTGAATTACAATCTTATGGATGGAAACCACCCGTCTTCAAAGAACCAAGACTCCAAATCAGTCTAAAATTATGTAATTTAGTGATTCAGATAATGCTCAAAAATGCTCAGGGACCCCAATAATCAAATTACATTATTAGATGAGAAAGATATAGGAGAAAGTGATAGCCACTTTTCGGACTTAAAAACTGATTTCTATTTTACCTACCATTTTTTTGTTCATCATAAATATACAAAATTGACGAAAGATAAATTAGTGGCTATTGATTATTCAAAGCTTACAAACACATAAAGTACAAATAAAGGAGAACTTGTTATATTTGGAGAAAACATGTAACAAGCAAATTAAAAGTAAGAATGTAACTCTTTAAAAAAATTACAGAAATTTTCAAACATATACATTATAAAGAACAGTGTAACGAAACCAATAGATTAACCTATTTTATCAAGTATTAATACATTGTTAATCTGGTTTATTTATACCCCCACCCAGATTATTTTGAAGCAAATCCCAGATAGTTTATATAAATTGGTGCAAAAGTAAATGCAGTTTTCCCAATTATTTTTAACCTTTTAAAGTGCGATTACTTTTGCACCAACCTAATAATTTCAAATATAAATTTTTGCATATACCTCAAAAACTGACTTCTTAAAAAACATTAACAGCATAACCAATTGGTACCAAAAAATTTTTAACAATAAATCCTTAAACTCAAAATATATTCAGTAGATGTTCACATGTCCCTGATTGTCCTATAACATTTTTTCTATTATTTTTATTTTGTTTTTTAACTGTTTGGTTTGAATGGGAAGCCAACTAAATCTAGACCTTCTGATTAGTTCATAGGAGAGTCTCTTATGTTTCTTTTACTTTTTAGGCTTTCAAATCTCCTTTTCACATTTATACAACAAAAGCAGTACAAATTTGAATGAATTTATGAAATGCAATAGATTCAACCGTATTTTAAAAGAAACAATGCACCAAAACTTAAATTTGCGTCTCACATAATCCAAGGGTCTAATGAGCATCTTAGGTCTCATTCACATTAAACATAATACAACAATGCTTACTTACCTAGCTTTCTCTTTTTCTTCAAAAGAAACATAATTTTCAAAAATTATTTAACTACTACATTAGGAGTCAGTGATTTTTTTCTATAAATGACCAATATAATAAACAGCTTAGGATTTACAGCCAGAATGTCTCTGTTGCAATTACTCAACTTGGCATTTGCAATGCATAAGCAGCCATAGACAATACATACACAAGTGGGTATGGCTATGGTTTCAATAAAACTTTACTTATAAAAACGGGCAGCAGACCAGATTTGGCCAAACCCCCGTTCTGGATGGTTAATGCCTATCAAAGTTACACACTGTGATAATGAAGGAAAAAAGATTCAAGCTATACTCTTATAAATAAAATAAACTTGGGGAAATGTGACACAGTTTATGATAGTCCCACCAAATTTGTGAAGATATCAGATATTCTACTAGTCTGACCAAATACCAATACTTAAACAATATATCATGATGGCTGTAACTTAAAAAAATTAAAATACAGAAAATGTTCGGCTAATAGAAGCACTGTTCTGCCTAGGGTTCCACTGAGGGTTTTTTAAAAAAGCAATTAAGAGTTTATAAAATTCTCACTTTAGATACAGCTGAAACATACACCTCCTGCCTTCTTCAATGAGGTATACAGATACATGAATTTTTTTATTTAAAGACTTCTTAGAAAACACCCATTATATTTAATACCTTGTTGCCCCCACAGAGTGATCTGCCTCTTTAACAGATGAAACCAGAGGACCATGGTTTCTAAGTCTTCCATCTGCTTGTGATAGTTTTCCTACCTCTATGTCTGACATACAAGAAGTGAACAATAAATATTTGCTAAATGAATACGTGAATGAAAAAATGGGTGTAAATAATTACTTCTCATTGTCATAAAAGGATTCTATTCCCCCTTTACTTCTAATCTGCTGCTTCTAATGTAATTTGGAGGGACTCCATAAATTTCTAACAGCGTAACAGTTACTACTGTTTCTTTATCTGCAAAATGCATCTTACCCTCATAAATCATTATATAATTTTTATAAGATAATGTACACAAACCACATAAAACAGTGCCTGTCATAGAGTACAAATGCAATAAATGTTAACTATTATCATTATAAAAATTAGATTTATTAGGGTCATGTGAAAATAAGCTCAAAGTGAACACATATAAATTTGGTCTTGTTGATTTAGGTTACTCGGAATTGGGGATGTTTTAAACTACTGCAGATATACAATGATGAACTTGCAGGTATGTGAAAGATTTCTGTCTTGACAAGACAGAGTAACAGGGAACAAATTTACACTCTTACCTGAACCAATGAAAGAAAAATCAGACAAGATATACAAACAGCAGTTTTTGGACATTAGACAGTAGGCAATGTAGGACAGGATACTTGAGAGAAATGAAACAAGATAAAACCTATGATAGCCCCAGCTTCCTGCCTGGAGTTTCCAGGCCACAGTGCAAGAAGGGTAATTCAGGAAGAGCCTTGCAGTCTATCTAAGTTGAAGGGACAGAGCTGGGCATCTAGGGAAACCAATGTGGCCAGAGTTCAGAGGGCAGGGTACCAGAAAGGAGAGAGCTGCAGAGAAAGGACTCCAGGAAGCTGCGTGTCCCCATCCAGTCATTATCTGAGTAGAGAATCAATGTATGTGTAAGAGGAAATTACCCAAAGCCTGAGAAAGAATAACATGAAAGTTTTAGAGGAAACAATCCCTAAATTCACACAAGGCCAGAAACAGCTCCTGTACCCACCAAAGTAAAAAACCTCATTCTAGAAGTGTTTAGCCCCAATAGCAAAGCAAAATGTTTCCCTAGTAGCATGAAGGAAAGTATAAAGCAAGACCTAAAAAGATGAAACTGCCACTCAATAACTTAGCCACATCCTAGAATAAAACTCAAGAATACTTATTAAAATATCCAGCACTAAGGTAAAACTCACAGTGTCTGAATCCAATAAAAAAAACTACCAAGCTTGCAAAGAAGCAGGAAAATATAACCTATAATGAGGAGAGAAATCACTCAATTGAAAACAACCCAGAAATGGTAAAGATGATAGGATTAGTAAACAAAGATATTAAAACAGTTATTATAACTCTATTCATATGTTCAAGAAGCTACAGGAAAGATTAAACATGTTAAGTAGATACAGGGAAGACATTCTTAAAGATGCAAATGGAACTTCTGGAAAATAAACTACAATGTCAGAGATGAAAAACAAACTGGATAAAATTAACAGGTAATTAGATATCACAGAAAAATGATCAGTGAATTTGAAAACAGCAATGGAAACTATTCAAAATGAAGTTTTTAAAATAAAATGAATGGAAAAAGTAAACAAATTATCAGTGATCTGTAGGACAAACAAGAGGTCAACAGATGTGTAATAGAAGTCCTGAAGGATAGAAGAGAAAGGGGGATGTGAAAAATATCTGAAGATATAATAGCCAAAATTTTTCCCAATTTGATGAAATATATATCCTTGCATATCCAAGAAGCAAAATGAAACCAAATCAAAAACATTATAAGAAAACTATAGACCAATATCTCTCATTAACATAGATGCAAAAATTCTTTACAAATTACTAGCAAATTTGATCCAACAATATAGTAAAATGATAATACATTATCACCAAGTGAAATTTATCCCTAGAATGCAAGTGCTGCTTTAACAGTCAAAATATCAACCAATCAACCAATTTAAACAAGAAAAATTATAAGATCATCTCAATAAATGCAGAAAAGCATTTAATAAAATACAACACCCATTCCTATTAAAAACTCAGCACACTATGCAAAAAAGGGACGTTTATCAACATAAAAAAAGAGCATCTATGACAAATCTACTGCACACATCATATTCAATGATAAAAGACCAATGCTACTTCCCTAAGATCACAAAAAAAGCAAGGATATCCATTCTCCCACTTCAATTCTACATTGCATTGGCAGCCTTGGCCAGTGTAATAAAGAAAAAGAAATTAATTGAAAGAATCAAGACAAAATGGAAGAAGTAAAACTAGATTCCCAGAAGACATGACTGTCTATGTAGAAAATCTTACAGAATCTATAAAAGTGGTACAGAAACAAATAAATTTAGCAAATTTTCAGGATAGATTATAATAAAATCAGTCATACCGTTATATATTGGCAAGAAACAACTGGAAATTAACATTTTTTGCAATTTATCATAGCATCAAAAAGAATGAAGTACCTAACTATGAGTTAGATAAAAGCTGTGCAAGACCTGTACACTGAAAACTATAAACTATTGTTCAAAGAGGTTAAAGAAATTCCTGATAAATGGATATGCTGCAATCCTAATCACAATTCCAGCAGATTACTTATAGAAATTGAGAGGCTAATTCCAAAATTCATATAGAAATACAAAGTGCCTAAAATGGTCAAAACAATTTGAAAACAAAAAATAAAACTGAAGAACTGTGTGCATGAGAAAACAGGATAGCTCGTTTCAGACAAGTGTAGCATCACTATATATCATTTTAATGGAGAGAAGGCCTTCACGTTTTCCCATGTATTTTATCTTTCTAAAATATAAAAATATTACATTCATCCCCTTTGATAACTGCATCATTTGTTCCCTCCTTTCTCCTTCCCAAAGGTAATCACAGTAAGTTTGGTAACCTTCTTTCCAGGCCTTTTTGTACATCTATGTACATATATAAATAGACTCTAGTTTTCTAAGTCACATTATACACATTGTATATGTTTGTAATACTATCAAGGAATATAAGAGAAGGAGAAAAGCTTAAATTCAGGACAACTGCTACCTAGGGTCAGGGGGAGAGATGGGCTCAGGGCAATGGTGTAGGACAGACAGTGGGAAGGATTAGGATGACATTAAAAAGGGTTCAGTGTTAGTCGGCTTCAAATCACTTGGTAATGTTTTATTTCCTAACCTGGATGGTGGAAAACACGTACTCATCACATTATTTTGTGGGTTTTGGAAAAAAAAAAAAAGTAAGTTATACTAAACATATCATTCAGCATCTTGTTTCTACACTCTATATTGTAGAAGTCTATCCATGTTAGTATATAAATGTTTCTCTTTGTTTTATGCTGCAGAATATTTAACAATATGACAAGAAAACAGTTTACTTAGTCATTGATGGACATTTAGGGTGTTTACAGTTTTATACACTACAAGCAAGGTTGCTATAACCTTCTTTTGCTGTACAGGCCTTCCTGTGCACATGTGAAGGTGTTCTGTCTTAAAATATATTAATAATTGCTGAAGAACATAGCATGTGCATTTTCAATTGTTTAAATTAATAAAAAAATATCAAAACGTCTCTCAACTGGCTATATCAATTTATGTTTCCCATCACTAATAGAACAAAAATCCTATTTTTCCACACCCTCAACAATATTGGATATTATTGGTCTTTGTTAAAATATCGTCTTGGGGGCGGCTGGATGGCTCAGTTGGTTAGAGCATGAGCTCTGAACAACAGGGTTGCCGATTTGATTCCTACATGGGCCACTGAGCTGCACCCTCCACAACTAGACTGAACATTATAAACAGCAGCTAAGCTTCCGGAAGGGCAGCGGATGGCTCAGTTGGTTACAGCGCGAGCTCTCAACAAGGTTGTCAGTTCAATTCCCACATGGGATGGTGGGCTGTGCCCCCTGCAACTAAAGACTGAAAATGGCAACTGGACTTGGAGCTGAGCCACGCCCTCCAGAACTAGATTGAAGGACAACTACTTGGAGCTGATGGCTCTGGAGAAACATACTGTTCCCCAATATTCCCCAATAAAATGTATTATATATATATATGTATATATATACACATACATACATATGTATATATGTATGTGTATATATATATATATATATATATATATATATATATCATCTTGTCATTTTAATTCATAATTCCTTGATTGATATTATGATTGGGTACCTTTTCGTGTATTTATATACCAACAATATTTTCTTTTCTATAAATTGTCTATTTGTATCCTTTATCAATTTTTAGAATTTTGGTTGTCTTTTTCTTACTAATATTTTGTAGTTCTTAAACACTATGGATACTAATCTTTTGTTTGCTACCTATGCTGCAAAAGCCATATTGTGTTTTAATTCAGATCATGGTATCTTCAGTTGTATAATAGCTATACATCTTTATTTGTTATATGTTTCAATATTTAGCCTTATATTTTAACCTTAATAAGATCTTTGCTACCTCACAATCATAAACGTAATCCCTCATATTTTTCCTAAAAATTTTTTACTATGCTTTTTTATTTTTATGTTTGAACATTATTTTTCTCTTTTTGAATGGTGTGACAAAGGTATTTAAATTAACATTTTACCACGAGGTAGCCAATTTTCCCAACACAATTTATTTAATACACCATCTTTTATCCCCCATATTGCTCTGAGATGACACTGTTATCATAGACTAAATTTACTTATCTACTGGGTCTGCTTCTGGACTTCCAGTTCTGTCCTACTAATCTTTTTATATATCCCTATACCTAGATCAACTGTTTTAATTACTATAATATTATAAAGTATCATGATAGCCAGTAGATGAGTCCAATTCTGATCTGTTTCAAGATTGTCTTGGCTATTGTTGTACCCTCATTCCTCCATATAAATTTGGGTATCTGCTTGGTAAATACCATAGAGAGTCAGGAGAACGGGATTATGATAGGTTTGTAGGTAAACTTTAAAATATTTTTCACAAGCTTTATGGTATTTTTCTTTTCAACTAAAACAACTACATTATTTCCTCCCTAATGGGCACATGTCTTCTAAATTGATTTAGTTAGGGTTAATTATGCTTTATGTATAATATCAAATATAGGTGAAAGAAAACAGTGACGCTTACATCAATATTGAGGAGACTATAAATCCAGAGACAATCTCTTTGCACCTATTACTCCTCTAAAAAGGTATGGACAGTAGGAAATTGTGTATGTGCTAAGCAAACAGAAAATTTTGGATTGGTGGACTTCATACCAGTTAAACAAAATAGCATAGGATTAATATAAATTCTGAAAAAGTATATATAAGAGTTTTCAAATCATTTTCCTACTCCCAAAGTTATAAGTAAACTTACTGATATCAACCAAATACATATTAGAAATGATCTCAAGAAATCAGATTTGCTTTTCCTTAGCCTTGCTTTATTGAAAACAAATATGAAAAATTAATATTTCTTTGAAATTTTTTTGTAATCAACCCTTCTAGTAACACAAACACCTGAGAAGTATGTGATTAAAGGATACTTTTAGTTTATTTGTGTAAAAGGTTTTTCAAAACTATATAAATTTCTTTTCTATGACCTCAAATTATAATAGTCGAATACAGTGACTCCTATACTACTGTTGTCATAATTTTCAACGCAGAACATTAATGTGACCTTCACAGCCAGGCATGCTGAGTATATGCTGAATGTGAGGCGATATCGGGGTATACTTGATAATAATGTTGGGCATGCTAACCGGATGATGGTTATGTTACAAATTTAAACTAATTCAGGGTGAAATATGATGTCAAAGATTAGCTTTAAAATACTAGAGAAACAAAAGAGATGTCTGAGACAGATGAAGGGCACAAACACTGTTAATTATTGGAGCTGGATGACAGGTTCATGAGGACTCTACTTTCTGTACTTTCATAAATACTTGAAAAGTTTGAGGTTTTTGTAATGAAAATTGGATGCCAATGCAGGAGAAAAGATGTGATCTTACTAATCTTAGTGTCACAGTGTGTTTCTCTAGAGAAGAAAAATTAAGTACTTTTATTCTAAGAACTCCTCAAGATTAAAAATTAGTTTAGACTCTGGACTCAAATATATGATACTTTTAAAGTTTCATAATAAAAAAAACCCAGTTGAGCACTTTTCAACAGCAAAAAACTGCCTATAATCAACTATAAAACCAAAAATTAACTCTGATCTCTTTTCTGCTTTAATCCATAATATTCTTTTCTGTCCAGAATTCTATCAAGTGTACAAAGTGTTCCAAGATCACAGAACAAAGTGAGTCTTCAACAAAAAACTAAGCTACTGCTGTTGTGTAACCAACAACATCAACCTTCTATGGAAAAAAACAGCCTTCAAATACGACATGCACGAAAGACCAAAGACCCAGGGAAAGTCAGGCAGAACAAAGTGGTTACCAGGGAGGAATTCGACCAGCGGAGAGCTTGCCTTTCTGCCCTTCACACAAGAGTCTGTTTGCAACTGAGACTGGGTTCTTGATTCCTATAAAATAAAATTGGCAGAAAATGAAGTCAGAAAAATGTCTTCAAGTTTCCCACTCAGTTTTACGGTACTTTCAATAAGACAACTTTTAAGTATCTTGGTAAACTCTTATATACTAATGAAAACCCTGAATTATCATGAGCAATACAGATCAAATCAACAAACATATGAGTACCTAGCAGATGCAAGAAACGAACAAATATAAAACATATTATTCCCATGTTTTGTCATATGCTACAGCAACAAAGACTGAATTTGAAATAATAAATATTTAAATAAGGTTCCTTGTTAACAGATTTCAGAGTAATAAAATAGAAAAATAAACTAAAAATGCGGCATCTACTATCAAAACCATGAATTTCCTCTAAGAAATAAACATGATTATTACAAACTGTTTCAAATTTACTTGGGGAGAAAAACTAATGGCCTAAAATTTTACATCTTACCTGCAAGAGAGACAAAATAACGAGAAAGTCTTACAGATGAGTACAGGTGAGGAGAAGAGACCAAATATGTACAAGACTTTAACCTAAAATATGGTTCTGATTGTTTCTAGGAGGGAAAACAAAATGTGAAAAGTGAGAAGAGGACACTTACCTGGGAGGAATGATAGGACAGTAAGTATTAGTTTGAAAACACTGTCAGGATGACAATGATGATGGTGACAGAAGACAGTGACAGCAACTTAGTATCTAATTCTAATATGTGCCAGGCACAGCACCAAACCCTTAAATGTACGAGATTGTTTAATTGATCACTTCACTCCATCATATAAATACACTTACGAATGCTATCTGATTCCTGAGAAAACAGTTGCAGAGGGTGAACAAGATCACAGCACTAAGATTTTAACAGAGGCAGCTAACGCCAGAGGCGTTAGGCCCTTCACCACTAACCTAAGAATGCCTCTCTCAGGTCACTGTATATACAAAAAAAAAAAACATCAGCAGTGGGATATAAAGAGGTCATAAAAACTCAAATTAAGACCATTAGATTGACGTAAAACAAAACTAACTACATATTTAGCTATTAATAAATACCAAAACTAACTACATATATAGCTATTAATAAATACTAAAACCAGAAGTTTTTCACACAAAATATGTATGAAAAAAAAGTATGAAAAAGTTTTTCATACTTTTTCATACAAAAAAGTATGAAATACTAAAGGAAGGAAAAGCTCAGGTCTCTGTACTATGTTTCCTTCAAAATAAGACCTAGCTGGACCACCAGCTCTAATGTGTCTTTTGGAGCAAAAATTAACATAAGACCCAGTCATATTTTACTGTAATATAAGACGGGGTCTTATAATATAATATAATACCAGGTCTTGTATTAATTTTTGCTCCAAAAGACGCATTAGAGCTGATGGTCCAGCTAGGTCTTACTTTTCGGGGAAACACGATACTAGCTCTTAAAATATATTTCTGTATATGATAATTCAATATTGTAAAGACATTAATAATTGCCAAATTCACTTATAAATTCAAAACTTAAAGATTTCTATGATGTATGGCAAGCTGACTCATCAGGAAGAGAAAACTTTGAAGAAAAATTAAGAGTACCATTTCTTATTAAAAGTTATTCTAATTATAAGGTTTACTTTGGGTACAAAATAGACAGGTATATATATATATATATATATATATATATATATACAGAATAGAATAAAGCTAAAGTTTTGACATAGACACATGTGAATTTGGATATTTAATACATGATATAGATAGTATTTCGGATGAGCAGAATAAGGACAGACTGTATGTAAGAGGTAGAAATAACACAGAGTGCTGGGCGTCAGACTATTTTATAACTGTGCCAGCTATCAATTTATTGCTTCACAGCTACAAATTCACCCTTTGTTGCCTGATCTGTGAAAACGGGTATGGGCCCTTGAAATGTTTCCTTTGCCAGCTGGCACACTGGTGAGCTTTGTCAGTAGAGGGCACTGGAGACACACTACAGGAGGAAGATGTGGTTTGCTGGCCAGGTTCCCAGACAGCCCCCACTTTTCTCCACTGTTTGGCCCACGTGATAGTCTCCAGAGCTATGTAAGTGCCTGCAGGGCACAGTTTTCCCCAGCTCAGGATTCAGGCCACAGCAGCATAGCTGACAGCCCCAGAAAGAACATGACTGTCCCCAGCTCAAGTAACAGATTCCCACATCTCATCCTCAGCCCCCATATAGCAAAGTGCCCTGTGGGGTTGGCTGCCTCAAAGGCCCAATCTTTATCCTGCCCAGCACATGCTTAATTCTTCTGGCCTCCTAACCTCAGTGTGCCCACCTACAAGGCTTAGCTCACCTGCACCCTACAGGATTGTTCTTGCTCTCACAGTGGCTGTGGCTTAGGTAACCCAGCAATTTCTCTGCCTGACAGTGGGCTGCAACCATACCTTCTACAACAGGGTATGAACTCCCTTCAAGTTTATACTTGGGTATTCCTTCTGACCTAGGATACATTTTGAGTTCTCTTTCCATCTTTATATAGTTACTCTCCTATCACTATTCAATAATTCTTTATATTAAACTTCTCCTGTTTAAACTACTGTGTGGTTTCTGTCTTCTTGTTGGACCCAGATTCGTAAAGTAACCTTGAATAAACTACTAAATCTCTCGTGTGTCTCAGTTACCTCACCTGTAAATGGGGATAAAAGTACTAACCTCAGAAGGTTATTGTAAGAACTAGATGATTTACCGCATTTTGCCATGTATAATGCACACCCACATTTTTGGCCCAAACATTCAGGGGGAAAAAATCTTTTGTTTTACTTTTTTAATTGAAATGTTTATTTGTTTACATTTAGGTACTTGTTTTTTGTATTGTAAAGGAATTTTAGCACTTATTTTTTAATATATTATAGTACAAGAAATTTTATGTAACAAATAATTACAAAGCACAAGAACAAGGGACAAGAAATTTTATGTACCAGTAACAAATTTATGGAATTTACACATCATAAATGGCAAAGAACTTCATCGTTTCAAGTTCATCTTAAGTTCAACAAAACCAATTATCATATTCCAGGGTATTATTTTGTATGTGGATATCGTTATTGATTTCTAGAGTTACACTTTTAACTCATAAGTACAAATAAAAGAATTAAAAATATATAGATACGGAATTAGTACTGCCCATGTATAATGCACATCCTTATTTCTCCCTCACAAATTTGGGCAAAAAACTGCACATTATACATGGCAAAATACAGTAATACATATAAACTACTGGAGAACAATGCATAGTATGTAGTAGTCACTCACTAAATGGTAATTATTATTGTTATGCATGTTATTCACTAAATTATATAGGGACGATTTGTTGGTCATTTCAGAAAAAATACACAATGCATTCAAGAGGTAAACAAAAATAAATTATACAGGTATTAGAAAAAAACACAGGTGATTAGAAGAAAATATAGGTGAGAAAAACCTTAAGAAATGCAAAATATAAAAGCCACAAAAGAGAAATAAGTTTGACAACTAAAATTTTTTAATTACAATATGATAAAGCCCATTATAGAGTTTTAAAAGGCAAGCCACCCAAGTATAAACAGTCAGTTCACAGAAAAATGTTAATGGCCTTTAAACATATGAAACTTCCTTAAATACCAAAAAATTTCATAGTAAAAAAATTAAAATCAAAACTAATTGAAATATCCTTTCTTACCTATCACAAAAATCAGAAAGATATAGAATACTGGAACAAATGAATAATCAAATGGACCTAAGTTATGTATAGAACACGTACCCAACAACTGCAAAATACATACTCTTTTGAAGTTCACATGGAACATTTATCAAAACACACCATAAACTGAGACATAAAGCAAGTCTCAAAAAGCTTCAAGGGATTGGAATCATACAGTGTAGGTTCTCTGACCATGGTGAAATTAAACTCAAAATCAATAAAGAAAGCTAACTAAAAGGTCTTCAGGCAAATAAATGTGAACACTCATATGAGAAAAATAAATTCCTTGAAAAAAAATGAGAAAAAGAAAATACAGTCTTATAACTCTTAAAGAAATTGAATCCCGTTTTTTTTAAAACTTCCCACATACAAACAAACAAAAAAAACTACATTGCTAATTTAGGATGACTAATGAATTCTTCCAAATAATTAAAAAGAAATCATTCCAATCATACACAAACTCTTTCAAAGATCAGAGAAAAAAAAATCCTCAACTCATTTGATGAGGCCAGCCACAACAACATGATTCTAAAACCTGAAAAGAATACTATAAGAAAATAAAAGCCAGTCAATTATAAAGACATAGAGGTCAAAAACTTAAACATCCACAAATAAAATCCAGAATATAAAAAAATAAAAACTTACGACCAAGAAATCTTTATGCCAAGAAAAGAACATTCCAAAATCAATAATAAATTTCATTTTTAACAAAACAAAAGGGGAAAAATCCATATCTCAATAGATGCAGAAAAGCACCTCATGATATTCAATACCCATTTATAACACAAATTAAGATTAAAAAGGGACTTCTCCAATCTGATCAAAAGAATCTATGGAAATCCTACAGCTGGCAGCATATAGAGTGGTGAAATATTTAGTGTTCTCCCTCTAAGACCAGGAACAAAGCAAGGATGTACACTACCACCATTTATATTCAACATTGCACTGAGTGTCACAGCCAGTATAATAATGCAAGAAAAAGGTAAAAATTTAAATTTAAACATTGGAAAGGAAAAAGTGAAACTGTCATGATTCACAGGTAATATGATCATGTATATAGAAATTCTAAGGGAATCTATCTTTTTTTTTTTTTAACTTTAATATGTACTAGAAAACCAAAAAATTTGCGTGACTCGCTTTATTGCAACATTCACTTTATTGAGGTGAATTTTTTAACAATAAAAATATATCATTTCAAATAATTGTAAAATTAATAGAATATGCTAACACATTTTAAATGTCTATAATCTCTTGAGGGGATAAAGAAGAATGATCAAACTCTAACAAAGACTTGCACTTATGCTATTTCACTGGTTTTTTTGAACTATTCATAGCTAAGATTTCATGTTTTAAATTCAGTAAAAGAAAAAAATGTTTGTTTTCAACACTATTCCAAGCAAGAATGGCAGAAAAGACTGGACTAAGTCTCTAGGCAGCATGGAATGGTAATAGAGTTTTCTAAAGAATAGAGATAGTGTATTATAATGTCCACATACCACTTAGTGCTCCAACAGCTCCAAAATTTAAGGATTTTCCATCCATTATGCTGGCATCACACTCAATTTCACCCAATAGATTCAGATTAGATCCCATTCCTGCATTTGTAAAAGGAGAATCCTAAAAGATCAAAACAAATATTAAAGTACCATTAGTATTAAAAAATGATTTATGGTCAATTCTTCATACACTGTTACATAAATTAGAAAGGGAAAGAATACTTCCTAACTCATTCTATGGTACCAATACTATTGTGATTCCAAAACAAAACAAAGACATCATGAGGAAAGAATATTACATACCAATATCCCTTATCAATATTGACACAAAAATCTGCAAGGAAATACTAGAACACCAAATTCAGCAAAACACAAAACAATTATATACCACAAACAAGAGGGATACCAGGAAAGCAAGTTTTGTTCAACATTATATGAAACTTACCATGTAATATAGGTAATAAACTCACCATGAATATACTTCATCATGTTAATAAAGGACATAAAAAAAAACATCATGTCAACAGATATAAAAAGAATTTGACAAAATCCAACCTCCTGTCACAAGAAAAACACTCAACAAAATAGAAATAGAAGGGTACTTCCTTAATATGATAAAGGGCACCTATAAAAAGTTCAGAGTAACAATCATAATGAATTGTGACAGAAGAATGCTTTCCCCTAAGAACAGCAACAATACAATACAGCAATGTTCACTCTTACTACTTCTATTCAACATTATACTGGATATTCTAGACAGGACAATTAGGCAAGAAAAGGAAATAAAGAGCACCTGCATTGGAAATGAAGAAGTAAAGTTATCTCTACTCGAAGATGACATGATCTTGTATACAAAAACATACTCAGGACTTCATCAAAATCTATTAGAGCTGATAAACAATTTCAACAAGGTTGCAAAATACAAGATCAATATACAAAACCAATTTTATTTCTACACACTAGCAACGAACAATCCAAAAATGAAATTAAGAAAACAATTTCACTTACAATAACAGCAAAAAGAATAAAATGCTCAGGAATGAATTTAACAAAAGAAGTGTAAAACCTGTACACTGAAAACTACAAAACGTGTTGAAAAAAAAATTAGACCTAAACAAATGGAAAGACAGCCATGGACATAGATCAGAAGACTTAATATCTTTAACAGGGCAGTACTTCCCAAATTAATCTGACTCAACACAATCCCTTATCAAATCCTAGCTGCCTTTTTTTGCAAAAATTGACAAACTAATCCTAAAATTCATATGGAAATGCAAGAGATTCAGAATAGGCAAAACAATCTTGAAAAGAAAAACAAAATTGTAAGTCTCACACTTGTAGGTTTTATAACTTACTACACAACTATAGCAATCAAGACAGTATGATACAGGGGCAGTTGGATGGCTCAATTGGTTAGAGAGTGAGCTCTCAACAACAAGGTTGCTGGTTCAATTTCCGCATGGGATGGTGGGCTGCATCCCCTTCAACTAAGATTGAAAACAGTGACTGGACTTGGAGCTGAGCTGCGCCCTCCACAACTACATTGAAGGACAACAACTTGGAGTTGATGGGCCCTGGAGAAACACACAATGTTTCCCAATAAAAATTTTTTTTTTAAATAAAAGGCAGAGTGATACAAAGATATAGTTAAAGATAAACATACAGATCTATGCAATAGAATTGAGAGTCTAGATATAAGTCTTCCAAGTATGGCCAATTCAACAAGGATGCCAAAACAATTCAATAAAGAAAGGACAGTCTTTTCTATAAATGGTGCTGAACAACTAGATATCCAGATGCAAAGAAATGAAGTTAGACTCTATCTCATACCATACACAAACATTAACTCAAAGTAGACATACAGATGGCAAACAGACATATGAAAAAATGCTCAACCTCACTAATCATTAGAGAAATGCAAATAAAAACCACAATGAGATACCACCTCATCTCAGTCAAAATGGCTATCATCAATAAATCATAAACAACAAGTGCTGGAGAGGATGTGAGAAAAGGAAACCCTCGTGCACTGTTAGTGGGATTGTAGATTGGTACAGCCACTATGGAAAACATTATGGAAGTATCTCAAATATCTGAAAATGGAACTACCTTCCGACCCAGCAATTCTACTCCTAGGTATCTATCCGGAGAAATCCAAAACTCCAATTCAAAAGAATATATGCACTCCTATGTTTATTGCAGGACTATACACAATAGCCAAGACATGGAAACAACTGAAATGCCCATCAGTAGATGATTGGATTAAGAAACTATGGTACATTTATACAACGGAGTATTATGAAGCCATAAAGAAGAAAGAAATCTTACCATTTGCAACAACATGGATGGACTTAGAGAACATTATGCTAAGTGAAATAAGTCAGACAGAGAAAGACAAATGCCATATCCTCTCACTTAAATGTAAAATCTAAAGAAAAGAAAAAATGAACAAACTAATCAGAAACTGTCTCAGAGACAGAGGAAAAACTGAGGGTTACTAGATGGGAGGGGGGGGATAAGGGGGAAGGTTAGGGGATTAGAAAGCACAATCAGTAACCACAAAACTTCCACAGGAATACGAAAGTCAATTTGGGGAATGTAATCAATACTGTTGTAAAGATTTTGTAGGGTATCCGATGGACACTTGTCTTATTAGGGCGACCACTTCAGGGATGATATAGATACCTGATCACTGCACTGTACACCTGAAGCTGAAGCTGAAAAATAACGAATGTCAACTATAATTTATATATATATATATATATATACACACACACACATATATACATATATACATATACACATATACATATATATACGTATATATGTATATATGTATACATATATACACATATATATACAGTTACAAGAAATAGTACAGCATTAGAACTAGAGACAGTGGAAACATAATGGCTGTATGTGATGTCAGAGGGGCAGTAGATTGGGGGAGAGGGATTATCACTGTGTGAGGGATATAAACGATAAATGTCTAATACATTGTTTTGTACACCTTAAACTAATAAAAAAATTAACTCAAAGTGGATCAAAGACCTAGAAATAAGAGCTAAAACTATAAAATCCTTCAAAGAAAACAAAGGGGCAAATGTTCATAACCTTGGATTAAACCATGGTTTCTTATATATGACACCACAGCATAGCAACCAAAGTAAACAAGACTTCATTAAAATTAAAAACTTTGTATTTCAAAGTACACCATAAAAATGTAGAAAAAAACTCACAGAATGGGAAAAAAACTCCAAATTATTAATCTCATTAGAGATCTGTATCCAGGATATATAAAAAATTCCTACAACTTTAAAATAAAAAGACAACAGAATTTTAAAATGGACAAAATATATCAATGAACTTTTCTCCGAAGAAGAAATATAAATGGCCAATAAGCTCATGAAAAGATGCTTGCCATCATTAGTCCTTAAAGAAAGGCAAATCTAAACCACAATAAAATACTGCTTCACACCCACAATTCCACTTAAAATAACATCAAAAAGAATCAGAAAAACAGATTTTCTGCAAGTAAAAAGATATTCGAACCCTCAACATTGCTGGTGGGAATGTAAAATGGTATAGCCACTTTTGAAAATATCTGGAAGCTCCTCAAAAAGTTAAACATGGTTACCATTGACCCAACAATTCTTCTTCCAGGTATATTCACAAAAGAAATGAATTGTCTATATAAAACCTGTACATGAAGATTCATAGCAGCTTTACTGAATATTCATTCTCCAGCATTACTGGAAACTCAAATGTCCATCAACTGATGAATGGATAAGTAAAATATAGTATATCTACACAATGCAGTATTAATCAGCAATAAAAAGTAATGAAGTACTGATATATGAGACAATATGGATGAACCTTAAAAACATTGTGCTAAATGATAAAAGCCAGTCACAAAAGACCACATCTTGGATGATCCCATTTATATGAAATGTGCAGAACAGGCAAATCCATAAAGCAGATCAGTGGTTGCCACTGCCGGGGATTGGGAAGAGGGGGAATGTGGAGTGACAGATAATAGGTACTGCGTTTCTTTTTGAGCTGATGAAAAAGAATGAAAGTCAGATGGTGGTCACAGATGCAGAACTTTACGAATACAAAGAAAAACCAGTGAACTGTATACCATAAAAGGGTGAATTTTATGGCATATGAATTATATCTCAAAAAAGATACTATAAAGAAAAAAAACTTATGTCAACAAGGTAAACTTAAGGCCTGGAATCAGAGGCCAGCCATGTATTTGGAATCTAAAAGAAAAACACTACCTTGCTTTACTAATACAGTGAGTAAAGTTTTAAAAAATATATACCACTAGTATTAAAAAATCAAGACTGTGTCATACATGATCTCCAGAGAACGTGCGAAAAAACTGATAATATAAAATCTTAACAAAAAAATAAACATCATGAGGACGAAATCCCAAAAGACTTCCTTTTGTAAATAGGAGGGGTCAGATGGGTAAGTAAAATGAGATTAGAGAGAGAGTAGAGAGACACTCCTTAGAATCACTGCATTGAAGAAAAGACTACTCCAAAATAACTGAGGGCCATAAAATATGAACAAACTACCTCACATTTCAGAAATCTGAGTCAATCCAGAAAATTAACTCTGCTCTGAGGTAAGACCAATGTTGCCTAGGAAAACAGGGCCATTTTGATCAACCTAAAGATCATCAAATCTCAAATCATCTACAAATGGCTCCAGTTTCTTGGATTTCTACTAAATCCAAGAAAAACTGACCACATTAAAACCTTCCTATTGTGTACCTATAACTTCAGCAAAGGGCTCAGGGATTTAAGACCAGGGCTTTTGTCCTAATGCTGTTAGATACTTTAATTGTCCACAGAATTTTAAAAATAAGATCACAGTATAAGAAACAACAAAAAGATCGTATAATTAAATAGAAAATGAATGATACACATGACAAATACTTTGAGCACTCAAAAGAAAATGGCTCACTCTGAGATGGAGAAATTAACAGCAGGCTTTCTGGAGAATGCTAAACAAAAGCAAAGACTAACTGGCCAGGAGGTGGAATTCCAGTTGGAGGAAATGATGGGAGCAACGTGTAGGTAATGAGAAAGTGTCAGAGCCACAGAAGACACACTCAGCAAAGAAGGTTGGCTGGAGCCAAATATTGCCCAACGTCACTCATCAGAATCGGGACTTGAACTTGAGGAGGGAGTGACGTCATAAAAATGGCAGCGTGAGGTGAGCCTCTTGAAATCTCTCCTGGAATTTACAACAAACTGAACAACTGTAACTCCGCAAAGGACTCCATACGCAGAAGACAGGCAAGACTAAGAGGCACACTACTGAAATCACCTAAAGGTGGGCAAATTGCGTGAGCAGGGGGAGGACGGAAGGGAGAAATATGGAGATAGGGCCAAGCGGGCACAGGACACAGACCTAGCTCAATTCTCCGGAGTTCGCTGCATCCCGGAACTACCGCAGCTGCGGGAGAGGAAAGCATTCATATTGCTAGGGCACCGTTTATGGCCCACAGGGCTGAGGAAACAGCATATAACTCAGCTGAACCCAATGCTCACAGCAGAGACCTCACAGAAAAGACTGAGGGAAGAAGGCTGAAAACAGCGGTTTAAGCCCTCACTGCCAAGCAGAGAACAGAGAAGCCTTAGGCACTGAGACTAGCCGCCCCCTCTCTACCCTCCCAAAGCTCGCCCCACCCCCACCTGACCAGTACTAGAAGCGAAACAGTAGCAGTCTCAGATCAAAAGAACAAATTATTTGCAGTTCTGAGAACTGTGGTCCACAGACACAGATTTGCAGCCCAACTAGTTCCGGCAAAGGGGAGGGAGCTATGGAAGGAGGACTAGCTGTGGTGGTGGTCGCCGCCATTGCTCTGGCCACCTCTCACAACCTACCCTGCCCCCGGCCCCACCTATCTGGGCGGATCCCTGCAGGAGTAAACAGAGATGATGAAACACATGGGCTCTGAATCTGGTGCAGGAAGAGCTATGGAACTTCAAAAGCTCTCCGCATCCCCACACGGAGCACCTTATGACCTAGATAAACTGTTCACAGAGTTCAAGAAGCCTGCCTTCCAGGGAATCCGCCCATTGTGTGAGAAGATGCAACAGTGCAGAGAAAACATAACACGACACTGTGAGAGAGAATAAAAGGCTGCAGTCAGATAGAGAAATTAAACATTCTACCAACACCTAACTGGAAAACAAAAGACAGACCTTTTCCAATCAATCTATTGCAGAACCCATTCCTGTAGATGTCCAGGAAGAGAAATAATAAATCATTAATTGCCAAGAATAACCAAGGCAACAATCCTCAAGACAGCCAGGGAAAAGAAGATAGTAACCTACAAAAGAAAGCCCATTAGAACATCATCAGATTTTTCAGCAGAAACTCTACAAGCCAGGAGGGAATGGAACCAAATAGTCAAACTACTGAAACAGAAAAATTATGAGCCAAGAATAATATATCCAGCAAAGATCTCCTTTAGATATGAAGGAGGACTAAAGACCTGTCCAGACATACAGAAGCTGAGGGAATTTTCTAACACAGGACCTGTACTACAAGAAATACTAAAGGAGGCTATTCAACCACCATCAACAGGGATAGTTTGTGGCAACCAAAACATAAAAAGGGGGAGAGTAAAGGCCTGAACCAGAATATGGGAATGGAGAAAGTAAGCATGCTAAGGAAAATGGAGTACTCTAAACAAACTTTCTTTTACATAAACTTAAGGGTAACCACTCAAAAAAAAAATCCAGAACTGAAATATATACTGTAATAAAAGAAGAAACAGAGGGAAAAAAACCATAGAATACCATGACACAGAAATAACAGAATACAACAAAAAGGCAAAGAAACAATGGAGGCACAGTCTTATCAGAAAACTAAAGAAAAAATGATAGGAAATCCTCACATATCAATAATCATCCTAAACGTAAATGGACTAAACTCACCAATAAAAAGGCACAGAGTAGCAGACTGGATCAAAAAACTAAACCCAACCGTATGCTGTCTCCAAGAGACACATCTCAGCTACAAGGACAAGCATAGACTCAAAGTGATAGGATGGAAAGTGACACTCCAAGCAAACGGTTTCCAGAGAAAATCAGGTGTAGCCATACTGATATAAGATGAAACAGACTTCAGGGTGAAAAAGGTAACAAGAGACAAAGATGGACATTTCATAATGGTAAAGGGGACTATACAACAAGAAGACATAACAGTTATCAATATTTATGCCCCCAATCAGGAAGCACCGAAATATAACAAGCAACTACTAACAGAACTAAAGGGAGAAATTGACCAACGCACAATTATACTAGGGGAACTAAATAAATCATTGATGGCTATGGATAAATCATCCAAACAGAAAATAAATAAAGAAATAGCAGCCCTAAATGACACATTAGATAAAATGGACATAATTGACATTTATAGAGCACTTCATCCTAAAACATCAGACTATACGTTTTTTTCTACTGTACATGGAACATTCTCCAAAATAGACCATATTTTGGGACGTAAAACTAGCCTCAGCAAATTTAAGAAGATTGAAATCATACCAAGCATCTCCTCTGATAACAAGGCTTTGAAATTGGATATTAACTGCAAAAAGAAAGCAGGAAAAAACACAAATATGTGGAGATTGAACAACATATTTTTAAAGGACGACCAGGTAAAAGAAGAAGTAAAAGGAGACATCAAAACATAAATAGAAACAAATGAGAATAAAAATACATCCTACCAAAATTTGGGGGATGCAGCGACAGCACTTTTTTTTGGTTTTGGGGGTTTTTTTTATTGAGGAAGGGAAACAGGACTTTTTATTGGGGAACAGTGTGTACTTGCAGGCCTTTTTTCCAAGTCAAGTTGTTGCCCTTTCAATCTTAGTTGTGGAGGGCGCAGCGCAGCTCCAGGTCCAGTTGCTGTTTTCTAGTTGCAAGGGGGAACAGCCCACTATCCCTTGCGGGACTCGAGGAGTTGAACCAGCAACTTTGTGGTTGAGAGCCCGTGCTCCAACCAACTGAGCATCTGGGAGCTCAGTGGCAGCTCAGCTCAAGGTGCCGTGTTCAATCTTAGTTGCAGGGGGTGAAGCCCACCATCCCTTGCAGGACCCGAGGATTTGAACCAGAAACCTTGTGGTTGAGAGACCACTGGCCCATGTGGAAATTGAAATGGCAGCCTTCAGAGTTAGGAGCATGGAGCTGTAACCGCCTGAGCCACCAGGCCGGCCCAAAAGCAGTTTTAAGAGGGAAATTAATATTTTTACAGGCCTATCTCAATAAACAAGAAAAATCCCAGATGAATAACCTCACGTTACACCTGAAGAACTAGAAAAAGAAGAACAAATGAAACCCAAAGTCAGCAGAAGGACAGAAATAATAAAAATTAGAGCAGACTAAATGAAATAAAGAACAGAAAGGCAATAGAAAAATTAATGCAACATAGAGCTGGTTCTTTGAAAAGATTAATAAAACTGACAAACCCTTGGCTAGACTCACTAAGATAAAAAGAGAAAAGACACTAATAAACAAAATCAGAAAGAAAAGAGGGAAGTGATCACTGATGCCACAGAAATAGAAAAGATCACACAAGAATACCATGAAGGACTATATGCCACCAAATTCAATAACCTAGAAGAAATGGACAGGTTCTTAGAAACATATAGCCTTCCTAGGCTGAACCATGAAGAACTGGAAAATCTAAACAGACGGATCACCAGTAACAAAATTGAATCAGTCATACGAAACCTTCCCCAAAGCAAAAGTCCAGGACCAGATGGCTTCACTAGTGGATCTAACTTTCAAAGAGGATCTAATACCTGCCCTGCTCAAACTCTTCGAAAAAACTGAAGAAGAGACAGCACTCCCTAACTCATTTTATGAGGTCAACATTACCCTGATACCAAAACCTGGTAAGGACAACACAAAAAAATGAAAACTACAGACCAATATCTTTAATAAATACAGATGCAAAAATACTAAAAAAAAATTCTACAAAATCGAATACATTAAAAAGATTATTCATCGCAACCAAGTGGGGATTATCCATGGGCATAAGGATGGTTCACCATATGCAAATCCATCAATGTGATATATCACATAAACAAAATAAGGACAAAAGTCATATGATTGTATCAATTGATACAGGAAAAGCATTTGACAAGATACAACATCCATTTATGATTAAAACACTTAATAAAATAGGCATAAAAGGAAAATACCTTAACATAATAATAATAAGGTCATATATGACAAACACTCAGCTAATCTCAGAATTAACGATGAAAAAACTGAAGCTCTTTGTTCTACGTTCAGGAACACGACAGGCCTGTCCCTTATCACCTCTGCTTTTCAATATAGTGTCGGAAGTTCTCGCTAGAGCAATCGGGCAAGAGAAAGAAACAAAAGGCGTCCAAATTGGGAATGAAGAAGTTAAATTGCCATTTTTTGCAGATGACATGATGCTATATACGGAAAACCCTAAAGATTCCACCAAAAAGCTGTTAGAAACAATCAATCAATACAGTAAAGTTGCTGGCTACAAAATCAACGTACAAAAGACCACTGCATTCCTATATACTAACAATGAAATCTCAGAAAAAGAAATATTAAAAAAAAACAATTCCTTTTGCAATTGCAGCATAAAGAATAAAATACCTAGGAATAAACTTAACCAAGGAAGTGAAAGATATGCTGAAAACTATAAGACATTTTTAAAAGAAATTGAAGAAGACACAAAGGAATGGAAAGACATTTCGTGCTCATGGAGTTGAAGAATCAACAGAGTTAAAATGGCCATATTACCCAAAGCAATATACAGATTTAATGCAATCCCCATCAAAATCCCAATGAAATTTTTTAAAGAAATAGAACAAAAAATCATCAGATTTGTTTGGAACCACAAAAGACCACAAAAAGTCAAAGCAATCCTTAAGAAAAAAGAATAATGCTGGACATATCACACTCCCTGACTTCAGCTTGTACTGTAGGGCAACATTAATCAAAACAGTATGACGGGAAGAAAAACAGACACGTAGACCAATGGAATAGAATTGAGAACCCAGAAATAAAACCACATAAATATGGACAGATAATTTTTGACGAAGAAGCTAAAACATACAATGGAGGAAAGATAGCCTCTTCAAGAAATGGTGCTGGGAGAATTGGAAAGCTAAGTGCAAAAGAATGAAACTGGACTGCTATCTGTCACCATGTACCCAAATTAATTCAAAATGGATCAAAGACCTAAACATAAGACCTGAAACAATAAACTGCATAGAAGAAAACATAGGTACTAAACTTATGGACCTTGGGTTCAAAGAGCATTTTATGAATTTGACTCCAAAGACAAGGGAAGTAAAAGCTAAAATAAATGAATGGGACTATATCAAACTTAAAAGTTTCTGTACAGCAAAAGAAACCATCAACAAAATAAAGAGGCAATCAACTGAATGGGAGAAGATTTTTGCAAATAGTGTCTCCAATAAGGAGCTAATATCCAAAATATACAAGGAAATCATGCAACTCAAGAACAGAAAAACAAATAACCCAATTGAAAAATGGGCAGAGGACATGAAGAAACATTTCTCCGAAGAGGACATACAAATGGCGAATAGACATATGAAAAAATGCTCAACATCGCTAATCATCAGAGAAATGCAAATAAAAACCACAATGAGATATCACCTCACCCAGTCAGAATGGCTATCATCAACAAGACAAATAGTAACAAGTGTTGGAGAGGCTGTGGAGAAAAAGGAACCCTCATACACTGTTGGTGGGATTGCAGATTGGTGCAGCCACTATGGAAAGCAGTGTGGAGGTTCCTCAAAAACTTAAGAATAGAATTACCATATGACCCAGTAATCCCTCTCTTGGGTATCTACCAAAAAAAATCTGAAAACATTTATCCAGAAAGACAAGTGTGCTCCAATGTTCATTGCAGCTTTGTTTACAGTGGCCAAGACATGGAAACAACCAAAATGTCCTTCGATAAACGAATGGATAAAGAAGTTGTGGTGTATACACACAATGGATTACTATTCGGCGGTAAGAAAAGATGACATAGGAACATTTGTGACAACATGGATGGATCTTGAGATTATAATGCTAAGCGAAATAAGTCAGATAGAAAAAGCAGAGAATCATATGATTTCACTGATATGTTGGATATAAACCAAAAACAACAAATGAACAAGACAAACAAATGAGAAACAAGAACTCATAGACACAGACAATATTTTATTGGTTACCAGATGATATGGGAGGAGGGGGGTGTTAGATGAGGGTAAAGGGGAACAAATATATGGTGATGGAAGGAGAACTGACTCTGGGTGGTGAACACGCACTGTGATTTACAGATGATGTAATACAGAATTGTACACCTGAAATATGTAACTTTACTAACAATTGTCACCACAATAAACTTTAATTAAAAAAGAAGAATCTGGCCTTGATTGGGAAAACAGTGAGAAGCTAGTCAAGCTTTCTGCATAAGAGAAATCAAGATGAGTATATTGCTCAAGGAAACATAAACTGACATTCATATATTTTATAAAAAAGAGAGTAGACTGAAACCAGAGAGACCAAATCAGAGGTTATTTTATAATGTAGGCTTGAAATATTAAGCCCTTGGCATGCTGGAATGACAGTAGTAAGAACAGAAAAGAAGAACAAGAGAGGAAAGAATCAGAACTGTTAAACTTCGGAGACAACTAAAACTGTTAGTAAGAAAAGGCATTTTATAAGATGGAGAGAAGAATGTGCATAAATGATTTTGAATAAGACCTTCCAAGTCAATATTTCTAGCTAAGTCGTTTACAACTAAATATTGGGAAAGAGATTACAACTAAAGAAAGATTATGGTTTAAAACAGATGAAGACTGAAATCTTGCCCTGGATTATTTTGAAAAATATAAAAATCCCGATCAGAAATCTCTGTAGCAGAAGACAAAGAGACTGTAAGCAAAATTAATTACCATCATATCTCAAAGGTCTTTAAACTCTATATAACCTCCCTTGCCTGTTCATATATATCTTCAAAGTATGTGAGAAAGGAATTGAAGTATGAGAAAAATGTAGAGCATCCATATTTAGTAATTCCCAAAATACACGTATGAGATTGCACTATATACATTATCTCAACAATCTTTGAAATAGGATATATCAGCTAATCAGCTATACAAAGTTAAATTCAACATAATACCCAATTAGAAATCACAAACTGAACAAGCGAAGTCATTCTGAAAAGGATTCCTACATGATGGTTTAAATTTAACATTTTAAAAACACATTAAAAAAAAGTATGTAAAAAAATAATAAAGGGTATCTTAGAAGCAATTTTGTTTCAAAAATATTTCTCCTACTTCAAAATATGTTTATAACTTCAAAAGTGTGCCTAAAGAACTCTGCTTCTGACTATGAAGTCAAAATCCTAACTAGAAAATCAGACAAAATGTATGAAACAGACTTCATTCAAACGCCAGCACAAGACTCTCATCCCAACAGAAGAGACATGAATCAGGTGCCTCAACTGAATTCCTAGAGATACCTTCCAAGCCACAGCACAGGGAAGAGAAGCCAATGTTGTTCCCGAGTTCAAGAGACAAAGTTATGAGTTCAAGGAGGCCAGAAAACCAGAATATGCAGTACAGGGTACAAAGAAGGCAGAGCTGCACGGAGAGAGACTCAGCTACCCATATGGGCCCTTAGTCTCTAAATAAATATTATACTTGCAATGAAACTACCAGGGCCAAAGAAAGACTCTCTGGAAAACTTCAGTAAGCTGAACAGTTCCTGGAACTCACACAGACCTTATTAGAATAGGCCATGTTCCCATCAGCCAGAGTGAAGATTATCAGAGAAAGTCTTAAGAGGCTACTCTAGACCTGCACTAACAAGGTTTTAAAGAAAGTCTCAAAAGGATCAAGCTGATGTAAACTAACAACGGTGTCCCAGAACAAAGTCCTACAATATTTGAAGAAATGCTACAATATCCAACTCCCAATAATGTACAATTCACATTTAGTATAAAACCAAAGGTGACCAGACATGCAAATAAGCAGAAAAATACAGCCCAAAACCAGAAGAAATGATCAAACAATAAAAATAGACCCAGAAATGACACAGATGATAGAATTAGCAAACAATTCTAATGTTAGCTAACAAAGTTAAACTTGCTTTCATAAACATACCCTAGATATCCAAGTAGGCATGAGAAAACATGAGGATCAGGAGTAAAGAAAAGGAAGCAATAAAAAAAAAACCTAAATTGACCTTTTAGAGATGAAAATACAACAATCTAAGATGAAAAACACTTTGGAACAGAAAAAGACTTCTACATTAGGTAAAAACCAAAGAAATCTGAATGAAGTGTGGACATTATTTCATAATATTGTATATTATATTGTATAATATTGTAATATTGTATCAGTATAGGTTCATTAATTGTGAAAAACGTAGCATACTAGTGTAAGATGTTAATAACAGGGAAAATCAGGTGTTGGACATGTGGGAATTCTCCGTACTATCTTTTCAATTTTTCTGTAAATCTAAAACTATTCTAAAATAGAAAGTCTATTTTTAAAAAAATCAAGTCACATCCTGGGAGAAAAATTTTACAAAACATAAAGGTAAAGGACTTATATCCAGAATAGATAGTAAATAGATGATAGGTAGGTAGGTGGGTAGGTAGGTAGGTAGGTAGGTAGGTAGGTAGGTAGATAGATAGATTCCATGCAATTCAGTGAGACAATCCAAACTTTGTAATGGGCAATTTAACATACAGATTCATATACGTGAAAAGATGTATAACATCATTAGTCATTAGGGAAATGCATATTAAAACCACAAGATACCACTACATAACCACTAATGGCTAAAATTAAAAGACTGATAGTATTTGAGTACCGGCAAGAATGTGGAGCAGCAGCAACCCTCACACACTGCGGCTGAGAATGAAAATGGCAAATAGTTTGGCAGTTTTCTTTAGTCATACACTTACCACAGATCCAGCAATTTTATTCTTAAGCATTTATTCAAAAAAAAAAATGAAAGCATATGTATTCATTACAAAGACTTGTATTCAAATGTTCATATCAGCTTTAATCAGAACAGCCCAAAATAAGAAACAATCTAAATGACCATCAACTGGTAAATGGATAAACAAAGTGTGATATATCAATGCAATGAAATACTACTCAGCAATAAAAGGAACAAACTCCTAATATACCCAACAATATGAATGAGTCTCAAAATCATTATGCTAAGTGAAAGAATTCAGTCACAAAACACCATATATTGTGTGATTCTATTTATACCAAATTCTAGAAAAGGCCAAATTATGATAAAAAGCAGAGTGGTTGCCATGGGCCACTGAGAAGAGAGGATCAACTGCAGATAGAAATATGAGGGAATTATGGGGGGATGGAAATGTTACATACATCATGATTGTATTGGTGGTTACATAATTGTATACATTTGCCAAAACTCATCAAACTGTACACTTAAAACTGGTGAGTTTTGTTGTATACCAATTATACTTCAATAAAGCTGACAAAAAAGTGTACCTATCACTTGATATAAACTGATCAGCCTACATATTAACTTTACTCTTATAAATAATATACATAAGCTTTTTAAATGTTCATTTGTTGATTTTCTAACCTGAATCATTTTATACAGCTAGTAATCATTATGTCCAATCAGTAACCAGCGATCCTTTAAAAATCTGTCAGACTCTGCTACTCCCTTGTTAAAAACCTACAATGATTTCCCATAATACTTAGAATAAAATCTGCAGTGCTAATTCCCAAGGTTTACATCCCCAAGGGGCCCTACATGATCTTGCCCCTTCCTCCTTCTCCCGACTTATTTCTTCCCACTTCCCTCTCCTTTACTATGTACCAGTCACACTGACCTCCTTGCAATTCCGAGCACACCAAGAACACTCCCATCTCAGGGCCTTTACTTTTGTCCATTCATTCCTTTGAAATTCTGAGTTCAGTAAGTGATTTTAGTAGGGAGAAGTCAATAGATACAGACTGTGTGTGTGTGTGTGTGTGTGTGTGTGTGTGTGTGTGTGTGTGTGTGTGTAAGCATACACGTATATGTATATATAAATAGCTACTGTCCCATGGGTATAAGTATTATAAAGAAGAATGAAGTAAGATAAAAAGGGACAATGGAGTACTTTTCCCTCTAACCAAAAACTCCCTTCCCTGGCATCGTCCCAAGGCTTACTCCCCTATTTCGTTCATGTCTCTGCTCAAATCACACCTTTTCAGAGGGCCTTCCCCTTGCTGACTTAGCATTTCCCCAACCATTTTCTTTTCTTTACAATTGTATTCTTTTTATGGCAACTTGTACTACCAGACATTATATATAATTTGATCTAAATCTCTGCACAGAATGTATACCCTAGAGGTTTAAGTGCTTGGCACACAGTAGGTACTCAATAAATATTTGCAGAATGAACAGAAGTTAATTACAACTAGCTGTAACTAGAATAATTGCTCATTGTAAACAATAATCCTTTAAGCAAACTGATGTTATTGAATCTTGCAGGTTACTCCTATAGAGAAATGCCACGAAAAATGCAGTAGAGTGCTAGGAATTCAATCTTTTCACAATTAAAACAAGAGAAATTAAATAAATTCAGGTAATAGTATTTTAAGTTTCTAAAAAAATGAAATTTTAAAGGCATAATATTTTTTAAGTTTCCTTATAACTTTCAGAGGAGGTAAAGATTTTAAAAAGTAAGACCCTTTGACTGTTTAACCCAACAAAGAGAGGGTAGGAAGGCCAAGAAGAAAAGACCCCACCATGATATGGAAACCCTTTCTACTAATGAAATTTGGAAACATCAAACCAAGGCCAAGAAAAGTGTTACTCTTTTACTATAAACTACAACCTGTATTACCCATTTAACGTGCTTTGCTGAAAGCATAAAATAAGAGCTATTTGTTGGGCGAGCCCGGTGGCCCAGGTGGTTGGAGCACCATACCCCTAACGCCGAGGTGGCCGGTTCAATTCCCACATGGGCCAGTAAGTGTGCCCTCTACAGCTACGATTGTGAACAACAGCTCTCCCTGGAGCTGGGCTGCTGTGGGCTGCTGAGAGCTACCAACCGACTGCCTTAGCCGGGCAGGGAGGGAGTGCAAGGCTCATAATACCAGCATGGGTCAGGTAGCTGTGTCCTACACAACTAGACTGAGAAACAACGGGTTAAACCGGAGCGGGGGAGGGGGAGGCGGAAGGGGGGATAAAAAGCTATTTGCAAGGCTATGGAGTACAATGTACCTCTGGGGCTTGGGTACCAATCTATTATGACATCCCCTATCAATAGCATCTTACAGATACAAACAATTTAGTTTCCAAATGTACAAAAATGAGCCTGGCACATTATAAAATCATTTTTATATAAAATGATTTGTGTTTGTCCAATTTCCATTCTTCCTTTAAGAAGACAGACATTTACAGAAAATTACTAATATGTTATTAATACCTTGTTATTCAAGTGCAAATTCAACAAACACATCATTAAATGAATGAAACATAGTAGACTGAAACTTTGTGATGTAATTTCTTATTCAAAATTAAGTAGGCTAAAATATCAAAATTAATTTAATTATTGCCTTCATTAATAAGCGGGTACCTTTATTAATGTAAAGCTGATGAGAAAGGGGGGAAACAAACAGCTTTTGAAACAAATTATTTCTCAATTTTTTTAATAGAGAAAAAAAACAGATGTAACTCCACTGTTGTTATAGTCTTTTTCAAACTAACACTAGTAAAACTTGTGCAACAGACCTATCTTACCTGACACTATCCCAAGAATTACAAACTCCCTGGTATCTCATCATCAGTTCTCATTATTTCCAGAATGAATGAAGGCCAATGAAAATGTATTGCCAAAAATCATCTCGGGATTTTTGTTTAGTAGCCTATTAAGCTCAAATTTTTAAGAACTGGATTGTTGAAAGATTTCCAATTTAGATTCCTCTGTGGTGGTATAGGTTAAGATTCATTCAAAAAATATTTATTGGATACCTATGTGCCAAGCAAGTCTTTTCTATAAAGAGCCAGGTATATTATATAGTTCGGGCTTTGCAGGCCACACAGAGAATTCTACAACAACTCAGTTGTGCCTTTGTAGTGTAACAGCAGCCAGAGAAATACACAAACAGATGATCATGGCTATCTTCCAATAAAAATTCATTTATAAACACTGAAATTTGAATTTCATATAATTTTTTGGTATCATAAACTATTATTCTTCTTTTGACTTTTTTTCAACCATTTAAAAAGTAAAAACCATTCTTAAGTTTGCAGACCATTCAAAAACAAGCAGCAGTCCAAATGTGGCTTTTAAGACTATAGTTTGTTAATCCTTGACCTAAACCATAGAGCTTTTAACAAAACAGAAAAATACCCTTGCCCACATGGAGCCTCAATTCTAGCTAAGGAAGACAGACAATAAGTAATTAAATAAATTAGATGGCATATTAGACAGTATATGCTGTCTAATGGCATATGCTGGAGAAAAATGAAACAGGATAGGAGATAGAGAGTACTGGGCCCGGTCAAAGAGCTATAAGGGGGAGACAAGAAGACCACAGGGGTAGTTACAGTTTATTTTTCCTTTTAAATGTTTATTTTGGCATAATTTTAGAAATACAGAGAAACACAATAGTAATACTGTATAGTATCCAGAATATATGAAGAACTCCTACAACTTTCATTAACAACCTAGAAACAACCCAATTAAAAAATGGGTGAAGGACTTAGATTTCAATAGACATATCTCTGAAAAAGATATACAAATGGTCAACAAGCACATGAAAAGACATTTAACATCATTAGTCATTAGAAAAATGAAAATCATAACCACAATGAGATACCATTCACACCCATGAGGATGGCTATAATCACGAAAACAAAAAATAACAAGTGTTGGCAAGAATGTGGAGAAATTGTAGCGCTTGTACATTGCTGCTGGTAATGTAAAATGGTTCAGCTGCTGTGGAAAGCTTGGATGTTTCACAAAAAGTTAAAACACATAATTAGCATATGAGCCCGCAATTTGTACTGAAACAAATACTTGTATATGAATGTTCACAGCAGCACTATTCATAATAGCAAAAAAGTGGAAACTCAAATGTCCATCAATGGATGAACAGATGAACAAATTGTGGTATATCCGATGAATGATATTGAATAATAGTCCACAAAAAGGTGTAACTACTGATACATGCTACAGTGTAGATGAACCTTGAAAACATCATGCTAACTGAAAGAAGCCAGACACAAAAGGTCACATATTGTATGATTTCATTTACATGAAATCTCCAGAATAGTTACATCCAAAGAGACAGAAAGCAGATTGGTGGTTATCAGGGATTTCAAAGGGAGAAAATGGGAGAACTGCTTAATGGATACAGGATTCCCTTTGGAACGATGAAAATGTTTTGGGACAAGACAGAAAAAGTGGAGGTAAAACATTATGAATGTTTAAATGACACTGAATTATTTACTTTGAAATTATTATTTTTGTGTTCTATGAATTTCACCTCAATTAACAAATAACAAGGCAGACATAAGAGATTCCCCTCAGCAAGATTCCATTTCAGAACAGGCTTTACCCCAGAGTGACTAGAAAGGGGCATGAGGAGTCTTTTAGAGGGCTGCAAGTGTTCTGATTCCTGATCTGGGGTCTAGTTCCTACACATGGCTAAATTCACTCTGAAAAATTCAAGAAGCTGTCCCTTTTCAATAAATGTGTATATTTTCTATATGTGTACTACACTCAAAGTTTTGAAACTATAATGTGAAATTTTGAAAATAAAAAATTAACTGCAGATTTTAAAAAAAACTGCTAGCATCGTGGGGTAAAAAAATCCAAGGGATCTCTCTGTATTATTTCTTACAATTGCACGTGAATCTGCAATTATCTAAAAATAAAAAGTTTATTAAAAAGAATCAAAAATGAAAATTTCTAGACTCTCATCCCCAAAGATTGTGATTTAGGTCATATGAGCTAAACACAGGGAATCTCCATTTTCTTTGAACAAGCTAGCTACCTCAAGTGATTCTGATCCATGTGGGCCATGGCCCTCACCTTGAGAAACTCTGACCTGAACGAACTCCGTAAGCTGTTTAACTTCACTTTGTCCGCAAACCCCATTTTTGAGAAGACTGGTAAAGGCATATATCAGCAACAGCATAGAAGAGGTGGAGAGTACGAGAGCCAAGCCATGAGATGCTACAAAAGGTAACCACACTGAGAGCCAAGATTCAACTTTTACTGGAGAAAAGTTAGATGAACTGGGAAAACATTAATAAAATGTGAGAGAATCACTGGTAAAAGGACATACAAAGCTTTCCCAGTAATCATCACAGATGCAGCCACAAATATTATGTGCAAATCAATGTTTTTTTCTTAGTATGTTTTTCATTAAGAAGTAGTGGAATCAAAATAAATGATATTGGAAGCTAAATGTCCTTTAGGAGGTTAGCAAGACAAAATTTGGAAATGAGTGCAATATGCTTGTACTTATAGTCATTTCCGGTATGTTCTTCACTACAAACACTAAAAGTAATATTTTTCTCATGGGACTAAAAGTAAATAAAGGAACGATTTGGTTCAGTCTTAGTTGGGTCACAGAGTATTTTCATCTGCTTTAGCTCCAGATCAAAACTCTCTGGACTGATAGATACACTTTGATTCTGGTTCAAATTGCTTTAATGGGAAATTTTCTGTCAAGTCTTCAGTTTGAAGTTCATTTTTAAAATAATTAGTTAATACTGAAGTCCAGTTTCAATTTGTAAAAATTAAATCAGAACTCATTCCAGTTTTACTCTTACTTTTGGTAGAAACCCATTGCAATAATTTGCAACCTCTAGGACATTAAATTAATGTCAATTAAACCATTAATTCACTTTCTCAGCCCTTCCAACAAGACAAAAATTGGCATCTTTATCCAAGCCTTATTTTCAGCTGTACTTTGAACTGAAATATAGTCTTAGTCTCTTATACTCAAAAGGGGCAGCTGTCACTCTGCCCTGGCAGACTGCAGCCCTGCAAGATGGTATGCTCCATGAGGCCAGTTCTCATTTTTTTCAAAAGGAATTAGAAATCCTGACTTTTTTGAGTCTCCTGATTTTTAAACATTGGCAAGAAATTCCAATTTTTAAGATCTTGTCTATAGGCCAATCAGCACACATCTGTAAACTGACTCTTCAGTAACCTCTGGCCTATGTCTCTTTGTAAAGGTTAATAAGGTCTCAAGCTTCTCCAATGCAAAATCTGAGCTTTGGAAAGTCTTCAGTTTTCCACATAATACAGATTTAATTTGACACAACTGCCAGTCCTAACAAATCATGATGTTACTCATGCTTAGCTGAATATTTAAAATATTGAATATTCTTACCTCTTGCTGCTTAAAGAAGAAATACATTGATAAATACAGAAGCCATTTAAACTGCGCTGTAGTCTATGTGTCAATACACCTTTACTAAGAGGTTAGTAGTCACACATGCCATATATCTTCTGATTATGACCATTAGAATTTATAACGCTTTTTTTTGCCTCTCCAAAATGAGTCCGATGAACTTCTTATCCAGAATCCACAGGATAATGATGAAATTTCACAGTATTTTTCTCAAGAAATACCTTGATCACCATTAGTATAGAGAACTTTACATAATGAACTGCAATTATCAAGATGTTAAGAGAAAAAATGGTATTCTCTTTGGAGCTAGTAGTTTGAAGCAAAATAAATCAAATCAAATCAAATAAATAAAAAATACCCCACATACAAAACTTACATAGTTACATAGGAGGGGGAATATAAATGTTCAAATAATATGTAAAAAACTGACAAAGGAATAATCAGGTAAAATAATTAAAGGATAATGAGAATCTATCTATAAATTAGATACTAGATCCCATACAGTTTTTCTAACAGTTGGCTCTTATGTTCTCAGTGTGAATATTAGTGATTTCAAGATCAAGGCAACAGGCACATGAAATTAAACAAGTATTAAATTTTAAAGAAATTATGACATCCAGATGGATATTTACAAGAAGAAAAAATTTTGAGTAAACTAGTATCCTGCCTATGAACAACATCACAATTAGCTTATCCAGGTCTTGCCCATCCATCTTCCCCCCAACGTGCCCATTCGTCATTGCTTTTCACCTCTTTTAAGATACAGGAGAGGGGCTTAATGGGTGAAAATTAACCAATTATTCTGCCCTTTGTCTAGTTCTGAAAAAATACTCAATGAAAAGAAAGTGAAACTATAATTTTGTTTTTTTTACTATTAAATTTCATTTAACTGTTTAGTTCTGTTTCTCATGGTTCGCTAGTTGGAGAATGTGGACAATAATAGAGATCTGCAACATGAAAATCACAAGATTATGGATTCCTCTAATGTTTGGTACAATACTGACTTAAAAAGCAGAATTTTCACAACTGGAGCTAACTGAAGGGCACGGTATCTGTTATCATGGGACTACAGAAAACAAGGTCAGAAAGAAGCTAGACAGATCATCCAATTTAAATATCCAGTTTATAAGCAGTAGTTAACCACACCTTAAAAAATTTCCAGGGAAAGTTATGTTCATGTGATATGAGCATGCTGTGTCCAAAAGTACAGGAAACATGCAGCTCCCACATAGCAGAGGACAATTTACCATTATTAATATTCTTAGTTAATGCTTGTTTACAGAATCATTTTCAGGTGACTGAAAATAAAAACCAGAAAACCTATTGTTATCCATCTGTTGAAAACAAAAGGAAAATAATGGTGCTGCCTGTTCTTAGAGTCGTTCTCTAAAACTGAGTCATGAAAGCATATTTTCACCCAAGTACTAGCCAATTATCAACATTTAAGACATGTTTTACTGAAATACATTCCGCATTTCCCCAAAAATTAAGACCTAGCCGGACAATCAACTTCTAATGCGTCTTTTGGAGCAAAAATTAATATAAGACCCAGTCTTATAAGACCAGGTATGATATGATATAATGCAATATAATATAATACAACATAATGTAAATATAATATAAGACCCGGTCTCATATTTTTTTTGCTCCAAAAGATGCACTAGAGCTGATTGTCCGGCTAGGTTTTATTTTCAGGGAAACACGGTACTATTGTTTATGTTTAGGTTTTTAGCAATTAATATATTACTGAAGAATAAAAAGTTTAAGAATTAATGGACTTGAACCAATAATTTTCAGCAGAGTTAGCCTGTAACATTTCTACTAGGCCCAAATGAAGTATCTTTCATTCATTAATACAGGACCACAGGGTATACTTAGACATCAGAGGCTCAATTATCTAAAAAGAGTTCCTCTAGGGAAACAAAAAACTTTCCATTTTCATTCTGTAACTGCGTCTTAATGATAGAAAGTATGCTTTCTTTTTTTGGCATTCTCCCTTTTCTCTCTACCTCAGGACATATTTACAGATGCACTGGCTGCTTTACAGACATGCTAAAAGTTCTTGCTGTGGTTGATCAAAGTTGGAATGCCTAAGGAAATTACTCAACTTAGACAGTCCAGAATTATATCTAGCCAAATCGTTACAGTGCTCTACTTTAAACATGTGTTAAAGTAATATTTTAACTATCCTGGAAGTAAGTTGAGAGAACATTTGTTTGCATCACACTTTGTGAACACTTGAATCAAATACAGTATGTTGAATACCTAGTTTTAGTATCTGTGACAGTTCATTTTTTAACTGTTCAATTACACAAAAGAAAACATGTTGTATGTTAACAAAAAACCTCTCACACACAACAGTATATGTATTAGGCACTAAGACTTTGTGATCTTCTTAAAGCATCCAAGTTCTTCTGGAAATGTCAGAATAAATGTAACAAATGTTGGTATTTGTTTATTATAGCATTTTCATGATTTGACATACACTAATCTGTCAAAAGATGGAACATTTTTCTCAAATTTTATTATTTAAAAATTTTAAAAAAGTACTTCACATCTGTCCTTACGTCCTTTCTATTATTAATCTGACTAATTTGCAAATAAACATATAATTAAGCAGAAAAATGACATCACAGCAGTTTATTTTCATGTTGTTTTTTTTTTAATTGAAAGCCACAGAATTTCAGTACAAAGAATTACTTGTCAAATATCACACAAATCTCTAAAATATTGGCTTCAATAGACTTGCACATCTGAAATAGTTTAAACTTTATTTTAGTTGGATTCTTTGCGATGTCCAGGAAGAGGTTAGCACACACGGTACCTGAAACTGTCCTTTCCACATGAGCTACAATAGAAAAGACAAATGTAGCTGTTTCTCTAGTAAAGCCAAATTTGGCAACCACCTATACATCCCTTCAACCTAAATAATTACATCTTTTAACCATGCTGACAATAATACAAAAATATCACTCAAAAAAATCCTAACAGACCATGGAATTATAATAACTTAAACCATCCTTCTAGCAAATGTGAGGTGAGGACATGGTTAGAATTGGGGGGGGGGGGGTACTACTAACTTATAAATAGTAACTTACAGCTATGTGTTTTTTTTTAAGATGTCCAACTCTCTAGAAAATGTTAACATCTGCACATACGCCAAAAGAGGAAAACATAAGCTCTTCACTCTGAATATTCTGAGAAGCCTAATAAGTGTTACCGTGTTGGCGCCCTGTGTTATGGTATATGCATGTCATGACTGTGTCAGTAAATGGGTATACACCATGCAGGAGGCTGGACGTTGAGTGAGACTGACTGCCAGTAAAAACTCCTTAGCAGTGGGAATGGGCAAAGAACTTCGGTCAACTGGAATATCTACGATTCAATTTTAAGCTGTTTGCTCTGTTATAGTGCGATGTCATCCTTCATTATTCTAACACTTAGATAAAGCCTGCTACCCACATAAAAATTAGATGACAGAAAGAGAAAATGAATGAAAAAAATAATAATAAGCACTATTTTGTTCTGCTTTGGGGCAGGATCTAGCACATAATCTCGATGGGATTCCTAAAAATTATGTAACTTAAATTTCTTCCTCATTCCCTTCCAAATTCTGTACAGAGGCCTGGGTTTGAGAGATGAATAAAAACTTAAAATCAAAATGAGTCTTTCAGATTGCCCTTTATAATATCAGCCTGTAATTTTGCTGAACACAGAAAACTCTTCTTAGCCTAGTTCCCTCATTACCAAAAGCAAAAAATAAAACAAAACAAAACAAAAGTAGATGTTAGATTATAAAATCAATGCCCCAAATGATACAGATCCAAACACACACACACACACACACACACAACACACACACACACAAAATATGATTCAACAGTCACAACATTATAAATCCAAGGGCCAATGAATCTAATAACTCTATTAATGTAGGACAAGATGACGTTTCACACTCAATCCAAAAGTCTAAATTGCTTCCACAGAGCCAAAACCCAGGATTACCACCAAGTCCACCACACTACAAAATGTAGCTTAAGTAGTTCAAAACTGAATTCCAAAACATAATGTATTCTCAGAGTGTAACAACTCCCTGAGCAAAATAAGGGCTCACATATAAAGCCACAGGCTCCTCAGGAACTGCTAAGTATGATCTTGGACCATATCTTCTAACAGATTCAGCCAAGATGAATATATCTGAAAAGGTCCACACAGCTCATCAAGAAATGGCTAGAAAAGGGTGAAAATTTTTTCATGTTATCACCAGTACAAAGTAAAATGTAACAAGCTCTGTACTTAAAGTTTTTGACCTGGTCGAAAACTAATAAGCAGTTCTGATGCAATGTAAAACTAGTCTAGAATGTGATAATTGATTCGGTTTGTTTTTAGCCTAAAAAAATTGAAAGGAAAAAAAAAAATCACTGCTTTTCTGCTAAGGAGATACTTTGTGCGATTAATTTCTAGGGTCTCAGAAAAATAACAGATGTACCTAATGTGTAAACACAAACAGTAAGTTACAAGTTGCCCCTTAGTACTAAAGGCAAGAACCAGCATCAGTACTCAAAAAAGTGTTTTAAAAAAAGCGTAACTTACTTTTACTGTCCCAGGCTAACTGGGCTCTGTCTGGTGCGTCTTTGTCTGCACATGGCCACCCACAGCCTGTCTTCTAATTAAATCAATGCTCTAGCAGCAGAACAAGCAAACAAGTTGCCTCCCATCTGCGTACAGCTCTTCAGGACACATTTCCCTTGGTCAGAAGGTGGAAATTCTTGGGAGAGGTGATTTTCTCTGCCTCTTCACAAGAAGAACATGGATACTTGGCTGGATGCAACTCCATGAAGTGTAACTGTGTGTATACACCTCAAAAAATAAAACAAAAAATGCAGAGAAACATAAAGACTCTATAAACAGCTGGAATACACAGAAATACTGAAGCACCACTGGAAATACTGCTAAACAGACAGGTAAAATAGGGTCTCTGACTAAAACAATCAATGATACCAAATTGGAAAAAAAAAGTAAACAGAGTATCTAAAGTCAAAACTCATACTTCATGCAATGAAAACATTTTAAATACTACAAAGGAAAAAAGGTAAAACTCCTTGCTTCACATACATACAAACATTACAGAGAATAAAAGATATTATCAATAGAAGAGAAAAATGAGACTTTCAAAGGTAGTAGGTCTAATCAGACTCATCAGTCACATTATAGCTAATGGGCTGTATATGTGAGTGTATGTGAGCTAAATGCATCGAGCACTCTTTCCAATGTGTCCATCCCTATGGGAAAGGGAAGGAGGGGAGAAAACAAGAAACTACTGAAACACTCAGCTTCCCTCTGCTTATGAAAAGATGAGTTCTGCAAAAGAAAAAAAATATGCAGAAAATAGAGATGCTTACTTAATTTCTTAACCTCCCAAATAAACAGAAATGACTCTAAAGAAGATGCCCCTACTTTTTTGCAATAAAAACTAAAAACTGGGGAACTAAAAACTGAAGTGGGAGTAGGGAGCAGGATGTGGTTAAGCATCTATTCACAAAGTAACCCACAAACGCACTTGCTAACAGGTTTGGTGAGAGAAAGGGGGTTATTATCAACCCTTCCAATGCTTCCTTCCAACCTAGATATGCCATATGCCAGCAGCAAGCCACATCGTCTCCACGACCACTAAGCATTCCAAAAACTAACAGGCCGTAGGTGCTCTCTCTCTCTCCCTCTAAGGCACACAGACAATTCCAGCCAGAAGCATATAGCCAAAGGAAGGGGGTATGGCTTCATCCTGCAGCTGCAGAGGCTTGTGGTCCACCAACAAACGACTACTCAACAGCGATAACATTCTGGCGATTCTTGCTTTATACAAATGCATGCAGCTGCTGGCTCTGGGTATAAGAGGATGCAGAGACACAGATAAATGTGCAACAATACTATCAACAATAATGCAAATACCTACTTTTTTCTCTCGTACCCCAAACTATCAGCCACCTGGACAATAAGTTACTCCTTAAAGGATTTTCCTAGAGTTTATAAACAAGCATTATATTGGATTGTATAGAGACCCAAAGACAATGGACTGTTTTGAGCAGACAGATATAAAAACTTGTGCCCAGTAGCATTTGTTCTTTAAATAAAGGACCTTGGACAATAAACTAGTTTCAACCATGAAGTACCATTTCCCCAGCATAGGGAGCCTTAAAGGGTGAGTCAAGTCAACAAAAGAGCAGCAGGGTTCACTTAGAATAACATAAATTCAACAAAACATTTTTAACAAAGGAACCTGTGCAATTTGCCTTTCACTATATGAAACGTAAAAGCTATACCTATCACTATTTTTAATGCAAAGTATTCTACCCACCAAAATAACCAGTGTTCAAAATGAATTAACCAAAATATCTCAAAGGCTATATCAATATATTCAAAATCTCAGCCAGATTCATCAGTGTCTCACAAAAGACTACAAGTAACCCCTGAAAAGTTGGTAATTCATATTTCATATATTACTCCTCATTAGAACTCTTTCACCAGGCCTTAGTACTTTTGTAGAAAAAGATTGATGTGCAAAGGAAGCTTCAGTAGGTATTTTATGAGTGTGAGTTCATTTTCTATCAGAATCTCTAAAACACTTTCTGCTTTAGCAGCGGAATCACAACTCACCCAGGGCTACATCCAATTTCCCCAAAGAAGAAATTCACATCAGAAGCTATACCATGTGAATGGTATACCATGTGAATGTGCAAATTTATGGTCTAGAATTTAAAATACAGTCACTACCTGAAACAAAACTATTTCAAAACCAGACATGAAAACAACTGTCCTCCAAATGCATAGCCCTAGATGTGAAGATCAAATTGTTTCACAATATTTATCTTCTGTGCTGTGAATTGCACTATTCAATGGATAGAAGTCACTTACCCATCAGTTATAAGGATAATCTCAAAAAAGCTATAAATAGCTAAATGAAACAACGGGACCAAATCAATTTAACAGTAAATTATTAAAACATGATCTATAACCTGACCTTTCCATTTCTTTCCCCACATTTTGAAGGTAAACAAAATATACTTTGGTGTCACATCATTTTCATTTCCACTCTACAGAACACCTTTCCTACGGAACTGGCCACCTTCCCTCCCAAAACCCTGAAGGGAGAAGCTAGTCCTTTTAATAGAGAGGAACTTAAGCTCTTGTCCCCGCCTCCATTATTTAAATGAAGGAAACACCCACTCAGTTACCCAAAAGTGGTAGTCTTAGGAAAACATCACTTGTCTGTACTGGTAGACAAGATAAACGAAAGCACACAAGGTAATCTGTTTCCAAGAAAAGCTCAACAATGATGTGTCTAGGTGGCCTGTACAAGTACCTAGGCCACCTAACACATCACTTTTTATTATATAGCATATATATTACAAAGGCTCTTTCCTTTCACCTTGTCTTTTCCTTCTCTATGGTATCAAGTTCAGATCAGTGTACTTTTCACTATTTGGATAAGTGTAAAGTTTTATATTTTTCCAAAATACAAGGCCAGATACTCCTTATAACCAATAAGGACCATTAAACCATTTCAGTCATTTCAATTCACAGTTTGTAAAGTGTTCAAGGAATTCAAATCGATTTTCGTTATCTGCCTAAGTAATAACAAAAGAGGCAAGTTTTAAAAATACACTTTTGTTTTAGTCAAGTACATCACAAAGTCAAAAAGAAAAACTATGATGATTATCCATATCTATTCAATAATTAGTACAAGACTCACAGACTGACTTAGGACTCTACTGAATAGATTGATCAATATTAAAGATATGTAGTTACTCTCAAACATAACAGTATAAATCAGACTCTCTCTGAGACTTTTCAGTAGACTAAAAGGACTTAATATTTTTGTTTATATTTCTCAAAGTACGGAAAATATTAGACTCTGACTTTCATGTATCTTCCCATTAACCCAAACTATGACAATACCTCTTCAAATGAACTCCATTTAAAGATCTCGAGTGACGAATCAAAATTATACAAGGTGACTGAAACTGCAGCGGGCAATATAAGCATGACTGCCAACTTAATTCTTAAGATTCAGGAAAATTCTTCCAGTTAGTGTAGCCTTAGCCTTCATAAAAACTACGAACATATTTCAATCAAAGATTCCACATAAAAATGAATTTTGAAAGATAATTCACTGAAATTCTTCCTCCAAATTTAATAATTAAAGGGGGCAAAGTATGCTAACCTCATTCAGGCCAGTATTCTATGCTACCATTATCCATATAACAATCAAAAATAACAGAACATGTTTGTTTAGGGAAAAAAACCCTTCATATCCACACTCCTAAAAAACACAGGTCATCATCCAAAATTATAAAGCTCACTTATTCATGTGAAACACATTATTCCAAAATGTATTTTAAATAATATTTAAGTTTATACTATTTATAAATAAGTCAACTTTTTCTAAAAGTAGGATTGATACATCACTTGAGAAAAACGTAATTAAATATTCAACATAAGTATGACTTAAGAAAATTAAAGTTATTCTAAAATGTGAAGAAAAAAGGAAAACTTTATTCAATTTTGAATTCATAGTTGCCATTATAATATATCCCCCAGCTATTCATTAGCCTTCTTTCCCCAGACCCACAGTGATTCCGTGCACTGATAATCTCAGGACACCATCTTCTGCATAAAGGAGAGTAATTTGCAATTAAAAACTGAATTAAGTTAGATGAAACTTCCCTTGTGTATGTGTTTTGAGAAAAGGTAAGATTTGGTGGTAAGCATAGATCAATCTTTCTTGCACTACTTTTCTTCTTTTACCCACAATAAATAATTAACCTTTCTTTGATATTATTAAACTTGCCATTAACAGTTACCATAAATATTCATCTCAAGTATATCATGTGCAAAGTACCTCATAATAGTAATAATTGCTAAGAGTTATGAGGTGTTTACTATGTGCCACACACTGTTCTAAGTGATCGCCATGGTAACTCAACTAATCTTCACAACTTAACAAAGTAGGAATTATTATCCCATGTTATAAATGGGAAAACTGAATCAAGGAGAGGCTGTGATGTGCCCAGAGACACATGGCTAATGACTGGTAGAATTGGTATGAGAAGTATCACTAGTACTCGCTTCAGTAGCACATATACTAAACTTAGAAGTATCACTCACAATAGGAGGGGACCACATATCCCCAAATCGGATGCTTCCGGGACCAAACTATAATAGAACTGGTGTCCACCAATGTTCACCTTCATGACTACACTAGGACCAAGCTGAAAGTGTTAACAGAGAGTTAAAATCTACTAAGCATAATCAAAAGTGCAGCTCCACAATTAAGCAAGAGACTATTCAGAAAACATGGCTAGGACTTTCGGTAAACTCCTGGGCAATTTTCACAGGGAAAACAAGGACTGGCATGACAGGATAGGTGCCCTAATAACGTGTCTCCCTGAAAATAAGACCTACACGGACAATCAGCTCTAATGCGTCTTTTGGAGCAAAAATTAATATGACCCGGTATATTATCATATATCATATCATATCTTATCACACCCAGTCTTATATTATAGTAAAATAAGACCAGGTCTTATATTAATTTTTGCTCCAAAAGACGCATTAGAGGGTAGGTCTTATTTTCGGGGAAACAGAGTATGAGAGCCTAAACACAAGAGGCACAATCCACTCAACTTGGGAAGATCTATTCTAGCACCTCCTTCCTCAAACTCATCTCTTTTACTTTCCTGTCTTATTTGATTGCCCTAGTAGTCTTCTCAACCCAAAAATTATGTGTTCATTATAATCCTCTGATTACACAAATCTAGCTTCTCTAAGTTTGAGCAGCAGAAGTCGGTCTTCTGAAGGCTTCAATATCCCCTGGATATACTCATCCTCAAGGTTTCATATTAAGAGAACCGAGAGACCCTCACTCTGGTATACAGAGAATTCCACCCAACTTGAGAACCTCCCCACTGAATTCCTCAATGTCTGCAGTTAACTGGAGACGAACCTAAAATCACACTTCACAGAGCATAGCTTCAGGATATATATTGAGCTGTTTGGTTGGTGAGGAAACTTCTCCCATATTAGACACTTCCAAACAGTTGAAATTTTTTGTTTTCTGAATATATATTACTTTTGGGGGGAGTTAACTTCAGGAATTTTTCTACTGAAAATATGGAGAATATTTAAGTATCCAATCACCAGCAACTTTTATATACATGAATCTCACAAAACCAGGGGAAAAGGAATTTAACCAACTTTTTTATATTAGTCAGAAAAGTCCTCAGTGAAAACAACCTAATAATAATAGCACAGGCGTCTCACAACTTTGTTAACATTGTCGGGAAACACTGGTCATGTAATTGATGGTTGACTAATTCAACAATTTCAAGTCATTTAAGAATAACAAACATAAATTCACAAATATTTTAAGTAAAACATAGAGAAAAGAAATACCTCAAGTTCCACCAGAGCTGCAGTCACTGCATCTGTTGCAAGAGCACCAGACTGTAGCTTTTCAATTGCCTATGAAACCAAGGGGAAAGATTATCCATTGTAAAACCACAACTTCTCAAACATACCCAGAAACTTTCCAAACACTTAAAAAACTCTATACAGAGTTAATAAAAATTGATCACTAGTTCAATTCCATACTTCAAGATATATTCTACTTAGATTTAAAATAAGCACGTATTTATATTCAGTATAATTTATGAATTGATTCAAAATGTTTACCTTTCACAGTCATTTTAACTGTGGGGAAGAGCCAGAAGTTGCATGGTGCCAGATTTGGTCAAGAAGGTGGATGAGGACACATCACAATGTTTTTATTTGACAGAAATTGCTGTGCCAGAAACCATGTGTGACACAGAGCCTTTCCATTGTGATCACAAAATACGGTGACTGCTGCTGCCAGGTGCCATCCAACGGAGAGGCAGGGATCTTCAATACAGAAGCGGCATATCGAACCTTAGAAACAGTGTGTGACAAATTTCAACTTGTTTGGTGCAGTCAGTCGGGAATGAGCTACCGTCAAGAGAAGGTGTGTTTTAAAGTGTGCCGTAAATCATCATGACAACAATCCATGTCACACATTGTTTCTGGTATACAGCAATTTCTGTCAAATAAAAACATTACAGTGTGTCCTCATCTACCTTATTCACCAGATCTGGCACCAAGCGACTTCTGGCTCTTCCCCAAAGTCAAAATGATTCAGGACATCAAGGCAGCAATGACAGCTCAACTAAAGACACTCATGAAAGGGACAGCTGGATGGCTCAGTTGGTTAGAGCTGAACAACAGGGCTGCCGGTTCGATTCCCACATGGGCCAATGAGCTCCGCCTTCTACAACTACATTGAAGGACAACAACTTGGAACTGATGGGCCCTGGAGAAGCACACTGTTCCCCAATATTCCCCAATAAAATAAAATAAAAGACACTCACGAAAGAGGACTTCCAAAACTGCTTCAGAAAGTGGCAAGAACAATGTATGTTTGAAACGAGGGGGAATATTTTGAGGGGGATTAATGGCAATACATCTTTTACTACAATAATTTTTTAAAATTTAAACATTCACCATATTGTTTGATCACACCTCGTAGCTCACTTATTATTTGAATTAAGACAATGAAAAAATATATAGCCACTAAATGCAAAGTGCAAGGACGTTAGTAAGAAAAGGGGCTTCATTCATCACAGGACAATTCAAATAGCCATAGAAATTATATGAATTCCGTTTGGTTTAAATATGCTGACAATTCATTTTTTATATAGATAACTGAAGCTCAGACTAAGCTAATCATTTCTCTTGCCACTGTGAGTACTCATCCTAATCCTAACTATAAAACACAGTGACTTCCAGTCACAGAGGCATTTCACAATCCTGAGATGGAAATATACATTTGACAAAAGCATTTTTGATACTATCATGTATTTTATAGTGAGATAAACAAATCATATTCCTTGGTAGCATAACTACAGAGAGTAAAGGTCTATGAAATCACTTTGTTTCATGGGTATAAATTAATACAGAAAAGAAAGAGAAGGAAGATTGATTTCTAATGAACTATTAAAGCTCCAATTTAATCAACAAAGAGAAAGCTGAAAAACTGAGAACTGTATTAAACTTTTAAGAAGTTCATTCATTGTATAAATTGAGGAAGCTGATTATATACTCCAAATGTATTAGGTTTCTAGGACTACCTTAGTTCTACATAAGTACAACTTATTTCTTTTCAGATAATGAAAAATTTCATACTTTGAAAAATAAGATAAAAAATATAAAATAGCTTAGAGAACTTTTTAGCTTTATTTTAAATTTAAAAAAAAAACAATAAAATCCCTATAACAAAATATTATTTATTTATGGGATTTCATTCATAAGAAAAAAGCTTAGATCTCTAATAAAGTATAATCTTTCTTTAAATTGGTATGTAAATATAAATCAAGCGTTGGAAAACTGATATTCACTTGATGCACAATATCCTATTAACATTCTATTTGCATAAAAAGTAATGGAAGGTTTGCCTACAAGAGCACATAGTCAGGATCAAAATAAAAACAAACAATATTTCTTCTGAGTCCATTCCTGGCTCTACATTAAATATTCAACAATTAAGCAAAACCTCAAAAACCAAAGAGAAAGAAAAGCACAACTAAGTACAAGGACAAAGCTAACTCAGCAATGACAAATGTATCTCTATGATACAAACTTTGTGATGATAAACAGAAGGAAAATATACGGGATAAGCTCCCTAAAAAGAAATTCACTTTCATTAGTTAGTACTTTTTTCTTCCCTTCATAGACACACTGGCTGCTTCTGAGCTGTTTCCCTACTCCTCCTATACAGCTCAAAGTCTTTGCAAAAATTAAAACATACTTGATTATTTGACAATAATTCCAAAAACACAGACTTTAATCTGGGAAAGGAAGGGAAAGATCAAAGCATGATTTGGAGAATAAAAAAAAACACAAAACAAAATAAAAAAAAGACCTGACAAATATGAGCAAAAATATTTTGGGGCCGGCCCAGTGGTTCAGGCGGTTAGAGCTCCGTGCTTCTAACTCCAAAGGCTGCCAGTTTGATTCCCATATGGGCCAGTGGGCTCTCAACCACAGGGTTGCTGGTTCAACTTCTCGAGAACCGAAAGGGATGGTGGGCTCCGCCCCCTGCACCTAAGATTGAACAGGGCACCTTGAGCTGAGAAGCCTCCCGGCTGGCTCAGTTGGTTGGAGCGCGGGCTCTCAACCACAAGGTTGCCAGTTCGATTGCTCGAGTCCCGCAAGGGATGATGGGCTGCCCTCTGCAATTAGAAACGGCAACTGGACCTGGAGCTGAGCTGCGCCCTCCACAACTAAGACTGAAAGGACAACAACTTGACTTGGAAAAAAGGCCTGGAAGTACACACTGTTCCCCAATAAAGTCCTGTTCCCCTTCCCCAATAAAAAAATCTTTAAAATATATATACATATATATATTATGGTCCAAACCAAAGATTATCTAATAAATCAAACCTTAAAATTTTGAAATTCACGGTAAAGCTGCTTTACGGTCAAAACTGAAATATTTCTATCATACACATTCCCTTCATACCTTCTGACAAGCTCGTTTGCATACATGTTTATATTCCTTGGCTTTGGATTCAGAATGATAACCGGCACCTGTAGTGGAACAAACCAACCAATTGTTAGTATTCATTAAAATATCAGAGTCCTTGCTTATATAAATGGTTCATACAAACTGATGCTTTCCTAGTGACAATGAAACTATTGTCTCAACTATATGGAGTTTTAAAAATCTAACAGTTTCTTTTGCCATCATAAAAGCCTTTTTAATACCATGCCTTATCTACTTTTTCAAAAGCTGTTTTGCTGGAAGAGACACTAGAAATAGCTCATATCCCCAAAGAGGATTTACCAAGGTCACCTTTCCTCCTGAAAAACCTCTCTCCAAAATCAGAAGTTCTTTGGTCTGGAGTTGATAACCGAGGCAGTGTCAGGGACAGTTCCTCTCTGTTGATCTTTACAAAGCACCTGCCATTCGGGAATCTAGAATTCTAAAGAGTAACTTTAGAAAACTAGGTAGTTTCTAAATAACATTTGAAGTTGAGGAATGCTACATCCTGCCTGTCCACAACCACCACCAATAAGACCAGCACTCCTGTCCAAACCTTTATACATCCTCTCACCTCCTGGAATGTAAGCTCAGGGTATCTCTAAAACCTCAGTGATGGTATATTCACAACTGCCTATTAGAAAGTCTGGCAGTCCACGTCTTTTGATCAAAACCCAGCAACTTCCTCAAAAGAAAGGCTCTGAAATTTGTTTCCCTAAAAGGATTAATACTTGCTTAGTGAGGGATTTGAGAATAATCTACATAAGAAAGAAACCAAGAGACCTTAAACTGCTGTGATAACTAAGCTTCTAGTCAAAGTTCTGACCCCTCCTCCCCACGAGGCACCATAGAGGTACAACAAAAAGAAGGTTAAGAACTGTGTCTCTAATCCTCATGGCTCCTCATGTGAAGCTGAAGACTGCACAAACTTAACCCCCCTTTCCTCAAGTCAGAGGAAGAACTGGCCATGAAGCTATGGTTAAGTGATCCAAGAGAGCAGAAAAGATACCCAAGCAACAGAATCCATAATACACCCAAATTCTAATCCTGTTTCTCAGGACTTCACAGAACCTGCTCCAATATATTTAATAGGCCTCTCTTCATGGCTCTCTACTAAGGTGATCTCAGGTCTGCAAGTCTTAGATCTCAGGGCCCCAGGCTTTCCGCAGTGTTTCCCAAAGATTGTGACACTATCGCCAAAGAGATAACTTTAGTGTATAGTTGATAGCACTACTAGCATTAACATATAAATCCTTCTGTTTTAGAATAGGGAAAAAGTCTCAATAGGGCCCCAGGATATCTTTAATATCTGGTTAACACTTGCTAATTCCTCTATTTAATAAAGGAGAGGTAGGCTTAGGATCCAAGTCACTGACATGCAACAGGATCTAGGTAAAATTTAATTACACCGTTTTATTTGACTGGTCTAAAGTTATTTTCTCTTCATGCAAATGACACTGAAATTCCATTTCAGTAAAGATAAGTTTCATCTTCAAAATTTTAAGATGAAAAAGTGTTTTTTAACATTAGGTAAACAGTACAGGTAGTATACTGATGTAAGAAAAATCAAGAATCTACTATTCAAATGACTAAAATTTGGGCAACTCTTTTCTAGCACTAAAAAAAAAAACAAAAACTGAAATCTCTACACTGGATGAAAAATTGAAATTCTGTCCCTTAATTGTGCAAGATACGTAGTTCTGCATAATCAATCTGACTTTCTTAATTAAGAAGGGGCAGTCACTCTTAATCCACATAATTATGCCATAACCCAGATATCCTCCAATTACTACTGGCCCCAGCAGCAATTTTATCTAGGAACCATTACCATCAAGTGTGTGTCTGAGAAAAGATGGATACTACTATGACAGGTATAGAAAGCAATGTTTTCCAACTAATTAAAAGCTCTATGTTCTTGCTTGTTATAAATGTCAGACCTTTCTTGTACGATTTTCAAATACTCATTCTGAGTAAAATAACTCACTGGGTACTATGAAAGTTTCACCTTCAACATAGTGTATTAGAAAGAACAATGGCCCAGGAGGCTGAAGGCAGGAGTTCTAGTCCCAGGTTTATTTCTATAAATTTACCTCATTTCTTTGTAAACTCATTTGAAAGAAAAGGAAATTGAACCTGGCTTTTTTTTCCTTTTTTTAGATTCTTCTGGACCAGATTCTGTAAGACTTTCCAAGTTGTCCAGTCTAAATACAGCCAAAGGTTAATAACCAAGAAGGACACCTATTTAACAAGAAACAATTCCACTCCTCACCCCATATCAAAGCTAATTTTGCTCCTCTCTTCTCTGACTGAAGAAAGTTAAAAGGAGAACCAGTCATCCTTCTTCTTCCTTCACAGAGGTCATGAACTTTAGACTCTAAATGCAGACAAATAACAATGACTAAAGAAAAAAAAGCCTCCTGAGCAAACCTGGGCAAAGGTACACTGCTCTGAAACCCAAGACCCTTCAATGATGGGGGACCCAAGGGTTGAACTTCACATTATCTGTCCTTGAGGTCCTCTGAAATAGAGATTACAGGCTGATGTATATTGCCAAGAACACTAGATTGGGACTTAAGGGCCCATTTAAGGGTTTCTCAACCTGGCTCTAGCACAAACTGGCCATGTGACTCATGCCGCTCAATCTCTCTGGTGTTAAGGTTCCTCATTTACAGTATTAAGAAGGCAAACTCACTCTAAGATTGTGCAACTATACTCTACGATGGCCATAGTCAAAATGAGGTCAATAAAATTTTTTCAGCAGCATTATTTTTAAAACTACAGCCCAGAGTTTAAGAAATTGCTTTGTCTGATTTTAACACTACCTAAATAGTATATCTATTACCTAGGGTAAAAGTAAATAATAGGGTACTGGAGTGAAGAAGACATAGGAAGAAGTGTCATTATATTATAAGATCTTCCAAGTGGAGAGTTAGGAAAGGCTCTCACTACATTCAAGTCAATCTCTTTGGTTCCTCTCTGGTAGGTTGCCTCCTCCAGAGGTGAAATTCAATTCTTAGTGTACTTCAAGGCAAGGAAAAAAAACACATTTTATCTCTGACTCATTCACTGGGAACTTACCTGCATGCACCAACACAAAGCCCCCTCTTTTCCCTTTATGAGACTGCTTGGTTTCCAGCTCTTTGGCTATTATTTTAACAGCCGAAACCTGAGATGATCTGCAAGGCAGCCCTTCTCCAGAACTCATCCCCTTCTCCATGGTCATTCTCCGAGATTACCATCTTCTATTGGGAAAAGAGCATACTTCCATCCAGTAGTAATTGCAGTGAGAAATTACCCTAAAGGAAAACAGACAAAGATGATATGCATTCCCTTCTACGAACACACATGTAACTTATACAAATTAGTACAATAACTTTCAAAAAACCTAATTTTAAAGTTATTTAACTGGGTAATACAAAGAATACAGCAAGGTGAGAATTTAAATCTCTCTGTCCACTTGACAGTACTTGCTTTGAAGTCATACAAACAAAAGAACTATTGTAAAAGACTTCACAATGAATCCAAAAATACTGTACCTTTCATTTTATCTATGATGAAAAAAACCTCAATATAACTTAAATATCACTTTCTATTCCCTCCAAACCAAATGCTAATAATCTCTGGGACATTCTAGAATCACAGGCAGTGATGGCAACATCACCAAGCCTTGAGATAACGCCTATATTGCTTACTTTTTTTTTCAGCTTTATTGAGATACAACTGACATATAACATTGTGTAAGTTTAAGGTGTACAACATAATGACTTGATACATGTATACACTGCAAAATGATTACCACAATAAGGTTAGTTAACATCTCCATCACCTCACATAATTACAATTTTGTGTATGTGGTGAGAACTTTTACCATCTATAAATTGCTGCTTAAAGAAACGAAACACATAGATTCACGCTGCTATAAAGAACCTCTTAAGGAAAAGTTTAATGTTCCACAGCTCAGCTGTAAAACACAAATGCTAACAAAGTTCTACAACTAAACCAAGAAATTAACACTTGTGAAAAAACTTGTTAATTGTCATGAAAACATTATTTTTGAGGTTCTCAACAGATAAATTATGAATTATAAAATTTAATAAATTACAAGCAACTTATATGACAAAGTTTCTAATTTTTCTCACAATCTTCTAGCAATCAGCTTAGTAACAATAACGATGGCAGAATACATTTCATATTTCATATTAGGGAAAAACGGATCATTAAAAAATCGACACATAGATTTAAAGAAAATCCAAGATTAAGGTGGTTGGAACTACTTAACACCTAGATTCACACTGTTACATAAAAATCTGTACCTTATTCTAAATTGAGAAATGGGGAGGGGTACGAATCTCTCTTTTCCAATATAAAATATAAATGCTAACATAAAGAGTGACTTAGCTGCCTAATCCAAAAAAGCAGTGCTACTCAAAGTGTGGTCTGCATACGAGTGTTTGTTACCAGTCTGCAAGAAATTATTATTTTATTAATATATTAATTGCTTTATGCATGTTTTCAATAAACAATGTTTTTGTATTTTTTATAAACAGTTTTTGTATTTTTCTATTTCCTCATTTTTTTTGAAACAATTATATTTTTGAAACAATTTTATCTAAATTTAACAAAAATTTTAGCTTTTATTATTTATCTTTCATTCACAGTTTCGTATTTCAGTTGTGTTTGGGTTTTTTGTTTTTGGTTGTGTTTGCATTTTTACAAAAGAAACTGTCACCAATGGGTTGAAAATTTTTTTTAAGTTGGTCCTTTACACCAGAGATGGTCAGAGAAACACTGCAATATGGTATTTTAAGTGCCTTTAATTCCTGGTTTAAAAGAGTTTATTTAATTTTTATAACATAACATTTAATTTAAAAGACAAATGGTTTTGTGTGTGTATATATATGCTGTTGTATTAAAATGTTTACATGTATTCATAAATGCAAGAAAAATTTTGATTACAAAAGAGTAAGAGCTGATTAAATAAACAGTGAATTAAAATGCCTGTTTCTGTTTTTGTGTCGTGATCGTGCCTGTCTTTCTAAGGATAGGTTTTCTTCTGAAGACTTCACAAGGATCTGCCTCAATTACCTTTATTTGACTCTGGTTATTTCTGTAAGATAGGTTTCTATTTATCCATGTCAGTTGAATTTAAATGATTACAGTTCATCTGTAATCAGCCTATATAGGCCATCATGTCTGACCCAGCCATGAAATGAGCTTGGGTCCACTAGTTCCCACAAAAACATATTGAGTAAAAATTCAGTCTTTGGAAAATTAAAAGCCTCCATTAAAACAAAAACACATCCAAAAAACCTTTATTAAACTTCAATAAACTCTGTCATCAGATACATTTTTTGTAAATGAAAAATTAGAACATCTACATTTTATAATGAATAAAATTGGCTGTAATAAGCTTTGTAACATATAGGAGAGATTGTAAACACTGCTTCTCAAGCTTGTGTGAAAAAAAAAATGTGAAAGATGAATTAATATGCTATTTCTTGAGCAACCTAACATCCCTCTGACACTATCTGGAATATATTTATTTTGCAAACCATGTCAGCTCAATGAACTCCAGAAATGTTGGCCTCAGCATTCTGCTGGACGAGGAAGAGAACTCAAGCGGACAGGCCATCCAATGGGCAAGTCTGGCCTCCCACTCACAGTGCTTACTGGGACGTTTGTAATTCAATTAGAAATCAAGCAACTTTTTCCAACATCAGTTCTTGTTTATTAACTCAGAACCCATTAAAGGTCTGAACTACCTAATAAATAAAGAGTTCCAACAAATGACTAAAAAAAGACAAAAAAGGGCTAATGAGCACATCCCAGTTCACAGAAAAATTACATAACAGTTTAAACAGATCAAAATATGCTAAAACTCTCTCAAAAGAAAGATGCAAACTAAAACTACACTCAAATGCCATTTTTTAACTTGGACTGGAAAACATCAAAAAGTAAGATAACATCCATGTCTTGAGGATATAGAGAAAGAGGATTTCTCATACATTAGTAGTAGCAGCATAAATTAATACAACTCAACAAGGGTCATTTGGCAAAATCGAACAAAATTACAAATGCACACTGAAGGATTATCTGCAATAGGAATGACATGAACCAACCATATGTCTTGATGGAAAGGGTTAAAAATAAAAGCAGGCCCTGGAGGGGAATATGAGAATGTTCTTGATATATAAATATGACTGATCTTGAAGATAATTTGGTAAATAAAAAGGGCATGGTACAAAAATATATGCAATACCATATTTTGAAGGAGGGGAGGAAAAAAAGAATACAGCTAAATATATGTGCAAAGTATAAATCTAGAAGAATATACCCAAAAATAGAATAACTGGTCACCAGTAGGTTTGGATGACTGATGGACAAAGATGGGATAGAAATTTCACTGTTCAACCTCACATACCTTTCAATTTTGGACAATCTGAGTGTGTTCCTTATTTAAAATTTTGTATTTATTTATGGGAATACAAGGTACTAGCTAAGTCCAAGTTCCAAAACAGGACAAGCCTATGAAATCCTACCTAAAAACTTCAATAAGAGGGGAAATGCCATATTCTGAAATTTCTCAACACTCTACCTACCTAGGAAAGGAAAAACATGGCCAATCAACAATACTGGCCCAAGAGCTCTTTTTCATTTTTGTTTTTCTGGGTCTTGAACTTCTGGGGCCACACAAACTATAGGTAAAAATTTTAAATAAATAAATAAATCACAGTATTTGATCTCTACAGTTAAGACTGAAGAGTAAAAAATAAATCATGATCATAGATTAACACCAAATATCCCTGTGATGTTTTTATCAAATCTGTAGTCATTACAAATCACTATTTAAAACTGATGAAGCATACTTACATCAATACATGCACAAAAAAAATGTCTAACGCTTCAGCTAAGCTTTGAGATAAAACTCAACACAAAAGGTTTCCAATGAAAGGAGATGCAAAACATGTTATAGTTTTACACAACAAATACCAATTTTATAGATCCACTTTTATCGTGCCTTTATTTCTGACTAATATGTCTGAATATGGACATTTTGCAATTTCCTACCAGTGATAATATTAAAATTTATTTTATTATTTCTAAGAAACACTGGCAACTTTTCCATTCTCTGCAACAGTTGCTTGAATGTTAAACATAAAGTTAGCATATGATCCAGCAATTCCACTCCATGGTATACATCCTAGAGAACTGAAAACATGTCCACACAAAAACTTGTACATGGGTGTTTAGTGCAGAATTATTCGTAATAGTCAAAAAGTGAAAACAACTCAAATGTCCATGAACAAACTATGATTAAACAAAATATGCTTTATTCATACGATGAAACATTACTTAGCCATAAAAAGGAATGAAGTACTGATATATCCTATGGCATGAATAGACCTTGAAAACAATGAAAGATATTAGGCCACATATTATATGCTTCCATTTATATAAAATGTCCATAGTAGGCAAATATAGAAAGACATGAAGTAGATTAGTGGTTGACTAGGGCTGGGAGGAAAGAGGGGAATTGGGGAGTGACTGCTAATGAGGGCAGTGTTTCTTCTGGGGGCAATAACATGTTCTAAAATTGGTTGTGCTGATGGTTGCAAAATTCCAAATATACCACCGACACTTTAAGTGGCTAAATGATATGATAAGTGAATTATATCTTAATAAAACTGTTTTTTTGGGGGAAAAACTTCTTGCTTCCCATAAATTGTATCTTTACCGATGCGATGTATCTTTTCCAAGACACCAAACCTTATGGCCTTTTCTTAATCCTCTTCTTGCAACCTTTGATTCATTAGATCCCCTGTTGTCCTTGGCAAGCATGCCAATCTACCAGCCTCGCTCCTCATGGTCCCTCTCAGCTTTGTCCTCTTAACATGAATCTCAGACAGTCTGTCCATGAGCATATTCTTACATATCTCCTTCAGCAATTTCATCCACTGCCAACCTTTCAAACTATCCTCTCAGTAAATTAGATGATTCTTAACTCTTCTGTCTCTTGACCTCCAGCCATAAGCCTGGATAACTCGGCCTTGATCCTCCTCAATTTTAGCCTACCCCAAACAAACTCTTCTTTCCCCAGAAGTCTAGTTCTTTCCACATTACTCCTTATTTTTCTTAATAGCACCATCCTTTTGTAACTCACCTTAATGTCATCTTGAACTGTACCCTATTTCCAAATCCTATAGATTTCTTCCTCAAGCATTTAATTTCCTTTTCCCTACTGTCTTACCCTTGTTCAGCTCACATCTTTTGTAAACGTTACAAAAACATTTTAGCTTTTCTCCCCAAGTCCAGACTATCATAAAACATCCATCCACAAAAAGCTGCCAAAATAAATCTAATAAAGGACAACTCCAATCAAGACAAATAGCATGCCAAAAGACATGAGCAGACAATACATAAAAGAGAAAATATAAACTGGTTATCCAATATTATGCAAAGAATACTCAAAGAAATACCAACAAAAATGAATCTTTCTAACTAGAACTGTAGCTGCCAATAAACTAATATAACCATTTTGAAAAAGAATTTGTCAGTATCAAGAGACTTAAAATGTATAATTTGCATACCCTATGTTTCCAGAGATACACTATGCAGGAACTAATTTATACAGACACAAGTAACCATACCATGAATACCTCTAAGGAGAACTGTGAGACTGAGGGGCAAGGATGAAAGGGAAACTTGATTTTCTCCTAATAACCTTTTGTATTTCAACTTTTTTTTACTGGCTACTATCAACTAAAAAGAGAACGATTTAAGTTAGCCATCTCTGAGACTAAGATGAATATAAATTAACTTCATTATCAAGGCCAGAAAAGAAACTCAGAATAAAACATTGTTTTATTCTGGGACTTTCATGGCACTGATTTAAGGTTCATATTTTTACCCCATTTCTCTCAAAGACTGTTTTATTTTCCTACTTCACGCGATGACACTATTTTCTTTTCTTTAAACCATTTAGAAAACTACATGCCCTGTTTGCCCCTGGTGTTGAAGTTTTTGCTCTAGATTTACTTAGTCTTTCAGAAGCAGTTGAAGGAGGAAGTTGTGGATTCCATCCATCTCACAGCAAAAAGGCTCTTAGAGAAATCCAGCCCTTAAGCGATAACAACTGATGAGCAAGAAGGTGTTCTGTTGCTTTTAACATCATGACACTGAAAGTTTAATGCTTCATTAAATGAGCTCTAAAACATATTTATTTCATCTTTGATCCAGGAATTACACTTCTGAAAACACTTTCTACCAAAATAACTTTAAATACAGAAAATGTTTTAGGCCTTTAATGCTGTGTTTAACACAGGATAATTTAAAACAACAAAAATCAGGGAGTGAGCTAAATGTACAACATAACGAAATGCTTAAGATAACAATAACCTACAAATATATTGTCAATTGGTTTTCGACAAGAGTGCCAAAGCCACTCAATTGGGAAAGAACACGCTTTTCAACAAACAGTGCTGGGAGAACTGGATACCACATGCAAAAAAAGAATTTGGATGCCCACCTCTCATCATATACAAAAACTAACTCTACATATAGCAAGACCTAAATGTAAGAGCAAAAACTATGAAACTCCTAGGAAAAAACAGAGGTAAATCTTCATGGCCTTGAATTTGGCGATGGTTTTAGATATCACACTGAAAGCACAAGCAACCAAAAAAAAAAAAAGATAAATTGAGCTTCATCAAAATTTTAATCTTTTGTACTTCAAAGGACACCATCCAAGAAAGTGAAGAGATGCCACAAAATGTAAAAAATGCAAAAAAAAATTTGCAAACCCTATATCTGATAAGAAACTTACCCAGACTACATAAAGAACTCACACATCTTTAAAATAAAAAAACTATTTTAAAAATGGGCAAAGGAATTGAACTGACATTTCTCTAAATATATGCAAATGGCCAATAAGCACAGCAAAAAAATGCTTAATATCAGCCATCAGGGAAATGCAAATAAAACCCACAGTGAGATGCCATTTCACAACCAATAGTATAGCTATAATCAAAAAGACAGACAATAAGTGTTAGCAAGGATATGGAGAAATCTCAACCTCATATCCTGCCCATGCAGGCCACTTTGAAAAATACACAGCATTTCCTCAAAAACCTACCATATGACCCAGCAATTCCACTGTTAGGTCTATACCCAAAATAACTGAAAACATATGTCCACACAAAAATTTGTGCTTGGATGTCTGTAGCAAAACTATTCATAATAGTCAAAAAGTGGAAACAATCCATGCCATGGGGCAGCCGGATGGCTCAGTTGGTTAGAGAGCGAGTTCTGAACAACTGGGTTGCCGGTTTGATTCCCACATGGGCCAGTGAGCTGCGCCCTCCACAACTACATTGAAGACATGCTGAGCTGCCAGAGAGGCCGCCGGATGGTTCAGTTAGTTAGAGCATGAGCTCTCAACAAGGTTGCCAGTTCAAATTCCGCATAGGATGGTGGGCTTCGCCCTGTGCAACTAAAGGTTGAAATGGCAACCGGACTTGGAGCTGAGCTGCGCCCTCCACAACTGGATTGAGGGACGATGACTTGGAGCTGATGGGCCCTGGAGAAACACACTGTTCCCCAATATTCCCCAATAAAAAAAAAGAAAAAAGGAATTTGTTTAAAAAAAAAAGTGGAAACAACCCAAATGTCCATCAACTGATGATGAATAAACAAAATGTGGCATATTCATATAATGGAATATTATTCTGCCATAAAAAGGAATGAAGTATTGATACATAATACAACATGGATGAACCTTGAACATATTATGCTCAATGAAAGCCAGGCACAAAAAGGCACAAATTATATGATTCCATTTACATGCAACGTCCAGAATAGGAAAATCCAGACACAGAAAGTAGATTAGTGGTTGCCAGGGGTTGGGGAAGCAAAGGGGGGGCTGGAATCTAATGCGGAGCAATTATAATGGGTACAAAGTTTCTTTTGGAGGTGATAAAAAAATGTTCTGGAATTAATGACAATGGGTGCACAACTTTGTGAATATACTAAAAAAACACTAAAATTTACAATTTAAAAGGATGGACTTTGTGATATATTACATCTTAGGGGAAAAAAGATCTAGCCATATAATGGATGACACGTACAAAAATTATGCTTTTTAGTGATAGTCCTTCCTTGGTATGGGGGAGACTGATTCCAAGAACTCCTCAGATACCAAAATCCAAGGATGCTCACATCCCTTACAGTGTAGTTATTTTTTTCAAATATTTTCGATCGGCGGTTGGTTGAATCTGCACCAGGAAACCATGGCCAACTGTAATCATACTTTATACACATACACTATGATAAGCAGATTAAGACTATGCTATAAAAATATGAAGAGATAAAAAATGTTGGGTTGACGTAACCAGAGGTGATCTCTTTTTAAATATTTCAGCATTTCCCAGATATTTTTTAATAAGCATGCACCGCTTTTTTAGATGTAGGAGGTAAAGCTTTATTTAAAACAGAGAAGGCAATTATTAAACTTCCGAATGCATAAAACCTCATTAGCCTAGTAGTCAATGGTCTCAGTTGCCATGATCCGCAAAATACCTCTCATTCCCCTCCCCTACAGAGAAGCCAGTCAAGTTGAACTCCCCCCTTCCGGAAACACGATGCCCTCTCTTTGCAGGGTACCTCCAGCTCCTGTTTTCCACCCTCCTCTACAGCTCCTCCTCCTCCAGAGCAGTTAAATGCCAATGTGCTTTAAGAGACTCTAACCAGGCCTCGATTACACACGGGGCCGCTTTGGCCCCAACCAGCCACGCAGGAATAGGGCGCAACCCTCAAGTCTCTGCGAGCCTCAGACTCAGAGAAACCCGCAGCCCGAGATCGCAAAGTGGGTGAAGGACAGCGAGGACTCCACCCCGCCCCTCACCACACACACACACACACACACGGTCCCTTCCCCGAAAGGGAATGAGGTCGCCAAGCCGGAGCCAAGGCTGGGAAGGGGGCCGGCGCGGGCCCCACGCGCGACCGAGGGGACGAGGGACGTCCTGGGTCCGCTACTTCAGCACCACCCCAGATAAGGGGCATCCTGCGCACCGCCCTCTCCCGGCCCGGGAGAGGACGTCCCAGCGAACGCACGGGCTCCGGACAGAGGAAGCCGCGCCGCAACGCAGACAGCGTGAGAAAGAGGGACACTCACCCGCGTCAGCCCCGAGCCCTTACAGCACCGGAAGTAGTCACCGGCCCGTTGCCAGGGTGAGGAAGCGGGTGTGACGTCCGCCCTTCCCATTGGTGTTGAGCATGACCACGTGGCCGGAAGCGTACGCTCACGAGCGCTCTGACTCCACCTTCTGCTTCAGAGCGTTTCACCTGGCCGCCGAGGTGCCGGGGTGGACGCCACCTGGAGCCGCGTTCTGAGCTGTGCAGGCGCCATTGCCTGTCTTTCCTCACCCCGCCCCTTAGCGAGCCGGCCGCATGTGACTGTCTAATCCGAGAGGTTGGCTAGCTAGCGGTGTGACAGGAAACGAAGTTCAGGTAGCCACCATTCATTGAGGTGTCACTGAGGAGCTTAATTTTATTCAGTCCTTGCGGGCCCCTTACCCAGCAGGGAAAACTGGGGTTCTCCCTGGATTGCATGTGGGAGGTGGGGGCCTGCCTTGCCCCGAGGAGAATGAAAGTGTGGGTGACGTTGTTAACCATCTAGCGTCTAGAACCAAGACCCAGTAACATTATATAACCCCTTTAATGTTTCCTTGTGACTATTAACAAGAATCCTTTAACGTATAACCGCCTTTAACCCTGCCTTGGCAAGCAGATTGAAAGGAGTGAAGCAGTGACGTACTTCTCAAAGTATGATCCCCCGACCAGCAGCGTCAGCATTACCTGGCCATTTGTTAGAAATTCACATTCTCGGGCCTCACCTCAGACTTACTAAATCAGAAACTTTGGTACCCAAGGTTATGTTTTAACAAGCTCTCCTCGTGATCTGATGCACCTAAAATTGGAGAGCCACAAAACTAGCGGGACTTTGTCTTTAGCCTACTTGTAGAGATAGGCTGGAAAGGGTGAGAGGAGCAAGCAAATATATGTGCCTCCCGCTATCACGTAAAAGACTCAGAGAGGCAGTTTTCTACTCGTATGGGAATGAGACCCTGGAACTGATTCCCACTCTGGGACTCCTAGATTTAAAAAAAAAAAAAAAAGAAAGAAAGAAAAGAAAGGGTGACTGGTTATCTCAGTTGGTTAGAGCATGGTGGTAATAACACCAAGGTTGCCGGTTTGATCCCCATATGGGGCACTGAGCTGTGCCCTGCTAAAAAAAGAAACAAAGAAAAAAAATATATATATATATATATATATGTGTATATGTGTATATATGTGTGTGTGTGTGTGTGTGTGTGTGTATGTGTGTATGTATGGTATGGGAATGATTTCTCAACTGCTAGTAACCCCAAATTCATTTTAATAATTTGTATATTATCTAATATTTTTCTGCTAATATTCTCTGTGAGCAAAAATTAAAAGGTAGAAAAAACAATATGGAGTTTTCTCAAAGAATTAAAAATAGATCTACCATACAATCTAGCAATTCCTCTTCCTCGATATATACGCAAAGGAAATAAAAAATGAATTTCAACAAGATATATACACTCTCATGTTTATTGCAGTATTATTCACAATAGCCAAGATATGGAAACTACCCAAATGCCTATCAGTGAATGAATAAAAAAAGATGTGGTACACATGCACAATGGAATGTTTTTCAACCATGAGACATATCTTTCCATTTGTGACAACATGGATGGACCTCGAGGACATTATGCTAAGCAAAGAAAGTCAGACACGGAAAGACAGCACTATGTGATATCTCTTATATGTAGAATCAAAAAAGTTAAACTTGTAAAAAACAGAATAAAATGATGGTTACCAGGGAGTGGGGAGGATAAGAGTGATGGTGTTCAAGGGTACAAACTTGTAACAAGTAATAAATAAGCCATAGAGACATAATGACAGCATAATGAATATAGACAACAATATTGTACTATAATTGTGTAATGTGATAAATGTCACATTTTTCAATTATATAAATTACTCCCTATCCTTCCCATAAATCCCCTTTTTCTTCCACAATTTTTACAACTCTGAGCAAGACAAACAATCCAGAGCTTACTTGACTTCCATTTCAAGCCCTGATGACAACAAACACATTGTCTTCTGAGCCCTGACAAAGGTTAGCAAGGTTATAGGAAGCCCAGTAGCCAGCCCTGTTTTAATCTTTGTAGTCTCTCTGTCTGTCCACCCATCTCTAGCTGTGAAGTATCTGGCCAGCTATGTCACCATCCCTGATTCATAGGACACTATAAATGTGTTTCCTGAGCAGAAAACTGTCCTACCCATTGTGGTTTTTTAATTTACTGCCTTTCTGCACATTCGTCTATCTTATTTTAATATGTAGCAATCCCTCACTCTCTCATAAGCTGGCTGTGAATATTAAATGAAACTGACTGAACCAAACCAGCCTCAGCCTTTCAACTGCCTTTCTCTGACCACACTACTTTATTTTTTTAGCTTTATTGAGGTATACTTAATATACAAAATAATGCACATATTTAATGTATACATTTTGCTAAGTTTGCACATATACATACACCTGTGCTATTCTCCTCACAGTCAAGGCAATAAACCTATCCCTCACCTCCAAAAGATTTCTTGCGTCCCTTTGCTGTTTGGAAGTGGGGGTAAGAAAACTTAACATAATTGTGTAATGTGATAAATGTCAGATCTACCTTTACAACAAGTTTTTAAGTACACAACATCGTATTGTTAACTATAAACCCTATGTTGTATAACGGATCTCTAGAACTTACTCATTTTGTATAACTATACCCATTGAAAATACCTCCCCATTTCTTTTTCTCCCAACCCCTAGAAACCACCATTCTCTTCCCTGATCCTATGAGTTTAACTATTTTAATACCTCAGATAAGTGGAATCTTGCAGCATTTGTCCTTCTGTTGCTGGCTTATTTCACTTAGCAGGATGTCCTCTGTGTTCATTCACAGTGTCTCAAAGAGCAGGATTTCCTTCTTTTTTTAAGTCTGAATAATATTCTCTTGTATGTGTATACCACATTTTCTTTATCCATACATTTGTCAGTGGATATTTGCATTATTTCCATATCTTGGCTTTTATGAATAACAACACTGCAATGAACATGAGAGTGCAGCTATCTTCAAGATACTGATTTCAAAACTTTTGAATAAATATCCCAAATGAGATTGCTGGATCACCACATTCCCCCTTCTAGTCCTCACTGGTCCCTTCCCAGCTTTATCACTGTCAGCAGCACATAACTCAGGCTAATCCTCTCTAATTTTTTCCTATTTATTTTGATTATTGATCATCTCTCCTACAAGGTCAACTCCATGAGGACAGGGACTTTAAAAGAAAAAAAAATTTATTAAGATTTAACGTAAGTAAAGAAAAGTACAGATTGATGGCACTACAAAGTGAACTTGCTGCCTAATCACACAGACCAAGTGGAAGAAGACAAAACCTCTCCTCGGGGTAATCTCAACGTCTAATATCATGCATCCATTTTGTCTGCTTTTGAACTTTATGAAAAGGGAATTTTACAGTATGAACTCTATAATGTCCATCAACATCATGCTTTGAGATCAGGCCATATTGTATATTTATTCTCATTGCTCTGTGGTATTTCCTTGTGTGACTATTTGCTTATCCATTCCACTGGTGATGGTCATTTGGGTGCTTTCCAGTTGGACTTATGGGTTGAACTGTGTCCTCAAAAAAGATATACTAACCACTGTACCTGTGAATGTGATCTTATTTAGAAATAGGGTCTTTGCAGACGTAATCAAGTTAAGATAAGAGCATTAGGGTGGGCTCTTAATCCAGTATGACTGGTGTCTCTATAAGAAGGAGAAAATTTGGACACAGGCAAACACACACAAAGAGAGAACACCATGTGACGACAGGGGCAGAGATTGGAGTGATGCAGCTGCAAGCCAAGGAAGGCCAAGGATTGAAAGCCACCATCGGAAGCTAGTAGGTAGAGACAAGGAAGGAGTCCACCCAGAGTCTTAGAGTAAGCATGGCCCTGTTGACACCTTGATTTTCAATATCTAGTCTCCAGAACCAACAGAGAATAGATTTATCTTGTTTAAAACCACCCAGTTTGTGGTACTTTATTATGGCAATCCTAAGAAACTAATACAGGGCTATTTCAAATAGTACTTCTACAACCATTTTAGTACATGTCTTTTGCTAAAGCTATGCACACATTCTTTACACTCACAGTTCTCAGACTGGCTGGGCTCATCTGAGCAGTTTTTACTTGAGGTCTCTCATATAGTTGTAGTTACATGACAGCTGGGGCTGGAGTCACCCAAAGGCTTCTTCAGTCACATGTCTGATGCCTGCATTAGTATTGCTGGAAACAGCTGGGCAATTGCTGGACACCTCTCTCTCCATGTAGCTTCTCTATGTGACTTGGGCTTCCTCGCAGCAGAAGGTCACAGTGTAGTTGGACTTCTAACATGGCAGCTGCCTTCCCCCAGCATGAACATTCTAAGAAAAAGGAAGTGGACACTGCCAGTTCTCTTAAATTAGGCCCAGAACTAGCAGAGTGCCACTTGCACCATAGAAATGGCTATCAAAGGCCAGATAAGACTTAAAGGGGTGTGTCACTCTTTCCACCTCTTGAGGAGTGAAATGGCACACGCATGTCTGGAGGGAAGGAAGGAATTGGTGGTGGCATTCTTGGAGATACTGCCACACTCAGTAAGGGTTCGATAGTTGCATATGACTAAGACCCCCCTCTGGTTAAGTAAAACAAAACAAACAAAAATGAGTTTGTTAAAAAGATGGGATAGCTCATAGAGGCAATGGCAAAACTTTCAGAAAATATAGGAACAAGAGAAGTTCTAGCTTCCTAACAATTACAAATGGACAAGCTTTTCCAAGTATAACCACAGGACAAATCAACTTCATCTCTTTCTGGTATTTGAGTTCCTCTGTTCAAGATTCAAATTCCAGGGTGAAAAAAATGTTACAGCATAAATTGGATCATGTGTACACACCTTGTTCAAGAGGAGGAAATATCCTTGAACTCGTGATCCCACAGCATAAAATGGGGGAAGGAAATCGCAGAACTTTTCCAAGAGCAGGGGACATGGAAGATAGGCTGCACAAACAACAGATATGCATTGTCCAGGACCCTTCAAGTGTAACTTTGCCTAAAATAAGAGAACCAGTCAAGGTCTTACCCACTCTCTATATTTTTCTTATTATCTGCCTATGTTATATTGTCTATTTATATCAATTCAATACAATCTTAAAACATATCATTTGTTTGGAATTATTAACCCTTATTATTTTATATAGTTTAGAACCAATAACATTTCTCCATCCTTTATAATCTTTATAAGGAAGAGTGCACTTGATAGTATTTGGAAGAAAAATGAAGTTATTTAGCATCTCTTCTAATGTTTCTCTTAAGTGTAAATGAAGATGACATTCAAGGGAAGAAATTTGTATAGTAAGCTACAACATTTTTTTACTTCTTATTATGAAAAATTTCAAAGATATGCAAAAGTAGAGAGGATAGTGTAATGGAATTCCATATTTCAATTACTAATTAGTCTAGTTAATCTGGGATTATTCTGGCGGCTCACACTTTGTTAGCAGATGCCTCTGGTATCCCTAAAACATCACTTTGGCTGCCTCTGAATTCATCTCTGGCAGGCAGTTTCCTGGTCTTTGGCTTTCTGGCCCAGGACCATTTCTAGTGCTGCAGTAGCTTGCTCAACCTTAATACCCATGAAGCACAGCCTGGAACTGCTTGGGCATTAATACACCCCAGTGGCAACTCACAGTCAAAGAAAGATTTAAATGCTCCAGCCTTCTGTCCTTCTGCCCATTTCTGACATACATAGTGTAAACTTCTCAGTGTTCTCAGGCTTCTGAGTCCTGGATTGCCTACAGCAGCGATTGATGAAGCTTCCTTACATTGGCTTTTCCTTCCTCCATGCTTTATCCTTCTTAATCCCCCACTTCTGCTGCCTACAGCCTTCTTTCAGAAAGCTTCCTGGACCTAAGTTCCTGTCTCAGGGTCTGTACTCTGGGGAATCCAAACTAACACTGGCATCCTTCATCCAATCATGTCTTTTGGTTACCATCAAAGTCTAATCTTCACTTATATGAAGCCCATTTTTCAGACAAGATGCAATGTATTTTTAAAGATGGTGACCAATGTGACTAACGGCTGTAGAGAAATTAGGAGCAGCATAATTCTGCTTTTCTACAAAAACTAAGAGTAACATTCTCTTCCAATATTCTTGCTTAGCTAGGAAGAAAGGAAGGAAGGAAGAGAGGGAGGGAGGAAGAGAGGGAGAGAGGGAGGGGAAGGGGGTAAGGGAGGCGAGAAGAGAGGAGGCAAGAGGAGGGGAGGTGAGAGGAGGGGAGGGGAGAGGAGGGGAGAGGTAGATAAACTGTTTTGTGTTTTTTTTCTGACAGTTTTTACTACAGAATAAAGTGTGCTTTAGAAGCTGAATATCAGTAACTTTACTCACCGGATCTGAATTCTGAGCTTTACTTCCAAATCCCAAACTAGAGCTTTCTAACCCATGAGTACCCTTAGGATGTGTTAGCAAGTGAGTTGGCTGTCAGCACCTTGAGACCTGGGAGCATACCCAGGCCCCCAGGGAAGCTGGGCCCAAGGGTCAGAGGACAGCACTAGTGTCTCTAATGGGAAACAGATGCTCCCAGCTGTCGCCTGCCATCAGCCTGCTCACCAACTGTTTTCAGCCCTGGCTCCTTCTGGACCAATCCAGCTGTATAAACACACTTTTATCCACAAGCTGACTGTGGGGGCAGCCAACGGATCTGTCTTCTTTTCTGTGAGGAGAGCCTGCCTGTGTTAAATCCAAGGCTTAACTCATTAGAATAACAATTAAACAAAGGTGGGGTTTTTTTCTTTGTAATTTTTAGCCTCTATTTTCTTTACTATCAAGAAGCCTGGGTGGCATTAGCTGATAGTTAATCTATTGAGAGTTGAAGGCAAAGGGAATCTGTTTGAAATAAGAAAGCTTTAAGGAGAGCTGGAGAGGCAGTGTGGCAGATTAGAATGTTTTGAGTTCTAGATGTAACCACATGTCCTTGAGAATATCACTTAATCTTTTGGGGCCTCGTTTTCCTTTATCTGTGAAATGAAGCAGTTAAACTAGCTGATCTCTAAAGAACTTTCCCATTACTAATATTTTAAATAATTTGCTATTTTCCTGGCTTTTTACCATATTCTTTCATTTGAAAAACATTTTCTGAGCATCTATTAGATACATAGCAGTCTGATCAGCATTTACAACATATTGACACGAGAAGATTCTTAGAGGGCCCAGACTATGGTAGGCATCTGGTTTCTTTTTTCTCTCCAGCACCTCTTCCTTTCTTCCCTGATAATAATGTCCCTTGGACTATGGAGACTGATCCCCACTGCTATTTTATGTGGCTTTCCTGGATCTTTCAGTCAATATGTCACAGCCTTGCCCAGTATGAGCAAGTGACCCAGCCTTAGCTAATCACATACCACCACTGGAGGTGAATTTAGGCTCATGACTCATTCTAGGCCAATCCAAATTCTTCCCTGGAATCTTACAGTGTAGGTTTTTGGAGAGAGGATCCTCTTTTACATGTGGGGTTACTAAATTGGAAAGAGGTAAAAATCTGTGGCCATTCCCCTTCCCTGTTACATGGAGAAAGTCCATCTGAAGTTGGAAAAACTAAGGTCAACACATGAAGAGAAGCAGAGAAAGTCAAGAAATGGGGAGAAATTTCAAATAGTCTGGTTTGAAACCCCCTCACTCCCAGTTATGGGTGCCAACTTCTCTCTCTCTTTCTCCCTCTCTCCCTTCTTCCCTCCCTCCCTCTTTTCTCCCTCTCTCTCAGCTAGTTTGAGGTGGCTTTCCAGCACTTCCAACCAAAAAAGTCCTGACAAATACACAGTCAAACTATTTTCTAAAACATAATTCTCATAGTATTTGGGATCCGTCCAAGGTTACATGGCTAGTGAGCAGCAGAGCTGGGACTCAATCATAGATCTCCTGACTTCCAAACCAGTTCTTTTATTTTCTTGTATTTCTTCCAATCTTTGTAATGAAAATTTTCAAACATACAGAAAACTTGAAAAATTAAAAAGCAAGCATCTGTTTATATGCTACTTAGATCCTATGATTTACATTTAATAATACTTGTTTTATTACATATCTAGCCATTCATTTTTAAAAATGAATTTCAGGGTAAATCGCAACCAGTTTTCTTTTTCTTCTGCCATACCTCAGCCTTTATAGGCATGGTAGTGTGTTGGATGGGGCTTGTATGGGCAAGCTACCTCGTCCACATGTGTGTATGATGGCCCCTCATGGTACAGGATAGAGCCAGGGATAAGAAAGGAAGTTGGTTGGACTGTGAGCCAGAAGACTCCATAAATGAGTGGCAAGCCTAGGAGAGACCCACAATAAATAAGTAAAAACATAAGTGGGCAAGATCGTTTTTGTTGGTGATGAATGCTGTAAAGAAAATGAAGCAGAGTAATGTCACAGAGCATGTCTGTGCACCAGGGAAAACTTTATTACATCAGCCTAGGGAAAACATCACAGAAGAGGTGACTTGGATTATACCTCAATGAAGAAAGGGACCAACTATGTCAAGATCTGGAGGAACAAGATCCAGGGAGAAGGAAAGCCGGTGCAAAAGCTCTAGGCTGCTCTAGCAACAGAAAGAAGCTTGGCAAAATATTCTCCATCTCTTCCTCACCACCACCATCATCTTCATTATGACTGGAAGTATGTGTGGTATGTTTAATAATCAGTTACTGCAGTTTCTAGGTGAGTTGAATTATTACATCTTGTTTGTAACTCTGTTGGCCAAATGGTATTTCAGTAGCCCTGCCAGTCACATTTTAGACAAAGATAAACAGTTCCAAGAGTATTTTGACACACAGAAGCCCCGTAAGCCTACAGAAACAAGCTGGTCCTAAACAGGAACACGTTGGTCTTTCACAATTTTGCTGGCCCAAAGAACAGGCTCAAATTATATCCCAAACAACTCATGGTTTCTAATGCTGCTCTTTTAACATAATTGGCAGGACCTTGGCCAAAAAAATTGTTAGTTTATCTTGTGTAAATGGCTTAAATATGTGTTTTAGCATTAAAATGATCCAAAACCAACACTTTGCATTGCTTTCAAGTGCCTTTTTGACCTGCCCTCAGTGGAAACCAGATTAATTTAAAACTTTACAAGTGAAATGTCTTAATCTTCCGAGGGACCATTCTGTCGTCAGTGGTTCCAGATCATGAAGAGATGGGCCTCTTCAGTTTCTTTTATTTTCAGTAATTTTTCTTTAATTGTCGAGATATTTTTTCAGAAATGAGCGAGAGAACATATGCTTCAAGTTTTACTTTTATGGTTTCCTAACCATGCCATGAATAATGTCCAAAACATCAATATTAAACCAAATTAATACCATAACCAATCAGGAAGACATTTGGATCTAGTATGTGGTCAACTGCATTTTTCTAGTCCAAGTCTACAAGTATGGTAGAATTGGACTAGAAAATATCCTTAGAAACGGCCAAATGGAATTTTTTAAATGTAGAAATTATATATGCCATGGTCATTTAAAGCCATATTTATCACTGGAAAAATTTATTTCCTGGGAGAAAAGCCATATTGATTAAAGACAAATGCATCTCAAGTAGGGGGGGTATCAAAGTTCTCAAAATGTGAATTTTTGCACATACCAGCATGGACACATTGTTACTTTACAGCAATATTTCTATAGTTGCAGAGCTGGAAGAAGCTGTGGTCAATGCTGTTGGAGCTCTACTTTGTTCACTTCAGATTTCTTTGACAATTTCCATTCCTTTCCCTTGGCTTCAATGTTCTTGCTTTGACAGCCAGCGCTGTCTTTTTGGAGACCATCCTTTGAGCTGCTAGAGCCACTTTGTCCACTTTGCTGAGAGCTGAAAGTACCAGGTCCTCTTAGGGTGGTCTTTGGCCAACAAGTGACTGGTACTGGAATATAAAACCCCCAGCTCCATTCCCTCAAGAAAATATAAATTCTGAGGTATAGTTTAGATCTTAGAGCCTCTCCGTGGGATCAAGTGAAGGCTAGGGTTCTGCCCTAAATCCTTCCTCTGCCTGGCTTCTTCCTTTCCCTCTTCTGTCTCCTCAGAAGTCCTTCCTTAACATATTGCTTGCACACAAACCTTATCTCAGTTCCTGCTTCTGAAGAACCCCAGGGAAGTCCTGAGAGGAAGTTCATCTGCTCCAATCCACTCATTTCACAGATGATTAACTCAATCTATCAACCCACAAATATTTGCTGAAGGCCTACTATGTGCTGGGCACAGTTTAGGCATGGACAAGTGGATCTCTAGGACAGTGTATATGACAGAGTCCTCTGAGCCAGTACCTGTGTTATCTTCCATCAGGGTCAGTCTGAGAGTCCAGCGGAGGGTGTTACCAATAATGAATGCATGACTGCATGCATTATTCATATTGTGTTCATTTATAATTATTAATTAATCAACACTCATAGAAGCTGGAAAAGAGAGAAACCTAATGAAAATTGATTGGAAAGTTACATAAATCATCTATACCAATGGAAAGTAGGCCAGCAGAAAAATATCCGTAGATATACCCAAGTCCAACAGCATTCACTGAGAAACTCTGAAACATTATTTGATTATTAGTATGATTTTCTTCTAGTCTATATTACTTATCTCTAAAGTTTGCAAATATAAAACATAATGACAGGTAGGACACTGTAGGAAATAGTCTTATTTGTCCTAAGTGACCCTAAACACTCCTGTGGGAAGCTGCTAGTAAAAGCACTTCTAATTCCACTCTGCTTTTTAATCCTCCATCCAATAAATATTTACTGTGTGTTGGCCAGGGATACTTCCTAGTTTTTTTTATCAGTCTTTTTTCTTTTCTTTCTTCATCTTTTTTTTTTTTTTTTTTTTTTTTTTTGCACAGCCCTGAGGTTCTCAATACTTTGAATTGCCAGTGACAAACAGGGATAAAGGGAGGCTGTCTGGGCTGGTCCTGTTTTTTTTCTAGAACCCATTTCTAAACAACAAACTAACAAACAAAAACTGTTGTGATTCAGATGCCATCTGTGTAAGCAAAATAATGACCCCCCCAAAAAAACAAGTTTATATACTAATCTCCGGAAACTTTGAATATGTTATTGCACAAGGCAAAGGGGAATTAAAATTACAGATAGAATTAAGGTTGCTAATTAGCTGATTTAAAAATAAGGAGATTATCCTAGATTGCCCAGATGGGCACAGTGTAATTAGAGGGTCCTTAAATGTGGAAGAGGGACCCAGAAACTTCCGTGTCAGAGTAATGTTATGAGAAAAAGACTTGAATGGCCATTGCTGGCTTTGAAGATTGGGCAGGGGTGGTGGTGGTGGGGGGTAGTATCATGAACGAAAGCATGTGAACAGTCTCCAGAAGCTGAAAAAGGCAAGTCTATGGTAATTTGTTACAGCAACAAAAGGAAACTAATACCATTTGCTTTGGGGTTCGTTGCTGCTTCTGAAGAAATCTGCAAAACCTTCTCTTGTGTCACAGTCATAAATGCATTTGTTACTCACTCAGTTTTGACTCCCATGACCTGTATTTCAAATGTTCTTCCATTCTTTTTGGCTGTCACCTGGATCTCCTGTATTTTTTCCCTACCCTCTGTATACTGAATTTAACTGCAATCATGTTTCAAGTGCCATCAGTTTCTTCTGGCCTCAATACAAAACTAACACCGACAACAGTAAATACTTTCAAACTTAGAAGTGTTAGTTCCCCTTGCAATTTACAGTTTGGGGTGTTCAGCTTCCTTTTCTGTTTCCTTTTTCATTTTTATATTCAGTTTAATTTGAGAGTTTGGAGAGATGATGTTCAGTGATGATAGCAATAAAAAATGAAATCCATATGGGTTTATGACAACTGGAGGAAAATTTCCAACTCCTCTGGACAAGATACATTAAGATCAAAGACACAGAGTGATGATGTCAGTATCACTGAGGCCCCAAATAACTCCACATGCATTTACTCATGCAATAATTTATTCATTTATTCATTCAGTTGAAAATTAACAAATATTTATTGAGCGCTACCATGTGCCAGAAACTGCTCTAGGAGCTGGGGATTCATTGTGACAAAGATCTCTGCCCTTATGAAACCTATTCTAGTGCAGGGAGGCAGGCAAAAAACTAGATAGGTAAGTAATATAGTATGTTGAAGATGGTAAGTACAATGAGAACAAAAAGAGCAGGATATGTAAGATGGAGTAGGGGTACTGCAGTCTAATTTGGGTTGACCATGTAAGCTTCACTTTAAAAACTGACATTTGTGAAAAGATTTCAAGAAGTTTAGGGACCCAGACATTACAGATGAAGGAAGCAACCAGTTCAACGGCTATGGGGCAAGAGCAAGCCTGAAGGGTTCAAGGAGCAGCAAGTTCAGTGTAGCTGAAGCAGGAGCAAGGGGGGAGAAAGTTAGAAGGTGAGGCAGACAGGCAAATGAGTGGGGGGGACTTGGACTTTGACTCTGAACAAAATAGGGAGCTATGATTCTGCACCCAACTACAATGTGTGGGTTTTTTTCCCCACACCAAGCAATTCTCTAATGCCAGCCGGGTGTCCTACAGTTCAACTCAAATCTGACGCTACCTACATGGAGATAGAGTTAGATCCCACAGATTAAGTGCTCAGTTCCACAAGGCTGCTCAGACACCAGTTATGAGTCCAGGTTGTCACATGTGCTTCTGATTCACTTCTGATTGGAGGTTCCCACAACTCCCTCCTTGGGTTCAATTAATTTGCTACAGCGTCCCACAGAACTTAGAGACACATTTTCCTTACTAGAATACCAGTTTACTATAAAAAGATATAACTCAGGAACAGCCAAATGTAAGAGATGCACAGGACAAGGTATGGGGGAAAGGTGCAGAGCTTTCCCCTGGGAAGAGTGGGCCACTCTTCCCAAATCTTCATGTGTTCACCAACCTGGAAGTTCTCCAAACCCTGTCCTTTTGGGATTTTATGGAAGCTGTATTACCTAGGCAGTATTGATCAAATCATTGTCCATTGGTGACTGCACTCAATCCCTGGAAGTAGGGAAGTGGGACTGAAACTTTAGCCCTCTAATGATATGGTTTGTTCCCCTGGAAATTAGATGCTTTCCAAAAGTTACCTTGTTAGCATAAAAACATCTTTACTGCTCTCGTCACTTAAATTCCAAGGGTTTTAATAGCTCCATGCCAGGAACAAAGACCAAATATCAATTTCTCATTATAAATCACAATATCACATGAGCCATTACATGGCTTTAAGATCAAGAGTGACATGCCCTTATACTTTAGATGGATTGTTCTACTTGCTGAGAATTGACTACAGAAGAGCAATGGACGAACAGGTATACCATTCATGAAGCAATTTTAATTATCTAGGTGAAGGATGATGGTGACTGGGGCTGGGGTAGTGGCACTGGATGTGGTAAGAAGTGGTCAGATTCTAATTATATTTTAAAGGTACAGCCAACACAATTTTGTGTTGGACTACATGTATGTTATATGAGAAAGAGAAAGATATGAGATGACTCTAAGTTTCTCGGCCTTAGCAACTGAAAGGATGGCATTTTCAATCATTGAAATGTGGAAGACTCTTTGTGGGTAGGGGAAAAATCAGAAGGTCAAATTGGGCTATGTTAGCTTTGTTATATCTAATAGATATCCACGTAGAGTTGTCAGCTTGGCAGTGGGATATGCAAGTATAGAGTTCAGAGGACATTTCTGGGTTGGAAATATATATTTGAGAGTCATAAACATATAGTTCACATTTAAAGTCGTGGGTTCAATCCCCACATGGACCACTGTGAGCTGGGCCCTCCTTAAAATAAATAAATACATAAATAAAGTCATGATAATAAAAATGAGATCACTAAGGGAGTGGGTATAGATAAACAAGAGAAGTTGTCAAAAACTGAGCTCTCCAGCATTCAGCATTAGGAGGCCAGGGAGATGGATGGGGAAGAACCCGAAAAGAAAGCCAGGAAGGAGGAATCTGTGAGATAGGAGGAAAACGAGAGGAGTGTGGGGACCTGAAGACCAAGTGAGGAAGTGTTCCCAGGAAGAAGGAGTGGTCAAATAAGTTGCAGACTGGGAATTGTCCATTAGATTTAGCAGCATGAAGATCACTGGCTCATGGCAAAGTTTAATTTGAGTAAATGTAAAGGAGACTGGAGGAAAACATCTCTTTTGAAGAGTTTTATTCATCAAAACTAAAGTGAAACAAATAATGAAGCTATACCAAGAGAAGTGAGGTCAAGAGAATGTTTGCCGGGAAAAATAACAGCATGAATAAATGTGCTGATGGAAATGATCCACTAAAGAGGGAGAAATTGATAATGTTGGAGCTCAGAGAAGGATTGTTGGAGCTCTGTTATTGACTAGGCCAAAGGAGACAATGGCTCCCCAGAACCCCGTAGAGAATCTGTAGAAACACAGATTTGTGAGCACCACCCCCAGAGTTTCTGATTCCATGGGTCTGAGGTAGAACCTGAAAATTTTCATTTCTAAGTTCCCAGGTAATGCTGATGCTGCTAGATGGGTGTCATACTTTAGGAACCACTGGTGTATTAGGCAGGGGGGTGCTAACTCAAAATAGGAGTCTATCCATGAATCTGTAGTAACAGATTCATTCATTAAAGTAGTTATACAGGAGGTTTTATTTTGGGAAGATGCAGTCAAGAAGACAGAAACAGTGAACATAGCCAATCCCTGTTAAGCAATATGATTCACCAAAAGCCTGGCAGTGCTTCTGAGGACAAGTCACTCAGGATAAGTCTAACTTTGCAAGCACACTACCTTCACCTCCATACTAGCTGGGCCATTTTTCTGATGTCCAGTCAAGTAGAAACACTTGGTTCACATAATCACTCAGTTTACATGACTGGAATGCCTCAGAGGCCTCTTCTGGCTGAGCTTCTGCAGCATTTTTTGGAGTCCCAGGTGCATCACACCACCAGCCCAATCTTTCCAATGCCTGTTCCATAACATCGCAAAAGAGCCTAACTAAATGTGATTGTGTTGTTTTGCCGGCCAGCATTTGGAATCATGACTAGCTGGGGGCTGAGCCAAAAACCTCAAGAAGCCTAAGTTTTGTACTTTTTTTGTTCTTATTGCAATGTTCATTGCTTGCCAGAAACGGCCACTAGCAATCAATCTTTCCATAAAGTTTTTCTTTTCTTTTTTTCTCATTGAGGAGATGGGTGCAGCAATATATAATCACAATATAACAACAGCAACTTCTTCTGTAGAGTTGTTTGGGGTTTATAAACCTTTGAAAAATCTCTAATTTATTATGCCCATTTTTAAAAATTATATTAAAAATTGGTATTATAATATCTATGTACATCATCGAAGGGTAGTAGACTTACGGGGGTTTTTCAATTTGTGAGGGGAGTAAACATCTAATCATTGTTGTTTTGTACACCTAAGTCTAATAAAACATAAAATAAAATAAAAAATTGCTCAACAGCATTCATTATGATGAGGATGATGATGATATACACATTGATATTCCACAGGAAATTGAATGCTGACTTAGAAAATAAAGTATTACCTTTCCATCTTAAAAAAATGTATTAAATTTATTGGGATGACATTGGTTAATAAGATTATATGAGTTTCAAATGTACAATTCTATAACACATTATCTGTATATTTATGCCCATTTTATAGAAGAGGAAACTAAGGCTCACAGAGAGTAAGCCAAGACTCCAGGTCTTTAATAATTTCTAAATCCTTCTTTCTTTCTTTCTTTCTTCCTTTCTTTCTTTCTTTCTTTCTTTCTTTCTTTCTTTCTTTCTTTCTTTCTTTCTTTCTTTCTTTCTTTCTTTCTTTTTTTTTACATACAGCGTTGTGTAAGCTTAAGGTATACAGCATAATGACTTGACTTATATATATTGTGAAATCATTACCACAATAAATTTAGTTAACATCCATCATCTCATATAGATACAAAAAAAAGAGAAAAGGTAGTGTTTTTCCTTTTGATGAGAACTTTTAGGATATATTCTCTTAGCAACTTTCAAATATACCATACAACATTGTTAACTATAGCCATCAGGTTGTACATTACATCCCCAATACTTATTTATCTTATAACTGGAATTTTGTACCAGTTCCCCCACCCACCACCCACCACCTTCCATCTCTGGTAACCATAAATCTGATGCCTCTTTGAGTTTTTTGGGGGGGGAAGTTGCTTTTTAGATTCCAAATATAAGTGAGATCATACAGTATTTGTCTTTCTTTGTCTTTTCACTGAGCGTGTGCCCTCAAGGTCTATCCATGTTGTCTCAAATAGCATGATTTCCTTCTTTTTTATGACTGAATGGTTTCCATTGTGAATGTGTGTGTGTGTGTGTGTGTGTGTGTGTGTTGTTTCCATGTCTTGGCTATTATAAATAATGCTGCAATGAGCATGTGGGTACTGATATCTCTTTGACATAGTGATTTTATTTCCTTTGACAACCAGAAAAGTGGAATTGCTGGATCATGTGATAGTTCTATATTTAAATATTTGAATCATACAGAAACATTATCATTCGAAGCATTCCTTTGAGGCCCAATATGATTTCCAACCTGGTCCCACCCACCGCTTAAGTCAAAGCTTCACTTATGAAGACATACCAGACTGAAAAATCTGATCTCTTCTAGAAAAATAATGCTAATGTAGGTCTAGAGGAAGGAAGATTTTTCCCAAATTATGAATCTGATTCACATTCTTTATTGATGTAACTTGGTATGGTTTCATGGAAATCTTAACTTACAGTTTTCAGGGTCGGGGAGGGGAGAGGGAACGCTCCCTTGGCTCCAGAGATTTTAGAACCTTAGAAGTAAATTAAAAAATTCTATGTTCTTAAATGACTGTATTTCAGATGTGCTATTTGTACCAGTCAGGATTTTTGGTTGCAAACAAAAGAAATAGACATGGCTAATTGAAGCAGAAAATAAATTATATGGTTGCTCACAGAATTGATAGGAAGGCTGGAAAGGGGGCCACAACCAAGGGAGGCTAGGCTTGCAAAATCTTACTGCAGGAAAAGTCTGGCTTTGATGTCACGTCCACTGGACACTCTTTGCCACCTCCAGAGAAATTAATTCTAAACTGTCCCTTTTTATCTGTATTATTTGCTCCAGATTCAAGGTTCTGAGTGAAGGACAACATCTGATTGGCTAAGCCAGATCACATGACTATTACTGCTATTGGGAAAGAGAGTGGTCAGAGAGGACTTGCCTCCCACCTAAATTTATACAATGACAAATTTTAGATGTAAAACTAATGAATGTGTTCATTACTGGGAAGAAAAAAGGCCCTTGTATCAGTCAGCTATTGTTGAAATAATGCTCTATTGACAAGTAACAAAAAGAATTTCAGTGGCTTCTAATAATGAACACTAATTTTTTATAAGCATTTGTGTTCAAGTTGGCTGGGAAAGTTCTGCTTCAGGTTGTGAGTTAGTTGGACATGGCACCAGACTACAGGTCAGGTTCAGGACTACTCCACATGTCTCTCACAAAAACAACTGTTACCTAGGACAGGCTCATCGAGGTGGCAAAAGCACAAGAGACCAAGCCAAACCATATAAGTACCTTTAAAACCTACCACTTGTCTTTTGTATGATATCTCTTCTATGATGTAGTTCTATGATATCTGCTTATTAGCTGTTGTTTATCTGTTAACATTCCATTGGCCAAAGCAAGTCACGTGGTCAAGCTCAAAGACAATGGGATGCAGAGTATACTTGTCTATTTGCTGGGAGGCACAACAAAATACCTGCCAAAGGCATCACTATATAATTCCTATCATGAACAGTAAAGAGTTGGGAACAATAATGCAATCAACTCCAGGCCCTCCAACGTGTAAAAGAAGGATCAAAGAGGTTGGTAAATAGGACTTTGATTTAAGTCATTGTTGGGAATAGGTGGGAAATCAGCATTAGCCCTCAAGGGAATGATACAAATGGTAACATTTGGAATGGTTACACCAAACCCTGGAAGGGATCTGGAGTTGGAGGATCCAGAAAGCCTCAATGGGAGGAAGACTTTTAACTGCTTATTAGCTGTCACTTTTTTTTCTCTTCCCAATACTTTATTCCCTAGATTCATGCAAAGTGAAACTCTACAGGTGATGGCACAGGAGACTGTGGTCATCCACCTAAGAAGAAGTAAAGAGACAAGAGGAGAAGACAAAGGAAGAAGGGGGAGAACTAGGGGAATAGAAAACATTTTAGGGAATTTGCTGTCAGAAGGTAGCAAATAGGCAAAATCAGAGATGATCCTATTTAGCTTTGGGTGGCCCACCTCTGAGCAGAGGCACAGAAATTTAACTCTGTCTCCCCAAATGCCCTGAGGGTGACATCTCTTCCACTGCAGTCAATGCCTCGTTCTAGAACAGGAAGTCCTCAAAATTAGTTTCAGAATTTTGATTGAGTTCACTTCCCAGAATCTGGTCCTGGCCCCCTTTTTCCAATTGCAGAATATGAATCAGAATCATAGTTAATGATTCTAAAAAAGAAAACTACGATATTTCTTTGTACTTGGAGAAAGGATGCATTTCAGAGTAATCTTCATGTTAACCCAGTGGTAAAGTAATTGGATTTCCTCTGAAAGAAAGAAAAACATATTTCCCACATGTAAAAACAAAAACAAAACAACAAACCAGGATCAATAGATTCCAGGGCAGGCGCTACTGCAAATGTTCCATTTTTGAAAAGAATTTGTTCTGACCTCACTTCTAAAAGACTCAGCATATGTGTCTTGTGTTTATTTTCCATTTGCTAATTAAAAGTTCCTTGTCAGCAGTATTTATCATTATTATTATTGGTAAGTGAATCATCCTCTTTTTCCACCAAATCTATTCTCCAGGCTCACCCATTCAAAATGCTGGCTTACAACTCACTCATGGGTGCCAAAACAACCGGCTCAGATGAGCCTCCTCTGTATTTCTCTGTCAGATCTTTTTTTGCTCTCCAATCTGAGACTAAAGTCTTATTTGAACAATTTCCTGCTTTTAAAATTTTCTGGATTGACATCTGTCTTACTCTCAAACCAAAACATTTTTTGCATTCTTCCAAGACCAGGTCAGAGACCCTTAATAAGGACTCATAAAAGAAATAGATTTGCCTTCAGTCTGGCGTCTTCAAGGGTAAAACTGTGAGTTCTCAATCTTGCGAATGCATGTATTTCCAGACAGTTTTGTAGACTCATTTCCTCTCTATATTCATAAAGTATCATGGCAATGGAAATTCTAATCAATGCATTTTAAAAAGGGTCACTCCAAATCTGTGCTTTATTTTTTAATTTTAAAAAATTTAACTTTTCATTTTGAAATAATTTCCAACTTTAAAAACTGTAGCAAAAATAGTACAGATGCTTGTATATCCTTCACTCAGCTTCCTCAAATGTTGACAATTTACATAATCACAGATGTATTATTGAAATCAGAAAATTAATATTGACACAAAACTGTTAACCTATACATAGACCTTATTCAAATTTTGTTAATTGTCCCACTAATCTTTTTTTCTGGTCCAGTATCCAATCCAGGATTACATGTTGCATTCAGTTATCCTTTCTTCTTAGTCTTCTTTAATTTGGAACAATTACTCAATCTTTTTTCATCTTTCATGACCTTGACAGTTTTGAAGAGTCATTTATTTTGGGCTAATTATTTTGTAGAATGCCCCTCAAATTGGGAAATCTATTCTTAAGAATGGCTTCTCCCTTTCATTCTTCCAACTAAGATTCTGGAAGGGAATTAGTGTTCTATTCTTGTGAGCAAATGTGTCTAGGGGAATAATGGTGACATCCTGCTAAATAAATACTATTTCTTCTACAGTTTAGCGACATCCTGAAAAACAAAATCTTACGCAGTTAATCTCATAAAGCTTATATATTTAATTGAGTCTGAAATTTTGTCATCCTTTTCAAAGAAGCAATAAGATAGAGTGTAATCAGTTAAAAACAACAGAAAAGCAAACTCGAACTGGGTAAAACCAGGGAGAAGATTAGTTGGCCCGTGTAACTGAGAAATCTGAATTTAAGTTGAACTTCACGCCAGAGCTGACCCAAGTCCCTTCAGAGTCTTGCTATCTTAATTCTACCTTCCCCAGTGTTGGCTTGATCCCAAGGCTGGCTCTCTCTATAGTCACAAGGTGGCTACCAATAACCACTGAGGTAACACTCCCTCATCCAAGTCCAGAAAATCACTGAGAGTTGTCTCTAACCCAATCACTACGGCTAGCATATGGAATATACTGATTGTCTGAAACCTAACCTAGCTCACCTTTTGAGCTGAGAGTAGGAGCAATGTAACCCAATTCACATGTGCGGTGTGCTGTTAAGAAGGGAGAATGAGAAATGGAACTTTGTAGGCAATTAACTTATGTCTCCCATAAGCCAGAATCCTGAAGGGTAGAAATGCAGGTAAGTGTATATATGGGGGAAAGGAGATTCTGTGCAGGTGTGTTCCAATGAATGCTCAATTAATGTTAAAATGGGCTCAGCCAGAATGTTAGAAAGAACACAGTCTGTAAATAACCGAGAGATGGTGGTGTATATTGCTTCAGTATAACATTGTCTTTACTGTCTATTTAGAACTATGCACTCAGAAGTGTGTCCTGCACAACACTGGCAACATAGGATAATGGCAGGCTCTTTTATCTATCTGAAAAATGGGGATCTTAAGCAGACAAGTGTGAGAAATGTAACCTATATCAAGCCTTATGCCTCATCTCACATCTTCTTGGCCCACTGTTTTACTCCAGCTGTGCCAACCCCATCATATGCAGGTACCTCACCTTAGTCACACCATGTTTTAGTCACTTTTCTGTCCCAGGGCTTTTTTGTCACTGCAGGCTGATATGCCTGCATGAACCTATTGAGTGCTTCTGATTTGTGTGCAGTCCTAGACTGTGAGGAAGGTAACACTTACATGGAAATCTTTGACAAATGTGGGATGGAGACAATGAATAGAAATGCCTCCTTCCATCTCTCAGGAAGAAAATTCTGAGTCTTATTCTATATAACTCATTAATGGAACCCTATCCATATAGAGCCCCCATTGCCCACAGTGGTCATCAATTCAGTAGTACACCCTTGGACTGGCTTTTTTTCTTTCCCTCTTCCACTCTTCCTATTCCTTAAGATCATTTAATAAAAACAAAACAAAGCAAAACAAAACAAAAACAATCAAAAAATCAAAAAATCTATTTGCACACAAACACTTGTCTCAGGCTCGGCTTTTTGGAGTAATCTAAAATAAGACTGTAGATGAAACAATGTCACATGAGTTTTTCTAGTGCAGAACTTCTGAGTCCTTAATTTTTAATGGGCAGCATATTTTACTATGGTTTCTAGTATGTTGCATTTTCTAAATTAATTCACATGGCAATACTTTTTTCTTTCATGAACAATTTGTGAAGTTAGTGTTTTATAGACACATTTTGGATAAGACTGACATAGACTAAAATCTTGGGTTTCGTGTGATGCGGTTTTGGTAGCTGGTCTCCAAGGATAACCCCTGGTTTCCATGCCCTTGTGTTGGCACATTTCCCTTTCCTACATTGAATCTGAGCTGACCTAAGACTTGTGTCAGCCAAAAGAATGAGCAGAAATAACATTGCAGGTCTGACCTTTCAGAGGACTTATAACTTGTACTTTCTCCCTCTTGGAACACTTACCTTTGGGAGCCTTGAGCTGCCATTTAAGAAATCTGGCTACTTAGCTGGACAGATGATGTGAAGAGGCTGTATAAAGTAGAGAAGTCTTGTCATCACACAGAGTAGTAAAGACATCCAGCTGCCCCAGCACCCAGGTGAATCTCCAGATGACCCTATCTTCAGCCAACATGTGACTGTAACCCAAACGAGACCAGAATAATAACTGCCCAGCTGAGCCCAGGCAACCTATGGAACTATGAAGATAAAATGTTTGTTGTTTTAAATCACTAAGTTTTGAGGTAATTTGTTATATTGCAATAGATAACAAAAGCAGGGCAGAATAACACTGAGAGCCGTTTAATTTGAGCTCCCAACATGAAACCCTAAAACAGAAAATTAGACATTTTATGCTTGGAAGATATCTTAATGTTACCTGTTAACCTGTTTTGTGGGTTTTTCTGTTAAATTTCATTTTAAAAGTGTGGGTCTCCTGTTTTGAGTCCCAGATCTACCACCAATTTTTCATGGTTTCTGCTTCCCACCATTTCAAAACTCTAACCTTCTTCTCACCCTAGTTTTCTGAAGAATCAACCTTTCCCACTCTTAACCTTTCTCTCTCATGTGCTAGGCTCATTCTAGCTAGCTCAGTGGGGGGAATTTATGACACAAGCCTGGCTAATCAGAGCTTCCCTTCTCCTGCAGTGGGAGTGAGTGATGACAATGAGCCAAGGGAACAAGATGAATCACAATCTCTGCTTCAATGACATGAAAATGAGCATTTTTCTCTTCCATTGGAATTGGGTTTGCGAAAATCTAAAGCAACAAAAGTAAAGAATATATATTGAACTAACACGCCTCACACTGTGTGCTCCAGACTGCACCTCTCTCTAAAGGCTAGGTATGTGTATCAATGGATTGCTTGATATCTCTACTTACATGTTGAATTGGCCTCACAGCTTTGCTTGTCCAAAAGAAACTCTTGGTATCTACATATCCCAAACATGTTTTTCTCATGGCCTTCTCTATCTTGTAAATGACTCCACGATTGACCCAGTTTCCTAGACCAGAAACCATGGAGTTGTTTTTGACTCTTCTATCTTTCTCACATCACACATCTGATCCATCAGGAAACCTTTTCTGCTCTACCCTCAAAAAATATTCAAAATTCAATCACTTCTCCACTAGCTTGTTCCAATTTATTATTATCTCTTGCTTGGGTTATTACAATAGTTTCTCAAAGTTTAATTTCTTCTAACCGGATACTTAGAGTTCATTCTCCACAAAACAACCAGAGTGACCCTTTCAACCAAAAGTCTGACCATGTCACCTCAACTACTTAAAATATTCATAGTAATCTCCTTGAAATCTCTGGTCTCACTCAGTAAAGTCTTTGTTTGATGCTATCTAGAGCGCAGCTTCCAGTTAACCTCTGACCTTTCTCCTCCCAACTCACTCCTTTGCTGCTCTTGTTGTTCCGTTGTTCTGGGCACACTGACTTCCATGCTGTTTCTTAAACTTGACAGGCAGTTCCCCCTGCAAAGCCTTTGGACCTCCAGTCAGTTCCCTGCCTACAAAGCTCTTCCCCTAGATAGCTGATGATTTGCTCCCTCACATATCTTTCACATATGACCTTATCACTGGGTATTCACTGATACTAAAGAGTGTATTGTTAATTCTGCTAGGTGCAATAATGATATTGTAGATTATGCTAAAAATATCCTCATCTGTCATAACTACATACCTGTAGAAGGAATGGTATGGATTCTTGGATTGGTTCACTATGTATGATTGTGATTGCATATGTGTGTGTGTGTGTGTGTGTGTGTGTGTGTGAGAGAGAGAGAGAGAGAGAGAGAGAGAGAGAGAGAGAGAGAGAGAGATTGAGACAGAGAGAAAGAGAGACAGAGAGAGGTGTGGAGGTGGATGTGGGATAAATGAAACCTGATTAGAAAAGTGTTGTTGGAGAAGGTCCAAGATGGTGGATTAGGTAAACACTATGTGTGCTGCCTTCCAGGATCACATCAAAATTACAACAAAATTATAGAACAATCAACCGCAAGAATCACCTGAAGACTAACTGTACTAACTAAGGATATAAAGAAGAGGCCACATCAAGACTTGTAGGAGGAGCAGAGATGCAAAATGGCTGACCCCAAAACCACAGGTAGTGGTTGAACACGAAGAGGGACACCTCTGTGGTAGAGGTCTCCCCTGAAAAGGGAGGGGTCCTAGCCCCACACTGGGCTCCCAGGCCCAGGGGCCCTGTGCTGTGAAGAGGGCACAGATGTTGTGCCACAACATCTGGCAGTGAAAATCAAAGAAGACTCTACCCATCCAACCTGTTTGTCTGGGTGAGGCAGAAGGAGGCTAGTAACTCAGACATCCTCTTGAAGGCCCTGCTAAAAGACTCACTTGCTTACAAACACTCACCTGGGCTCCAGTGGAGGGGCGGCAACTCCAGAGGCACCAGAGACATTCGGGGAAAGACTGAGCTGTGTGGCTTTGGAGTCAAGCCTGGAGGGAAAGCTGCCATTGTCCCTGTGTGGATCTGCCTCATGGGTAGCAGGAGGGTGCCATCTTTTCTATGTTGCACTCTCCCACAAAAGGCCAAATCTGAGACTGCATTGGTCTGGTAAAATCTGCATATGTGCACCACCTTGGTGACGTTCTGGGTGCCCAGCCTCACCTCACAAGCTGTGAAAGACTTTTACAGCAGCAAATGGCACACGCCAGACTGGGAAACTTTCCATGGCAGGCAGGCATCCACAACTTGCAATGCAGCATCTCTTGGGATGCTTTCAGATGTTTGTGGGCCTGAGGTAAGTGGTGGCTGGTCGCAGTGTTCTCAAGGTATTTTACAAAGTGGTCACAGACCCATCACTAGGACAAGAACTGAAACTGCATTAACTTTGTAAACGCCATCGGGCATGCCTTGTGACACCCTGGGAGCCCGCCCTGCCCAACTAGTGCTGCATCATCAGGGATACCCTCAACACCAGGTCAATCAGCCCGTGTACCTCAGGAAACTCTTGAAAGAGCCTTACAGGCTGCCGGCAGGTGGCAGCAAGCATAAGGGAGCCTTGGGCCTTTTGCTAAGGAGCCCCACGCCCAATACTGGTGGCAGCCAACCTCAGTTCACAGTGAGGCCACCCCCACATGCCTCCAGGTCCAGCACAAGCAGCAACCAACTACATATAGCTTTGTGTCTCCTACCAGATAGCCACAGGCCAGTCAGGAAAGGCAGAAATTGGTTTGCACAGGAGCCACTCCCAAGAGACACCAGAAACAACACACCAGAAGCTGGCTTCAGACCACACCAGAGCACTACCCGGTTAGTCCCACATGCAGCATACCTAAAGGGGGGTCTCAACAGACACAAGAGCCCGCTGGGGTGAATTCCTTCCTGAGGGGTCAGCCCCCACATAGAAGCTCATACACTGTGGTTGTAGACAATCCTCACAGCCAGTCACCCTGGGAGTCAATCCTGCCCACCAATGCACCAAAGGCAATCATGTCTCAACTACAACAGAAGAACACACACAAGGGTAACTCCTGGAACACATGCACAGGTGATCAGGGAGACTGCATCACTGGGCCACACAGAAAACATACTACATAAGGTCACTCAGAAGACTGAGAGACATAGGAGATCTATCTAATACATAGGAGCAAACACAGAGAGGTCACAAGAATGAGGAAACAAGGAAACATGTCCCAAGTAAAAGAACAGGAGAAATTCCAGAAAAAAAAAAAAAAAACTAAATAAATTGAAGGTAACCAACCTACCAGAGACAGAGTTTATAACACTGGCTATAAGTCTACTTAAGGAACTTAGCGAGAACTTCAACAAAGAGATGGTAAGCATAAAGAAAGACATAGAAACCATAAAATAGAACCAGTCAGAAGTAAAGAATACAATAGACAACAATAGAGGTAAAGACATATGGACTGAAAGTAAAAGGATATAATGAGGTATTTCACAGAAATGGAATGAAAAAAAAGCTGGCGTAGCAATACTTACATCAGTCAAAGTAGACTTTAAAATGAAGACAAAGAGACAAAGAAGGACATTACATAATGATAAAGGGATCAATCCATCAAGAGGTCATAATCCTAGTAAACATCTACTCACTCAACACAGGAGCACCTAAATATATAAAAAAATATTGACTGCCATAAGGGCAGAGATTGACAGTAGCACAAACAGAAAATCTACATGGAAACAATGGCTTTAAATAATGCAGAAGACCAGATGAATTTAATTGATATTTTTAGAGCATTTCACTCCAAAGCAGCAGAATATAAACTCTTTTCAAGTGTACATCAAACATTACCCAAGATAGACCACCTGTTAGGCTACAAAACAAGTCTCAATAAAGTTAAAAACATTGAAATTATATCAAGTGTCTTCTCTGACCACAATGGTATGAAACTAAAAGTCAATTATAAAAATAAAACTGAAAAACACAAACACTTGGATGCTAAACAACATGCTACTAAATAACAAATGGGTCAACAATGAGATCAAGGAACAAATCAAATTTACCCCAAATCTATGGAACACAGTGAAAGCAGTCCAAAGAGAAAAATTCATAGTAATTCAGTCCTACCTAAAGAAACAAGAAAAATCTCAAAAAAGAAAAAGAAAAAAAAAAGTCTAACTTTACACCTAAGGCAACTGAAAAAAGAACAGCAAATAAATCCCAAAGTGACTAGAAAGAAGGAAATAACAGATCAGAGTGGAAATAAATGAGATAAATGCTAAAAGAACAAGACAAAAATACCAATGAAACCAAGAGCTGCTTCATTTTTTTTTTAAGATAAACAACATTGACAAACCTTTAACCAGACTTATTAAGAAAAAAAGAGATAGGACCCAAGTAAATAAAATCAGACATGAAAGAAGAAAAGTGACAATGGATACCACAGAAATATAAAAATTTAAGAAAATACTACAAGCAACTATACGCCAACAATTTGACAATCTTGAAGAAATGGATAAATTCCTAGAAGCATACTATCTTCCAAGGCTGAATCAAGAAGAAAAACAAAATCTTAATCTACTGATTACTACTAATGAAATTAAATAAGTGATCAACAAACTCACAACAAACGAAAGTTCTGGACCAGATGGTTTCACAAGTGAATTTTACCAAACATTCAAAAATGAATTAACACCTATTCTTCTCAAACTATTCCAAAGAATTCAAGAGAAGGGAAGGCTCCCAAGCTCATTTTATGAGGCCACATTTAGCCTGGTTCCAAAAACCAGGCAAAGATACTACAAAACAACAACAACAAAAACAAACAAACAAACAAACAAACAAACAAAAACCCAAAATCTATAGGCGGATATGCCTAATGTACATACATTTAAAAATCCTCAACAAAATATTAGCAAACCGAATTCAGCAATACAATAAAAAGATTATACACCACAATAAGATGGGATTCATTTCTGGTATGCAAGGTTGGTTCAATATCCACAAATAGATTAATGTGATACACCACATTGACAAAGTGAAGAATAAAAATCATACGGTCATATCAATAGATGCAGAAAAAGTGTTTGACAGAACCCAGCATTTGTTTATGATTAAAAACTCTCAGCAAAGGTGGAATAGAGGGAAATATCTCAACATAATGAATGCCATATATGACAAACCCACAGCTAATATCATACTCAATGGGGAAAAGCAAAGATCATTCTCTGTAAGATCAGGAACAAGACTAGGATGTTCATTCTTACCATTTTTTCCCCCCTTTCTTCTGCCTCCCTCCACCTCCAGTTCAAGCTGTTATTTCTCAGTCTAGTTGTGTAGGACACAGCTTCCTGGCCCATGCTGGTATTATGAGCCTTGCGCTCCCCCTGGCTGAGGCAGTCTGTCCCCAGTCGCTGATCGGCTGCTCACAGCCTCTCAAGGCAGCTCTCACCGGCTGCCTGCCGCTCAGAGCTGCAGACAGTAGCCCACGGCAGCTCAAGGCAGCTCAGCTCCAGGGAGAGCTATTGTTCACAATCTTAGCTGTAGAGGGCACAGCTCACTGGCCCATGTGGGAATCAAACTGGGGACCTCAGCGTTAAAAGCATGGCACTCCAAATACCTGAGCCACCGGGCTGGTCCCCATTCTTATCACTTTTATTCAACACAGTAGTGCAAGTCTGAGCCACAGCAATCAGACAAGAAAAAGAAATAAAAGTCATCCAAACTGTAAAGGATAAAGTAAAACTGTCATTATTTGCAGATGACATGATACTATATATAGAGAACCCCAAATACACCACCAAAAACTATTAGAATGGATAAATGAATTCAGTAAAGTAGCAGGACACAAAATTAATATTAAAAAATTGGTTGCATTTTTATACACCAATAATAAACTATCAGAAAGAGAAATTAAGAAAAAAATCCCATTTACATTGCATACAATACAATAAAATAAAATACCTCAGAATAAATTTAACTAATGACATAAAAGACCTGTACTCAGGAAATTATTAGACATTGAAGAGAAAAAGTAAAGAAGACACAAATAAATGAAGCACATAACATGTTCATGGATAGGAAGAATTAGTTTAAATGTTCATACTACCCAAAGCAATCTATAGATTCAATGCAATCCTTATCAAAATACCAATGGCATTCTTCACAGAACTAGAACAAATAATCCCAAAATTTATATAGAACTGTCAAAGGCCCCAAATAGCCATAGCATTCCTGAGAAATAAGAACAAAGCTGGAGGTATCATGCTACCTGACATCAAATTATATTACAAAGCCACCGTAATCAAAACAGCATGGTATTGGCATAAAAACAGACACATAGATCAATGGAACAGAATAGAGAACCCAGAAATAAATCCATGCCTATATCATCAGTTAATACATGACAAAGGATACAAGAATATACATTGGGGTAAAAACAGTTTATTCAATAAGTAGTGTAAGGGAAACTGGAGATATACATGCAAAACAATGAAACTGCACCCAACCTTCTTTTTTTTTTTTTTTTTAAGATTTTATTGGGGAAGAGGAACAGGACTTTATTGGGGAACAGTGTGTACTTCCAGGACTTTTTTCCCAACTCAGGTTGTTGTCCTTTCAATCTTAGTTGTGGAGGGTGCTGTTCAGCTTCAAGTTGTTGTCCTTTCCGTCTTAGTTGTGGAGAGCACAGCTCAGCTCCATGTCCAGTTGCCGTTGCTAGTTGCAGGGGGCGCAGCCCACCATCCCTTGCGGGAGTCGGGGAAATCGGCAACCTTATGGTTGGGAGGACGCGCTCCAACGAACTGAGCCATCCGGGAGCTCAGCAGCAGCTCAGCTCAAAGTGCATTGTCAATCTTAGTTGCAGGGGGCCGCTGCCCACCATCCCTTGCGGGACTCGAGGAATCAAACTGGCAACCTTGTGGTTGAGAGCCCACTGGCCCATGTGGGAATCAAACCGGCAGCCTTCGGAGTTAGGAGCATGGAGCTCCAACCGCCTGAGCCACCGGGCCGACCCCTGCACCCAACCTTCTTAATGCCATATACAAGGTTAAACTCAACATGAATTAGACTTAAATATAAGACCCGAAATCATAAAACTCCTAACAGAAAATATAGGAAGTAAACTCGCAGACATTACTTTTAGTAATATTTTTGCTGATATATCTTCTTGGCTAAAGAAACAAAAGAAAACATAAATAAATGGGACTTTATATCAAACTAAAAAGTTTTTGCCCAGCAAAGGAAACCATCGACAAAATGTAAAGACATCCTACTGAATGGGAGAAAATATTTGCCAGTGATACATCTGATAAAGACTTAATATTCAAAATTTACACAAAATTCATACAACTCAACACCCCAAAAAAACAAATAATCTAATTAACAAATGGGCAGAGGACCTGAATAGACATTTCTACAAAGAAGACATACAGATGGCCAAGAGACGTATGAAAAGATGCTCAACATCACTAATCATCAGAGAAAAGCAAATAAAAACCACAATGAAATATCACCTCAAACCTGTTAGAATGGCCATCATCAATAAATCAACAAGCAACAAGTGTTAGCAAGGATGTGGAGAAAAAGGAACCCTTGTGCATTGTTGGTGGGATTGCAAATTGCTGCAGCCACTGTGGAAAATAGTATGGAAGTTCCCCCCAAAATTAAAAATACAACTATCTTATGACAGAGCAATTCCACTCCTGGGTATTTATCTGAAGAAATCCAAAACACTAATTCGAAAAGATGTATGCACCCCTATGTTTACTGCAGCACTAGTGACAATAGCCAAATATGGAAACTACCGAAATGTCCATCAATAGATGATTGGATAAAGAAATTGTGGATGTATATACAATGGAGTATTACTCTGCCATAAAAAGAATGAAATCTTACCACTTGCAACAACATGGAAGGACCTAGAGGGTATTATACTAAGTGAAATAAGTCAGACTGAGAAAGACAATACCATATGACCTCACTTATACGTAGAATGTAAAGAACAGCATACACAAACAAACAAAAGAGAAATAGACTTATAGATACAGAGAACAAGCTAATGTTTGCTATATGGGAGGAGGTTGGGAGATGGATGAGACAGGTGAAGTGATTAGGTCATACAAATTTGTAGTCACAAAATAGTCACAGGGATGTGAAATAACAGCATGGGAAACCTAGTCAATAACATTGTAATAACTTTGTATAGTGGCAGGTGGCTACTAGACTTACAGGGGAGATCACTTCATAAATTATGTAAATGCCTAACCACTACCCTGTACTCCTGAAACTAAGATGAAATAATATTGAATGTCAACTACAAATACAAAAAAAATACAGTCACGAGATGTAAAGCACAGCATGGGTAATACAGTCAATAGTATTGTGATAGCTACGTATGGTGTCAGATGGGTAGTGAACTTGCTGGGGTTATCACTTTGTGAGGTGTGCAAATGTCTAATCACTATGTTGTTTTATGCACTTTAAACTAATAATAGAAAAAAAATTTTACAAGAAAGAAAAGTGTTGTTAACTGGTGAAACTGGGCGGTGGGTCTATATGATTTTCTCTCCTTTTGTGTATTTGAAAATTTCCATACTAACTGTTTTTTTAATTACCTTACAAATGCTTTTCTGACCATACTGTATAAATAGTAGATACACACCTCCTCCCTCCCACCTTCCTCTGATATAGTCATTTTCATAGTCTTTATCACCATCTGACATGATACACCTTATTTATTTATTATTTATGCCCTCTTCTTCCACTAGGATGAACATTCTATGAATATTTCCATGAATGTAAGAATGTAAATTCTATTAATATAGCTGTGTGTTAGTCACTGTTCTAAATACAATATTTTGTTCACTGTACCTCTGTGCCTACAACAATGGTTAATACAGAGCACATGTTCAGTAAATGTTTGTTAATTTAATGAAAAGTAGACACAGCAGAGAGTGACCAGATAATGCAGAAAAGGCAAAGTGCTAATATCATAGTTTGAGCTCCTGGATCTAGCTGAACATGAAGACCTACTTTTGGGCTTTGTGACTGCATGAGTCGATGAGCTCTCATTTTTGATTAGGTCAGTTTGGATTGGGTTTTCAGGAAGAATTTGTGACTGAAAGAACCCTTTCATACTGTGTAACTAAATGTCTCTAAACTGCTTTCCCACACAGCAAAATGCAAAATTATTAATATCTGCCTATCCTACCTCATAGACCTGTTAACATTTGTGAGGATCAAATGAATTACTGCATGTACATTGTTGATTTCAACATAACTCTGTCAATGTGTGCTATTGTTACTCATAATTATGAAAATAATAAAACATCAGCATTAAAAGGAAAGTTGACTGGGAAACTGAGTTATACTTACAAGTTATCAGAAAAGTCATTCTGGCTGTCCAAGTTTTTATCCAGGGGCAGAAAGCAACCCTGCTCCACTGAGTAAACTTAACGGGATAAAGGAGAAGCAAGTATGAAACCACTTTACAAGTTAAAAAAGAAAAGAAAAGAAAAAGAAGTGGGAGGAGGGAGGGACTTATAGATAACCATGCCCAGACCCCTTCCTTTTATAGAAGAGGCCAAGAAAATGTCAGTGTTTTGTTCAAGGTCACACAGCTACTTTCAGTGGCAGAGTCGGGACCAAAAACCCAAGTCTCTTGGCTTCCAATCCCGTACTCCGTACTCTTTCCAACACCACAAATTCTTCTGAAGTTTTTCTCTTTGTTTTTCCTTCCTCTAAATTTTTGGAGGTAAAGCATAGTTTTGGGGATCAAACTTGAAGTCTTCTTCATTTCAATATTTGACCTATGGAACAATTTGGAAGCAGAAGAGGGGGAGAGAGAGGAAGAAAGTCTCATTCCAGTATTCCAGAGTTTTCCTGTCCAAGAAAATCTCAATATCTGAAGCCATTGGCTGCCATCTATACTTTGAAGGCCTTAAACTCTTTCTTCCAAAGTCTTTTGGCTCTGACATCTTTAAATTACATTGGTTTTGTATTAATTCCTAAAGGTCTTTTTGTAAACACTGAACTATGAAATAAAAGAAGAAGAAGAAAATCAACTTTCAAAGCAAAAGAAAAAAACATCCACCCAACTGTGTGAAAGGTGAGGAGTGCACTAATGGGTGCGGGGCTGTTGGGTGAAAGAAAAGAGGCCACAGGAACTTTTGAAGATCTGGGGTTCACTTTTCATGGAGCCATTTCTATGATAATGAATCAGCCTTTGTTAAAAGTGTGAAAAGGGTGACACAAGCTTTGGTACCCTGGCTTCTGTATTCTGTGACTTTTCTACAGCCATCATCATCATCATCTTAGTCTCTCTGTTCCCATTTCTGTCTTTCAAACTTTTCCTCCATTTTGAGATGGGAAAGCAATGTCAAGCAGGCAGTTGTATGGAGAGATCTGAGGCTCAGAAGATGTACTTTTGAGTCATTCCTGTTTGCCTCAACTTCAGGGAGCTGACTCATCCAAGGCCACCCCCTTCTAGGGACAGCTCCCATCCAATGACTAACTGGTACTGGAGCAGAAGGGCCTCACCGGCTCCATTTGATTCAGGACAACTCTGAAGACCTATTCTGGCTTCTGAGCTACCTGTGCACTGCCTGAGTCTGTCATTAGCTCCACACTGCAGCACTTCTCTCTCTCTCCACTCTTTCATCTCCCCCTACTCCTTTCCTCAGGCATTGATCCCAAGTGCTTACACTCCACAGTAAGTATCCTGTACACCAAAACTCCATCTCAGAGTGTGCTTACCAGAGAACTCAACCTGCAGATTTCTCCCTCATCTCATTCTGGTTTCAGCTATGCTCTTGGGTTCTCTATTTCTTGGTATCCTTATTGCACCTGCTCCCATTTTCGCTAGAACTAGCAACTTGTCTTCTGTTTGGGGTTTCCTACAATGTGCCACTCCAGCCATTCTCTGTTGGGATAACCACCAGGAAACACCCTTCAGTTACCTGCTGAATCCTATTAGCTTAGGCTCTATTTTTTGGTCCCTGACATCAGCACCTTGGGATCAATTGGGGACGACACTCCTTGTCAGAGCTGGATGAAGAGAAAGAATGTAGGTGGTAGTATAACAAAATAGCCATTGTGTGGGTTAAAATGAAGTAACCACAATCCAAGATAAAAGATACATGCCATCCATGTTCTCAGGCACCATTTGAAGTCCTGTGAATGAGACTTTGAATGGCTGAGGCATTGCTGAAATACCAGAAAGAGCACTAGAATTGGTGCAGTCTCAAATGGAACTTGAATAGGAAATAAGATACTTTTTCTTTTTCAAAATTGGCTGCTTTTTACATAGATGTATTCCAATTTCTGAACTTGTCACAGTTCCCCAACTTGTGTGTGTGTGTGTGTGTGTGTGTGTGTGTGTGTATTCATATTATTATTAATTATTTACTTACCGATATTATTTTAAATTAACTTATAATTTGTCCTTAGCTAATTTATTTTCTCAGCTGTATTATATTGTTTATAAGGTGTCCTGTCAACCACTTCTTTGGTTCAGTTTCTAGAAATAAATATTTCATATGCACAGAAAAGAATGGCCAGACTACGGTGGTGATGATGATGATGATGATGATGATGATGATGATGATGTGATGATGTCACGGTTTGAGTTCCTGGATCCAGATGAACCTGAAGACCTAACTTTGAGCTTTTTAGTTACATGAGCCAATACATTGTCTGTTTGGTTTATGCCAGCTTGAGTTAGGTTTTCAATAAAGGAACTTGTAGTCAGAAGAATACCGGTATACCATGTGACATTGGGAAAGTCAAAAATAATGAAACTCTAAATCCTGCCTACTCCATAGGTAGAAGATACTATAATATTCCCCCAGGCACTTCTATCTTAGTCCAAGCCCACCTAAATTCCAATTTTATACACAATTGCACTTATTTTAAAGGTAACTCTCCAAAATATCCTCTTCAGTGGATTCTGCAGATATCTTTTGATATCTTTTATCCTTTGATAAGGAACTTTTAAATGTGCTGCCTTGTTTAAAAAAACAGCTGAAAGTGTATGTACATTTATAGAATCAATGACATAAACAACATTAATGTGAATGAAGCTGGAATACATTTCCTATATGATGACTGAGAGTCCCACAGAATTGTGTTGGATGGAAAAGTATTTACTGTGGCTTAGAGAGGCTCTTGCATATGGTAGGATGAGAAATGAGATGCCTCTTAATGAGCCATTCCACAAGTGTAAAAACTAACGGCACCTAACACAAGACTGTGAGTGGCAACCACAGCCCCAAAATAAAGAGGAAATGACATATGTTTCCAGTGTGGGAAGACCGCTGGGCTCCACTGGTCTTATCAGTGACACCTGCTCTCCCAGCTGGGGAGCATTACTGGTGGTGTCATCTTCAAAAGCAAAGGACAGAGAACACAATTCAAAGAAAAACCATAGATATGGGCAGATGGGGCTGGCGGCTTGATTAGCAGGTCCCATACTTAGGGAGCTGGACTGGGGCCATCAAGTCCTGTTTCCTGTGCTGGTGGTCTCCAGCACTCATCTTGGCAGTGACCCATCACTTACAAAGTTATTTCAGATGTCCAGGAACTTCCTCTCTCACAACAACCTTTTCATCCCTCCTCCATCCACTACTCTGACGCCAAACCACAGTATCTAGGGTTCACTTAAGACAAGACAGTGGCCTCTGGGTTATAATTTATGGATGTCCTCAAACCTATTTGCTCCTCTACCCCAATTTCCACCATTATTCATAGAATCATGTGATATCAGAGTTGCAGGCCTCCTTAAAAATAAAATTATATATATATATATAATTTTACATACATACACACACACTTGTATATACATATATATGTATATGTACGTATAAAAAATATATACATATATAAACATATCCTAGATAGGTAGGTAGATGATTTATAAGTAGATAGTGAATAGAAGATAGATGAGCAAACACATGAATAGATAATAATCAAACAAATGCAATAAAAATCTTTTTTCCCAGTTTTGTTGAGATATTATCAACTCTAACACTGTGTAAATTAAACTGTACAATGTGTTGATTTGATACACTTATATACTGCAAAAAGGTTACCACCATAGCATTCATTACCTCCATCACATCACCTATTACCATTTTTTTTTTGTGGTGAGGACATTTAAGATCTACTCTTGACAGCCTCCGCGACTCGCTCCACGACGACGCAGCAAAAATGTCCAGCCCTACAGAGATAGAGCGGTGCATCGAGTCTCTGATTGCTGTTTTCCAGAAGTGTGCTGGAAAGGACGGTAACAAGTGCAATCCCTCCAAGACTGAGTTCCTAAGCTTCATGAATACAGAACTGGCTGCCTTCACAAAGAACCAGAAGGACCCCGGTGTCTTTCACCACATGATAACGAAACTGGACATTAACTAGGTGGGCAGCTAGATTTCCAAAAATTTCTTAATCTTATTGGCAGCGTGGTGGTAGTAGCTTGCCATGACTCCTTTACCCGTTCCAGACGTACGAGGTTGATCACAAAATACGGTGAATGTTTAGAATTTAAAGAAAAAAAAGATTATTACAGTAAAAGACACATTGCCATTAATTCCCCTCAAAATACTCCCCCTTGCTTCAAACACACTTATCCCATGTTTCTTTCCATTCTCTGAAGCAGTTCTGGAAGTTTTCTTTCATGAATATCTTTACTCCATCCTCCATCACGACAACGCTTCGTGTCACACATTGCTTCTAGTAGGGCAACTCCTGTCAAATAAAAACATTATGGTGTGTCTTCAACCACCTTTTTCACTGGATCTGGCATCTTGCAACTTCTGGCTCTTCCCCAAAGTCAAAATGACCGTGAAAGGTAAATGTTTTGAATTAATTCAGGACATCCAGACAGCCAGGACAGTGCAACTAAAGACATGAAAGAGGATTTCCAGAACTGCTTCAGAAAGTGGCAAGAACGATAGGATAAGTGTGTTCAAAGTGAAAGGGAGTCTTTTGAGGGGGATTAATGACAATGTGTCTTTTACTGTAATACTTTTTTTAAAACTTAAACATTCACTGTATTTTTTGATCACACCTCTTATATCTAAGGAGCCCCTGGAGCTAGCCTCCAGACCATACCTTTCCTTCCAGCCTCCTGATCACCACGATTTCTTCACAGACCACATACCCTGAGCACAGCACACCCACCGCTTCATTCAGGCCACTCCTACTGGTAGCAATAAATCATTATCGATTTTTAAAATACACACACACACACACACACACACAAAATATACTTTCTTAGCAACTCGGAACTATGTAATACAGTATTGTTAACTATAATCACCATGCTGTACATTAGATCCACAGAACTTACTCTTCTTATAACTGCAAGGTTGTATCCTTTGACCAACATCTCCCCATTTCTCCCACCCTAGCAACCATCACTTTACTTTCTCTTTCTATGAGTTTGCAAATGCAGTAAAATTTTAACAGTTGGGGTAATTGGGTGAAGTATATGGAAATTCTTCAAGCTATTCTTGCAATTTTATTCTAAGTCTGAAATTATTTAAAATTTTTAAATTTTAAAAAGGGACAAACCAACCATAAGAGCACAACTATAATGATGACTACAGTTGGCTGTATTTTTCAGTTCTTAAATACTTATTTTTAAGGGCAAAACACCTCAAGTCTTTTTTAACAGGTTTGCTTTTCCTTTACTTTTCATTTTTATTGAAGCGAGATTCACATAACACAGAACTAACGTTTTAGAGTGAATAATTCAGTAGTTTTACAATGTTGTGCAACTACCACCTCTATCTAGTTCAAAACATTTCATTGCCCCAACAGGAAACCCTACATCCATTAAACAGTTACTTCTCATGTCCTCCTTCTCCAAGTGTCTGGCAAACTTGTTCTGTCTCTATGAATTTGCCTATGCTGGCATTTCATATAAATGGAATCATTCAATATTCGGCCTTTTGTGTCTGGCTGACTTCATTTAGCATAATGTTTTCAAGGTTCATCCATGTTGTGTTATGTATCAGTACTTTATTCCTTTTTAGCGTTAAATAATATTCCATATAGATATGGAACAATTTATTCATTTATTTGTTGATAGATCTTTGAGCTGTTTCCATCTTTTGACAACTGTGAATAGTGCTGCTATGAACATGGGTGTACATGTGTTAGAAAATCTGAAATCTTGATGTTTGTTGAAGTCTATTGATGACTTAAAATGCAAATTCATTCCTGGAGCATACCTAACCTTAAACTTCTCAGATACACAAGTAAATTTTCTTTTGTGCTTTAGCTAGTTTGGGTTGGGTTTCTGTCCACTTGAAAGAATCCTGACTTCTACAAAACTTTAAAATTATCTTTCAAAGTGCAGTCCTTTGGATCTATGGGGGGTTGGAGGGGGAATCTCCTTATTAAGAGTACCTTTTTGATACAATCTCAAGTGAAATTTTCTGAAGCTTGAAGTTCTCTTGTCCTCAAGAAACTTGAATGAATAAGAATCTGAGACATTTCTAAACTAGAAAAATGAGCTCAGCTAAGCACAGAACATTCCCGAACTGTGTCTACCACCACAATGGTATAAACATAACACAGAATCTTGAACAAAAAGCTTTTTGTGTGTGCCAGGTTTAAAGAAATTTGTAGCACTTTATTTGTGAAAGAATTATAATTTTGAAAACCAGAACTTTTTAAAATCAATGGGTAATAATTTTTAGCAACTCATCTGAACAGAAGTCGCCAAACACAAACACTGGTCTTTATTTCTTCTTTCACCATTTGCTTCCTGACATCCTTCTTTCATCTTTTGTGGTCATAGGAATTTTAGTATTTTCTTTTCAAAAGACTTCTAGGAATTGCCTTTGGTTTATTTGATGAAATCTTGCACCACATGCACTTCTTCAAAAGGACATTGCTTCATCTGACTTCTGTTGAAGAAAATGAAGCAAATGAAGAATTTATCTGTTGAAAACCAATCTTCTACTTAAAAAAATATTTCATCACCTTTAGTTTATTTCGATCTTGGGGTCCATGACTTACACAGTTTATTAGGATACAGATTTGATCTGAGTTCTCTCTAGCTTCTCTCCATGTACCTGATATGGTGGATAAACAATTGAGTTTGTGTCTCCTGTCTCTCGAATCTCTGTAGTCTCTTACTTCCCTCAGAGCTACTATGGATTGAGCCAATCAAATCCCTGATTTCCAGAAATGTGATATTGGTACAATACATTCTAATTACATCTGGTCTATTCATTTGAACTGAGGTGAATCTAGGAGCTATCATTTATTTTGGGGAACCATGTTAGGCTATATGGTCAGTTAAAATGGTCTGAAGACTAAAGGTGAGAAGACAAAGGAGAGGAGAAGACAAGAAGGAGAGGGAGAAGCAGGGAGAGAGGAGACATGGGAGAGGGAGACAAAGAGAGAAAGAGAAAGAAATGGGGGGAGGAGAAACAGAGAAGATTTTCACAGTTTACATAACTGAAAAGACAGAAGAATCTCTCATTTCAGGTGAGACTTGATCAAGTGGATCAACAATATTCCCAAAAACCTGGCTTTTTTGCATCTCTTCTCTATGAGAAGCTCGAGATGGTTGTTGCAAGCCCTCAGAGCTATATGCTTTCTTTTTTTCATCCAAATGGAAAGAGATCCAGAGTCCCCATTAAAGTCCATGAGTCATGCCGACTGGACTAATGTAAGTTACATGCCCATCTCTGAATTAATCACTGTAGTAAGTGGGATGGGGAGTAGAATGGACTATGTTACTTGGATGAGTCTATGTCACATTTCACCCCTAGAGTTAGAGCTGAAGTCAGAGCTCCCAGATCCATGCAGATTCCCAAGTAGAAACCTGGGACAATTGGCAAGGGGGTAAGAGGGAAGTGTACACTGGGAAAGGAACTAATTACTTTTCATTGTGTTGATATTCTGGTTTGTCCAGGTACCTGCATATCATTATAATTCCTCCCTTTTAATCTACATTGGCTTCTAATACTTACAGCCAAAGAATGTTAACTAAGATCTCTGACTAGAATGACGAAGAGAGAAAAATCTAATGGTGGCCTAAATTCAGAGAGAGGTTGAACATAGTGGGGTTGCATCACACATATAGTTAGCTCATACAAGAGGACAGCAACAGTTTAAATTGCTTGGGGGGCTCTGCCCACCATTCCACTCTCTACCTGAAATGGCAGACATGAGCAGCTCTTCCGTAAGCTTATCTGGGTTCTGTCTTTTCCCCGGGCGTGAGCATGTTGCCAAACATAACATAATTCAACTATGCATTTCATTAAAGATGGTCCGATACCAGCCACAGATTTAACCAGTACTCCACCAAAGGAACAGAAATAATTGAAGAAAGAACTGACTGAGTACTTATTGAGTACATCAGTCTCCAGGGTGGCATCTTTCTGGAGGGCTTTCAAAGGTAACTTTTCTAAAAGACTTTTCAAAGAACATTTTTCTAAAACACTTTTGAGGGAAATATTGATGACTTATTAAATGCAACTCCATCATTCCCAGGCAGATAACTATCACCCACGTGAAGCTAATGCAGTTGATCAGTGGGAGGAATAGGATATTACTGTGTCTATGAATGTGACCAGTTTGATGGTTTGGTCCATATTGAACAATTATTAAAATGAGTCTCAGTATTTTGCACATGTTAGTACTTAAGAAATATTGTGAAACAAATATGGTTGATTCAAGCAAAATGGTCATGCCCAGTGACATAACTTGGTGAAATAATCTGGACCTAACATGCTTTTGGGGGCATTTCACAGTGGTTTAGTGAACACAGAGAGAGGTGTCTCTAACCTCTGATACTACTTCTGCTATGAACTATTTGTGTGATCTGGGGAAAGTTATGTAATTTCTTCGAGTCTCAGGTTTCCCCCCCTGGTGAAATGGGAAGAAAAATGATTACTCCATTTGTTTTTCATAGTTATTAAAAACCAGTGTCTTGTGCTCTCTTGGGTAAGTGCTCAATGTCTTGTAGGGCAGAATGAATGCTATACAGAAGGAAAAATATTCAGATGGAAAAAAATGTCGGTGCCTCCAGAGATATTCCATGAACAGTTTATCCTGCATAATGCACCCTTGGATGTCAAAATACAGCCAAGTACAAAAATCCAACCCAACAGTAAGCACAGATTCCCCAGAATCCCACAACAATCCTAACAGAGATGGTATTTCTAGTGTTTTGTTGCCAACTCCCAGCTTATGAACTTTGACCCAAAAATCTCAAGAAAGGTCTAAATTATAAGAAATAGTCTCTGCTTTCCAGAGTAAAGTCTAATGCTAAATCAAACAATGGAAGAGACATTGGTAGCCAACCTCACAGCTGTAAATTTTGCAAGCAGAAAAAGTAAGGACCTGCTTATGGTGAATTCAGATATTGTGACACAATGAAGAGGAATGAGGCTTAGATTGTACTAAGAAGCCCTTGGTTCTAGGGTTACTGAACCTCTTCTGGTAAAGTTGTTTTACAATTTAAAAATTAAACATTTATATCTTTTTTGCATCAACTTAAATCCTGTCCTCAGGTAGCCATGTGTTTCTCAAGAGTCCAAGGAGGCTTGTGAAGCTAACAACATGTTGTTTGTCCATTAAAGGCACTGCTTTCATCACTTCCCACTGTTCTGAATGATGTAGCTAAAATTAGGTATCTCTGAGAACCCAGCATATCCCCTTTTCCTATATACTGAGCAAAAACAGTCTGTATGTCCACCATAGATACACCAAGAATGTTTATAGCAGTAGTATTTCCAATAGTCCTAAAGTGGAAACAGGTAGGCATTTAACTCTCCAGCATTATTCACTATTCTTTTAGCATCTGAAAACTACAGGAAATGAGATTAGTAGTACAGAACCCAAGGAGAATGACTGAGTATTCAGTTAAAGGGAAAGCTTTACCTGTTTCTAGAATGACTTACACAACTTTTTTTGTGTGTGAAAATGTAGTGTTTCCAACAAATCTGTATCCCATGCCATGGGTAACCTTGCCAGCCAAGTTTTTAAGAACTGACACCATTTGGCTGTCTCAGAAAACAATAAGCAGGATGGAATAGAAATCTCTAACTCAAGTACAGATGAATTTGTATAAGGAAGGATACCAGGGAAACTTGAGGATCTCAACTACAGGAAAACAACTTGGCAGCCACTTTCTCTCTCTGTCTCCAGAGTTTCATGTCGTTTATTTTTGCATCTTTCTACCTGTCTGTTCCATCTTATTTCTCTTTGATGCCTAACTCTTTCCAATTGCTTATAAGCCAGCATGTCACCAATCAACCCCAAACAATGGTTTAGAGCTGAGTCTATATGACCCTTTAGCTTGGCTGATTGACTTCATTTCTCTCTCCCAGGAGATACTTTGTAGACACTCAATAAACATTAATTTACTTGATAGACACTCAATAAAAATAAATTTCCATGAGTCACTTGGTAGACACTCAATAAATATCAATTTTCTTTTCCCCTTAAGAGAATGAACACCATTTGACTAGAAAAGAGCGTTTGTTTGATAATATTTCTTTTCCCAGTCCTCCACATACGTAAGGTAAGAAAAATACTTTCAGTTGGGTAAGGCACACTTCTAGAAAGACTTGAGAAATTCTCAGGACAATTTGGCAAATCTACAAGATTGAACCAGGTCACTATTATTTCTTAAATCAATATACTTTTGTGTCCATGAAAACTTTTTATTTTCATATCCCAAAGTTGTAATTTATGATTTCATTATATGATAAAAGAAAGAATAATAAAGAGCATTCAACCCTCAACTTCAGCGTGAGGGTTTTTGTTGTTATTTGTGTTAACTCTGCTATAAATTAAACTCTTTGATTGAGATTGAATTGAAGATGCACATAAACTAAGTGCTCAACTCTCTTGTCTTGAGAGACGGATTAGTATGGAAACACAAAATAAGATTAGGTCAGTGACTTTCAGCACGTGTTCCAGAGATGACATACATGACAATTTTGACTAGCCCACAGCCTAGCTCCACAGGGTAGATAGCTCTGAGGCTATTCTGTGTCCATGCCCCCACACATCCTCTACTCCCATCCATTCTTCAACCTTCCTTTCCCTGCTTTATGCCTGGGAGTCTGACCCTTGTTGACCAGAGCTCCTTGTAGCTGCTTCTTGTTGGGTTTTGCCAATGGGAGTCAGCCACGGTAGTATTGCCCTTATACCCAGGCAACAGGGGCCAGCCCTGAGCCTGACATTTCAGAATGCATCACATATCATAGACACATGCAAAAAAGAAAAAGAAAAATGGCATCTCTGTCACTTGAGAGAGAGCACTAACATCAGTGCACAAAATGCTTGGCATAGGGGAGAATTTGATGAGAGCCCTTAGATAAGAAACGAATCACGTTAATTAACTTGTTAAATTTTTCCCTTCTGCAAAATGCAATAGGTATTTGAATAATGAAGTATTATTTTCTAGCAGTGCTCAGTATCCGATTTATACTCCAGAAGTACTCATTATTTAGGATGGTATTTACAACAGTTTCACATGGTGGCTGAGGAGTATTACACGCAGTCTAGATGTCACGAGTGAAGTACGATACCAATTCTTTAGACAGGATACATCAAAAGCTAAAACTGTGAATAAATTTGTGTTATAAAAAAGTTTTTAAAGTTTTATTAAATTAAAAAATTAAATACAAGCTTAAGCCTACATAGTTTAAATTTACATTTGAAATTAATTAATAGTTTATTTTAAAAACTTTAATACATTTTGAGTATTTCAGAGCAAAAAGTTTCTGAAGCAAAATATAAAAAATAATTAAAGCTACGTTTTTATTTTTCTAATTTTTAAATTTTACAGTTACTTCACAAGTTTTATGAAAGTCTATTGACATATTGAATACTTTAAGTACAATTACGTTTTATTTTATTTGTTTATTTATTTATTTATTTAAAATATTTTATTCAGGGAGGGGAACAGGACTTTATTGGGGAACAGTGTGTTTTCCTCAGGACCCATCAGCTCCAAGTCAAGTTGTTGTCCTTTCAATCTTAGTTGTGGAGGATGCAGCTCAGCTTCAAGTCCAGTCTCCGTTTTCAATCTAGTTGCAGGGGTCGCAGCCCAGCATCCCACGTGGAAGTCGAACCCACAGCCTTGTTGTTGAGAGCATGCGCTCAAACCAACTGAGCCATCCATCCGCCCTACTTTTAAGCCTTTACTCTTTATTATCAACAAGATATAAACTACATGAAATGTAGACTATAAAACACAGTGATTTTGCTGAAATTAAGACAAAAAATAATTATAAGGAATATATGTGTGGACAAAAAAAGGGCCACACACTAAACCTGACGAGCTCAGGGGAGGCCAGCATCGCAGGCCCTACAGACTCTGAGACTGAAATTAACCACGCAGGGTGGGCTGAAAATAAAAATTCCTAACTAAAAGTGGGTAATGGCTGGTAGTCACATCCTTGGCCTGTAGCTTCCTTGACAAAGGTCAAACTTTACCTTAAGTGAGCCTGTCTATTGTCTTTTTGCATCTCAGATAATGTACCCTTGGAATGTCAGAGTAATCCTTTTTTCCGGACCTCTCAGGGCACAACCTGTGGCACCAGAACACCAGTATATAGAACCCCTCATTGTTGTATTGTTCCCCTAATACCATCTCTATGTGTGCTGTAAATCGTTAATAATTAATATCCTGTGCCCACCAACATAAAAGAAGTATGTGTCTCTTCATTTTACTTTTTATGTAATCCCAGAGATTTCCCCACTTTGCCTTCTCCCATCCCTTTAATCTACCGCCAGTGGATTTCATGTAACCCTTCTTTTGTCTCTTCCTTTGATTCTAATGTATAGAAAAAGCTGCAAAACTGCCATTCTTCAAAGCATTTTCTTAATCCTTTGAGATTTTGCTTCCCAGCAATTGCCATCAGTTTGACTTAAATAAATTCATTAATGTTCCCTACAGGTTAGGACGTTTCTTATGTCAACATATGAATGTAACATATATGGAATCAATTTATAAATTTATTATGTCTTTATTACTCATCCAAACCTTGCTGGCCACAACCCAAAACCAATCATATGTATTAATAATTAAATTTAGTTCTCTTTAATATTTCATTTACTTTCAATTATATGAAAACCACAGGTTTACACATTTTTGAATTTTGTAGTTATAAAGATATATTTGCTATTTTGGGGGCCGGGGTTTGCAAACTTATTTTGTTAAGTGACAGATAGTAAATATTTTAGGCATTGTGGGACAAATGGTTTCTGTTGCAACTCTTACTAAGTGTACTGTGAAAGCAGCTGTAAATGAGTGGCGTAGCTCTGTTCCAGTAGCTTTACTTACAAAAATAGCAAGTGGCTATAGTTTGCTGACTCTGTGCCGAGGAAACAGACTCTGAAATGAGTATTTGCATGCAGGAAGTTTGTTGAGGAATATTCTCAGGGTACAAATGTAGGAGATTTAGGATTGTGCAGAATGAGAAGTTGAACAGTTGATCCCAAGGGGAGCTCAGTATATCAGGAAAGGCCATTAGTATTATCCCAACTTGGGACAAAGGGGACTGGCCTTCATACCACACTATGACCTGGTTAGGGAGGGTGAGAGTGTGATCTTGGACAAGGCAGCTCCCTTCGGTAGAAGGCAGTGCCTGAGAAGAACTCAGATGTGAACTGTCAGCCTCTCAACCTCCTAGCTGCTGAGGAGCAAGTGCCTCTATCTTAAGGAAGGATACGATAGTTAATTTTATGTGTCAACTTGGCTGGGCCATGTAGCCTAGATATTTGATCAAACATTGTTCTGGATGTTTCCATGAGGGTGTTTTTGGATGAGGTTAACATTTAAATCAGCGGACTTCTAGTGAAGTAAATGGCCTCCATATGGTGGGTGGGCCTCATCCAATTAGTTGAGGGCCTGAGTAGAACAAAAGGCTGATTCCCTTAGGCAAGAGAGAATTCTGCCAGCAAGCAGCCTTCAGACTTGAACTACAATGTTGGCTCTTTCCTGAGTCTCCAGCCTGATGGCCCACCCTACAAATTTTGGACTCGCCTACTTCCATAATCACATGAAGCAGTTTCTTAGAATAAATCTCTCTGTACATATATACACACATCCTATTGGTTCTGTTTCCCTGGAGAATCCTGACTAATACAAGAGATCTGGGTGATGCACCTGAACATCTACTGTGATTATCAAAGTGAGAGACTAGAACTTGCACAGTGTGTAATTTTGCTTTGCAACTTTTAAATATTTATAGACGTATGGTATGAGAGTCCGTTTGCACTCTCATTCCAGTTCAGTGGGTTGCTGGAGCCAGCGCATACCATATCACTACAACTGATTGTCTGCATCTCTTCCAACTCAGTGTTCAGTGTCATCAGGTTGGTAGCTTGAAACCTTCATGATAGGAGTATTTATAGCAAGGAAAGTAGCAAACATTACAAATCCGGGTGACTGGTTGTTAAACAATGTCCTGCACATGACTGCAGAGGTTGCACCAATGTTAGAAGGAGGCTTGCCTCCACACCAGTAGTTCCACCAGGAAGTCTCTGCTCATTGCTTGCATTTCTCCAGAGCTCCTGTAACTCCATTTCCTCTCCAGGACCCTCCCACAATAGGAAGGTGACAGCTCCCCACTGTTGCTTTGCTCTGAGTACTTTCCTGCCCCGTGACTGTTCCGTGGTGAATAGCCCATGCACCACAATCTCCTCCTTTGAACCACCTGAAATGAATTTTGTTTCCTGCTGAGACCTTGACTGATAACACAAAATGTGACTGGCAAATCTTAGAGTGACTGTGCTCACTCTAAGATTCAAAGACCATGTCCCTCTCCCCATTTTCAGTTTCCACCTTTAAGATCAACAGCCAATAAGCTGTTTCATTTTTCATCTTTCCTCCTTTCTACCCTATTCACTCATCCCTCTGTGCCAAAGATACAGAAGAAAAATGGTTAGAATCTGTGCTCTGGCTTAAGTCCTGGTACAGACTTCCAAGACACACTCCAAAGGGATACCGCCACAGATGGTCATTTTGTCCTTTAGCCACCTTGGTTACTTAAAATATATGTCAGTGTTGCTTAGCGAGGTTATTTTTGGAATCCCCTAATATGTAAAAGGAAGATAAAGGCCAACTGTCACAGTTAACTGGAAACAATACCTTTAATTTTAGAAGACAAGAGTAATAGAAATCACGTGGGGTTGTTCATTTCTGTTTGTCTTCATCTCTTTCAATTATTTGAAAAATCAAAACCTCTTGTAGTTACAACCTATAATCTTATATCCCTGCATGTCTGACTTACACATTTAGTCATCACTCCTAATAATGGGTCTGGGCTTAGGACAAGAGCATGGGGCTGCTGTAGGCCCCAGCATACTATGCAGATCGTATGAATTCTCCTTGCCATACAATAGCTCTTGGGGTTTAAGGTTTTTTTTTAGGTCGCTTCTACTTTTCCAAGAACCTCTGTTCACACTGCTTTGAGTTGCATTAATGACTCCAGATACAACATAGTTATGGTGAGGTTGAATAAAAAAAAAACCCAAAGAGGAATCACCTGACCCAAGCTGGACCAATCACATTTTGTTCCAAGAAATTGCCACTTGAATAGAGTCGCCAAGATGTAAAACAGTTGTTTCTGAGACAACTAGGAGTGGCATGCTTGGAAAAAGTTTCTCAAGATACTGCTTGAGATTCCTAGAGGCACCTATCGTTTGGCAAGTTGCTTAGCTCTTCTTTTGAATCCATGAGTTGTGCATCATTCTACCAATACATCTTTGCATTTGCATGCTACCCTTGTACCTTAATTGACCCAGAAATTAGGTGCGGCTTTGCCCAAAGATTAGATGGAGGGAATCAGCAAAATCTGAAGACTGGAGAAGACCAGGAGAGCTGCTCTCCAGGCCATCAAAGTGGAAAGACAGAAGATCTCAGAACAACCAATTATACTAAGTCTTTGAAAAGGCCTTCTAGCCATGGCAATTTGTCTTCCTAGCTGCTAAATGATGGATACCAAGGAGCTAGGGAAATCAGTTGTTTTTTTTTTAATTTATTGGGGAATATTGGGGAACACCGTGTTTCTCCAGGGCCATTCATCTTCAAGTCATTGTCCTTCAGTCTGGTTGTGGAGGGCGCAGCTCAGCTCCAAGTCCAGTTGCCGTTTTCAATCTTTAGTTGCAGGGGGAACAGCCCACCATCCTCTGCGGGAATTGAATCGGCAATCTTGTTGTTGAGAGCACGTGTTCTAACCAACTGAGCCATCCGGCTGCCCCTACTTTTGACACGCTTCCAAAACATTCATTTCTACAGTGGTAGAGGCATTGGCCCTAAAGTAGTCTATATTACTAGCTTCTAGTAATATAAATGTATATGAACTGCATGTAAATGAAGTTCCTCTATTTTTCATTCTGTACTACTCAACAATACTACGTTAGGATCTTAAATGAGTTTGACCAACAATTTCACATTGGGATTCATATAAAATTATCTCCAGAGGAATGATCAATGGCAAAATCATGTTCCCAGTCAAAGGTATCTCCAAGAAAGGACTTGCCAACCTTATATCAAAATGGAATGTGTTGTGTGTGGAAATGGGGGGATTATTTTCTGAAATGTGATGGTAATAATAAGATGAATAACAGCTAAGAGAACAATTACTGTGTACCAGGCAATGGTCAAAGCGCTTTTTAAGCATTATTTCATTTAATCCTGAAAAAAACATTCTATGAAGTAGGAGCTATTAACAGGTGAAAAATAAGGCCTGAAGATATTAAATTACTACTACATCACTTGTTAGTAGTAAGTGACAGAGCTGGGATTTGAAACCAGGTTGCCTGACTTCAAATTCTATACTCTTAACCATCATGCTAGTTCTAACACAGCAGTCTCCACAGGGGTCATCATTATTTGCCTTGGATCCTAAAGCTGACGCTGGCACAATCAAAGTCCTGTTTTGTCAAATCTTTGGATACTGTACTCCAGTGACACAGCACTGGGGAGCACATCCCAGTGTCTGCCCACCATAGCACAGTGTAACTTTGAGTCACAAGCAAAGTTGTCCCAGTAGGAGGGATATAATATGATGTGATAGTGGGAGATATCTCACAAGAAGGGTTTCAAAAGAAAAATAAATTCATATAAACAATTATAATAAGTAACATGCAATTTTAACATTAATCAAGTTCTCAGAGAACTGAGAGGCTTTCCTTGAAGATACATATGGAAGACCAGGATCAGGAAGGAAACGGAGCCCAGAATAGCAGAGCTTGGTGAAATGATGTGTCTATCTGACAGAATAGACCAGGTTATGGTACGGAAACAACTCCTAGTCTCAGTGGTTTAACACAAGATTTATTTTTTACTTGTGTTAATATAAACCGTGGGGGTTAGCTGTTCATCTGGCTACCAGAGTGACCTGAGAAGGGGGAAGAAAATGTAGTGACTTTTATATTGGCTCTTAACAATCTATGTGGAAGTAACACATGTTTCAGTGGCCAAAAAAAGTCATATGGCTTCAAAAGGTATGGGAAAGTTCACTCTCTCTGCCCAAATGATGGAGGGCCAGAAATAGGGTGACCAAGACTACTACTTCAGTGGCCTGTGAAATACATGGTTGTGAGGATGGTACTAAAATACCCATTACCTTTCCTTCTTTTCTTGTCCCTCTGAGAATGAAGAGAACATATATAAATGCCAGAGACTGCCTGAAAAACGTCTGCAGTTGATCATAATTTAGGGAAAGGAAATACTTCAGAACATATTTGGATCTTTCCATCTTGTAAAGGAAATTTTTGTGTAGTTTTAAATGGCCACATTTGATTATATCAGATAATTGTAAACATTTTAGAAGTGATGAAACATGGCAAATGAAGATTATGGTTTCCTGTAAAGTTTCCCTTAAAAACCAAGAGCAAGAAAACCCAGGCTGTACAGTGGTTTCCAACATTCCTAGGGTGATGAGAAGGGAACCCTCCATGAAAACTCAAGTGGGGATGGAGTGGCAGAGTAAAGTGCAACCTATGGTTACCTAAGTACTATGAATTAATTTAGAAACATTTATAACTTTTCCATTTTGTAGTACTCTAAGATGGTCCACTATCCAGGTTAGTTTTCCAGAGTAAAGAATATGTTAAAACATCATAAAAAACATGTCTTCAATCATTGGAATGGGATTTTCACCAGTAGAGCACAGGTCATTACAGTGTATCTACAGCCTGGAGTTTCACATTGGACACTTCTTTGAAGCTATTCTTATGCCTTTCATATATCTAATCCCCTGCTCTTCTCCTCCTCCCCAAACAGGAAATACAGGGAAATGGCCTCAAAGTAGGGCCAGATAGTCCATATAAAAAGGATAATACATCACAAGAAGCAGAGTTTATTCCAGGAATACAAGGATGGTTCAACATTTCAAAATCAATCAATGTTATTGACCATAATAACAGACTAAAGAAGAAAAACCACACGCCAAATCAATAGATACTGAAAAAGCATTTGAAATGATTCAACATCCTTTCATGATTAAAAACACAGAAAACCAGGAATAGCAAAGAACTTTATCTGATTAAATGTGTCTGCAGATAACATCATACTTAATGGTGAAAGACTGAATGGATGCTCCCCACTAAGAGGGGGAACAAGGTAATAAAGCCTGCTTTTACTATCCTTATTCAACAATGCAATGGAAGTTCTAGCAAGTGTATTAAAGACAGAGAAAGAAATAAAAGATATACAGATCAGAAAGAAATGAAACTTTTTATTCATAGATGGCATGATTGTCTGTGACGAACAATCTCAAAGGATCTGCAAAAAGCTCCTAGAATTAATAAATGAGTTTAAGCAAAGTTGTAGGACACAAGGTCAATAGATAAAAATTTATCGCATTTCTATATTCTAGTAATAAACAATTGGAAATTGAAGTAAAAGTACCATTTACAATAGTACATAAAATAATGAAATACTTAGGTATAAACTAAAAGAACGTGTAGGATTTGTATACTGAAAACTGCAGAATACTGAAGAAAGAAATCAAAGACCTAAACAAATGGAGAGATATACCATGTTTATGATTTGAAAAGATTCAGTATTACTAAGGTGCCAATCCTTCACAGATTGATTTATTGATTCTGATTAGAATAAAAATCCCAACAGGATTTTTTGTCGGTATCAGGAAGCTGATTTTAAAATTTATATGGAAAGGCAAAGGAATTAGAATAGCCAAAACAATTTTGAGAAAGAGCAAAATTGGAAGACTTATTAAAAAGTTACAATAATGAAGATAGTGTGGTGTTGGCAAGAGGATAGACATATAGATTAATGGAATAGAACAGAGTCCAGAAATGACACAAACAAAAATTACCAATTAACTTTTAATAAAATACTTTGAGATAACTGTAGACTCACACACAGTTAAGAAATAACACAAGAGATCCTGTGTACCCTTTACCCAGCTTCCCCATAATGACATCTTGTAAAACTATAGTATATCAGCCTGAATACTGACACTGATACAATGCATTTGATCTTCTTCAGATTGTTTCACTTATACTCATTTGTGTGTATTTTGTTCTATATAATTTTATCACAGTAGGTGCATGTATTCACAGCCAGTTATAATACAGAATATTTCCATCACTATCAAAGTAACTTATACTGTCTTTTTGTAACTACACTCACTTCTTTTCATATTACTCCCCTGCCTTAATATCTGGCAACCACTAAACTGTCTTGTTTCCATAATTTTGTAATTCCAAAAATGTTATGTAAATGAAATTACATAGTATGTAACCTTTGCGGATTGGCTTTTTTCACTCAGCATTATTCTCTGGAGATACTGCATATATGAATACTTCAGTCCTTTTTATTGCTCTGTAGTTCTCCATGGTATGGATATAACACAGTTTAACTATTTGTCCATTGAAGGACATCTGGCTCATTTCCAGTTTTTGGTTATTACAAATAAAACTGCTGTGAACATTTATGTACAAGTTTTTGTATGAATATACATTTCCACTTTTCTGAGGTAAAATGCTAACAAGTGAAATTTTTGAATTGTATGGTAATTGCATGTTTAGTTTAATAAAAACCTGCCAAACCATTTTCCACTTGTAACATTTTACATTTCTACCAGTGATTCAGTCCCTCAGCATTCTTTCCAGCATTTGTTGTTGTCACTATTTTTTATTTTATAAATTTTAATAGGTATGTAGTGGCAGCTCATTGTGGTTTTAATGTACACTTCCCGAATGACTAATGAAATTGAACATAGTTTCACTTGCTTATTTGTTATCGAAGTATTCTCTTCGGTAAAGTGTCTGTTCATATCTTTTGCCTATTTTAGAATGAGATTTTTTTTACTGCAGAGTTTGAAAATTATTTATAGAGTCTAGATATTAATCTGGGGAATATGTGATTTACAAATATCTTTTTAAAGGTTAGTTCTCCATGTTTTAAAGAGGGCCTTTCACAGAGAAATTTGTTTTTGATAATTTACCAATTTTTCCTTTTTGGATCATGTTTTTGGTCTCAGGTCTAAGAATTCTTTGCCTAGCCCTAGATCATGAAGAATTTATTTTTCGTTTTTTTCCTAGAAGTTTTATGGCTTATATTTTACATGTAAGTCCATGATCCATTTTGAATTTTTTTCATATGGTGTGCGATTTAGGTTGATATTTTTCTTTTTGCCAGCTATTCAATTCCTTCATTGAATTGCTGTTGCGTATTTGTCAAAAATCAGCTGGGCGTGTTTGTATTGTTCTATTTCTGTATTCTCTATGGTTTCCTCTATAATTAGTGTCTGTCTCTGTCAATATCACACTGTCTTGATACAGTAGCTATATAGTAAGCCTTAATATAAGGTAGAGTGGTTCCCCACACTTCACTCTTTATTGAAATTGTTTTAACTATTCTAGGGTCTTTGTCTTTCATTATAATTTTAGAATAAACTTGTTTATGTTTATAAAAAAATCTTGCTGGGATTTTGCTTAAAATTGCATTAAACCAAAAAAAATGCATTAAACCTACATACAGATTAATTTTGGGGAAAATTGACATCTTTACTATATTGAGTCTTCCAATCCACAAACATGAAATGTCTCTTCATTTACTTAAGTCGTCTTTCATTTCTTTCATCCGCATTTTGTAATTTTCAGCATATAAATTCTGTATGTTTTGGTAAGATTTTACCTAAGTATTTTCTTTGGAACAGCCATGTTTTTAATTTATTTCCACATGTTCATTGTTTGTACATAGAAATGTGATTGATTCCTGTATGCTAACATTGTATCCTGTGATCTTGCTGAATTCACTTATTTTATTTTTTTGTTTTTTGTCTTTTGTAAATTCCTTGGAATTTTCTATGTAGATAATCATGTCATCTGCACATAGGTACAGTTTTATTTCTTCCTTTCCAATCTGTATGCTTTTAATTTTTCTTGCTTTATTGCAGTAGCTACAACTTCTAGTATTGTGCTGAATAAGAGTAGTGAGGGTGAACATTGTTTTTTGTGTTACTAGGATTTAAAACAATCTGATATAGTAAGATACACAGACACAGAAATAACTCACGACTATGATGGAGGAAGTCTTTTATACTTAGTTTCCTAGAAAGAAAAGGCATAGCATACCACAGAAAGGGACAACTCTGGACCACTCTTAGCCTGCCCTAATCCTAGGACCCGGCACCAGACAACTACGGACAGTTCTTATACCCTAGAGCCTAAGGAAATTCAAACTAGCCAATCCTGAACCTGCTTACCCTGCCTCACCCATTTCTTCTCAAAGAAACCACAGTAAATGCTCTTGCCTATATTTTTCCCAATATAGGGAAGTACTGGGGTTGGTCAGAGGACAGAGAAGGAAAAAATGTAGGCAAAAGCCTTTATTGTCATTTCTTTGGGAAAGGATGGGCGAGGCATGGTAAGCAGGTTTAGGATTGGCTAGTTTGAATTTCCTAGGACTCTAGGGTATAAGGGCTGTCCCTACCGTGTTGCCCCAAAAATACCTGGCCGGTGTTTTGGAGCAAAAATTAATATGACTCGGTATTATATTATTATATTATGTATATTACATTATATTACATTGTAAGACCCAGTCTTATATAAGATTATTATTATATTAAAGTAAGACCCGGTCTTATATTAACTTTTGCTCCAAATGATGCATTAGAGCTGATGGTCCAGGTAGGTCTTATTTTCAGGGAAACAAGGTAGTTGTCTGGTGCTTGGCCCTAGGTTGATTAGGGCAGAGTAATAGTGGTCTAGAGTGCGGGAACCAAATAAAGGAAGTGGTTGGGGAAGTGGCTCTGGATCAGTTGATTTGCATTTGAAAGGCATGCTTGCCTCCAAGTTATTTACTATGTCTAGGAATTGGCTAGCTGGGGAAGGGGCAATCTCTATAGAGTCAGCAAGATCAAGCAGTCAAAGTATCAGAATACAGAAAATAAAAGACATGGTGAAACAGAAAGCCTTGCCTTATTCTCAATCTTAGGAGAAAAGCACTGTCTTTCACTAGTAAGTATGTAAATTGTAGGTTATTTGTACATGCTCTTTATCAAGTTTAGGTAGTTCCTCTCTATTCCAAACTTGTTTTCATTATGAATGGATGTTGGATTTTGTCAATACTTTTTCTCATAATTGATATGATCATGTAATTTTTCTTCTTTAGCCTGTTGATATAGTGGATTACATTGATTGATTTTAAATGTTGAATCAACTTTGCATATCTGGAATTAAACTTCATTTGTCATGGTGTATAATTCTTTCTATACATTGTTGGATTCAATTTGCTATTTTGTTGAGGACTTTTATGCCTAAATTCATGAGGCAGATTGGTTCTCCAGAATGACATTTCTGTATAATAACAATGAGTATCAGTCTGCATTTTTCTCTACTTCTACTGTCCTTAGTTTTGCTATCAAGGATATACTGGTCTTAGAAAGTAAGTTGAAAAGTGTTTCCTCTTCTACACACACACACAAAATTAAGATCAACTGAAACCTCACACCTTATACAAAAATTAATTCAAATGTAGTATGGGTCTAAATGTAAAACATAAAACTGTAAGGCTTTTAGAAGTAAATATAGGAAAAAAAATCTGTAACCTTGTTAGTCAAAATATCTTAGCTATGACACCAAAAGACCATTCAAAAAAAGGAAAAAAATGGATAAAGTGGACTTTATAAAAGTAAAAAAAATTTGTTCCATGAAAGACTGTTAAAAGGAATTAAAAGACAAGCCATAGGCAGGAGAAAATATTTGCAAATAATGTGTATGACAAAGTACTTGTATGCAGATGAATAAACAACTCTTAAAACTCAATTAATAGGAAAACAAGTAACTCAATTAAAAAAATGGGCAAAAGATCTGAACAGACACTTCACTAAAGAAAATATGTGGATGGTACACAAGCACATGAAAAGATATTAGGGAAATGAAAAATTAAAACCACATTGAGATACCAGTATACACTTATCGGAAAGGCAAAAACAAAAAACAAAACAAACAAAACTGAAAATATCCAGTGCTGTTGAAGATGTAGAGCAACTGAAACTTATATATTCTTGGTGGGAATGCAAAACAGTTTAACTACCATGATAAATAATTTTTTGCAGTTTATTATAGTTAAACATATACTTACCATACAACCCAGGATCCCACTCCTAGTATCTTCCCAAGAAAACCTGTTTCACACAAAAACCTACACATGAATAGCAGCTTTATAATTGTCCCAAACTGGAAAAACCTTATATTGACTGACAGTGAATCCTTTTCCACAGAAGAAATCTCTGTGTTGTACATTGTTTTAATAATGGACCCCACTTTGTTCATGCCTCTTTGTATGTGACTTTGCATTGTGACTTTCCACCTGTTGATTTTGGTTTTGGCCATGTAATTTGCTTTGGCCAGTGGGACAATAGCAAAGTGACACTATCAGAGGCTTGAAAAGTACTTGTGCACTGAGGTTTACCCTCTCTTACTGCTGGGAACCCTTCAGTCACGTGAAGAAGCCTGTATTAAGGAAGAGAGATCCCCCAGCTATCCGTCATCTGAGGCCCCAGACATATGGAGTTCCAACCAGGCCCAGCTCAGGAGCTGAGCTGGCCTGGAATTTAACTGCCTAGCCAATCCACAGATTCATAAGAAATAATAAATGTTTGCTGTTTCAAGCCACTATGTTTTGGTGGTTTGTTAAGCAGCAAAGGCTAGTAGATATAGTTGATACTGAGTTCATTCATCTCTGATCTGGTGGATCAAAAAGCAAATTAGTTGGGGCTTTCTTTTTTCTTCTAAAGCAGTGGTCCTCAACCCTGGCTGCACTCGGGAATTACCAGCAGAACTGTATAAAGTAATGAAGACTGGATCCCACCCCATAGATACAAGTTAATAGGTCTAGGATGCAGACTGGCCATTGCAATTTGAAACATTCCACCCTAAGTGATTCTAATGAGCAAAAAAGGCCATGCTATTTCCTAATAAAGGTCTGCTCAGTAGGGAATATGAAATGAGTACAGTCATTTCTCTCCTGCTTGTGTCTCTAACACATCTCCGTCAAAAGAGCAATGACAGTGGGTACCAAACTTGTCCCCAAGACTGTTGATGAAAGTCTGAGAAACCAGAGCTTCAGTGGTATTGAATCACTATGGCTCTTTCTGGATGCTACGATGCTGACCTATTTCCCAACAACAGAAATCCAAATAAATGTGACCTTAAGAGTAACCCAAACTACCCTCAAATTATTGCCGAATTGTGATAGTGACCATTTTTTATCCTGAGTTTTACTACCAACAAATACTTACTGAGAGCCTAACATTCTTGATATAGAATGTTTATTTAATGCAGTACCTGATAATGTTATTCTCATTTTTTTTCCTGATTAAAAAATAACAACTCTTTGAGAAAAGGAGCCAGGGCTGTGCATAACTTGCGTGCTCCATTTACTTGTTATAATCAATTATGTGCCTGACTAATAAAATGAGATTTACAATTAAATACACTGACTTAAAAACAAAGAGCTCAAAAACAAAAACTCAAACCAAACCATAAAAAACCAAAGGGCTAAGGTTTATAGGAACCTTGAAATCAAACTCTGAGTAATTCCTACACGATAATTAAACAATTAAAAGGAAACAAATATTTTTCCTTGAATAAATGAAACATGAATAATTATGTAACTGGTTATAGACTATAGCCATAAACATATTAAGATTCACGATCTCTTAACGATGAGTAGATAAATATTGGAAAGTTCACAATGATCAACAGGAATAATGCTTTATTTGGGTGAATTACCTAACAATGTCAATGCTTTATGGTAAAAAAAAACAACTCCTGTCATACTTTGCATTTTTCTCTGTGATAATGAGCAATTTAGATGTCCTCTTTTCTCCTTCCTCTTTCAGAAACTGTTTATATACTCTTATTATCGTGATATCACTCTGAGTTTTACATCCTTTTATTCTTGAAAAAATATACTAGGAAAATATATTAGGAGATTTGAATTTTTGTACCAAAAATGTCAAATTTACTATTAACCACAAGATTGGCTAAACTCCTAATGTCTTTCGGAAGCTACCATATTTATCATTTGTTCCAAGTGATCATCTTGTTTTTATCTTCATTTATTTATACAGCACACTTAGTTCTCCTCCCTAAGTGGTGAATAGTTTATAAAACCTAGAAAGGATGAGATCCAGGAGTATTAAGGCCTTAAAGGTGGGCTTTAATTGTAGAAGAATTAAGATTTCTTAAACTCTATAGCAGCATACCCACCCTTCCAAGCTGAAGGGCAGATGGAAACATTTTCTGTTACTACAAATAAAAAAATCATTGCAGAGCTCACAAACATTTCAAATACAATTAAGAGCAATGCAAATATGGAACTGCCTCTTCGTGGAGTTGTCCTCTTAAGGAAGACAGTTTTTCAGATAGTTTTCCCAGAGACTAGTTTATTTGAAGTTCATAAAATAAAATAAACCACCGCTATATAAAATAATGAAAATATTTTACACTTTCATTTACAAATTAATGTCATAAACAAACTATCATAAACATGACCAAACAACAAAGAAAGTTACTGGCTTCCATCCATTAGAGCTAGAAAAATAAAAATGATTTAAATATCTAAATCTGTTTCTGGCCTTCCAGAGAAATTAATGTATTACAAATACATATTTTGAAATTGTTCCTAATTTTTATTCAGACTTAAGATTGGGCACTGTTCTATTGTTTTTACATAGAACTGTGAAATATTTTAGGAAAAAACCTAACAGAGTAATACAAGTGTAAACTGAATTTCATAAAGTATAAAAATTTTATAAATCCTATAATTTGGGTTAATTGAATTAATTATGATTAATCTGAAGAAATACAGAGCACAAATTTGTCAATCATCCATAATTAGATCTAACTGTTACATAGGAGAGAAATTTTATAATGGTCAGAGTAAGACTTTATTCATATTCTTGAAAGGTAGCTTTGTTTCCAATAAATACTCCTTCTACCAATTTTGTATACTTTAGAACACATTCTCAATCCAAAAAGAAACAATATATAGTTATTTGACTTTTTGTTTTTTTCTTGCTTGAAACTGCTCTGTTTTGTTTTTTACAGATTTAATCAACATTGACAAAGCAGGATCAAGGGACCTCTTTTGTGATTCCTTTTGAATTTCACTCTCTTTTTTCTTTATTGCCTGAGTAAGTTCTTGTTCTTTTTGTTCTCTCTGCCGGGCTTTCTCCTCAAGGATTTTTTCCATAGCTTTTGTTTTCTTGAAATTAGGATCTGAAGGATCCAAATTGAACAAGTGGGAAGTATACATTGCCTGAAACCGGGAATCCTTTACATTTACCTGTAAATCCAAAAGGAAAATAACAATAAATTAAATTAGTGAGCCAAAAGGCCCAAAAAAGGTGCCAATTTTCAAGTCAGGGAGATATTACATAAAATACAAATGTGAGCATTTTACATAGATTCATCAGAAAATTGTCTTCACACAGATCCCCAATGGAGTTTTAAGGCCTCCTCTTAGATCACAAAGTACAGGGCACAGTTTTTATCACGTAATGACAATTTCCTTGAAAGGAAACTATAGTGGTCTATTATATAATGGCTGCAACTACATTGGTTACTTAGATTAAGTGATTGTAGAAATGGTTTCCGAGACATGCTTCCCCACACTTATAGTCTGAAATCTGTTCCTGGATAATTAAACAAGAAATGATATTTCCTGCTGGAGTTTTATGGAAAGTCACCCCATTCAAAGTGCATAAAAAAAAAAATTTTCACCTCGGTGCCAAAATGCACAGTTACTGAGGGTGATTCATAGAACAAAGGATTTAGAGACTAAAACGGAAAAGAAGGCACCCGTGAGACCAAAATTTGGTCAGATACAAGCCCCAAATTTATCTTCTATCTTTCTATAAAAACACTGTGGTTACACACTTAAGAGTGTATCCTTAACTCCAGCCAGGCTTTCGAGCATTGCCAGGCACCTTGGTGACGAGCAAGAAAGAGAACATGATTCACTGCCACCCAGCTTTTCCCCGGGAAGGATGAGTCCACCTGGAGATGGATCACAGAGTTATGCAATTATCGTAAGGACAAGAGATGTGATACTGCCACTGCCACTACCAAGAAAACACTCAGGAAGACTCTTTTTATGCATGATTATTAATGTATGAAGACAGTTCTCAAAATAGGAGGTTTGACTACAGATCATTCTTTGCTTTCAACTTTTCATAAGAAAATCAATCACCGAAAAGTTTGGTGGAGCAACAACATAACGGGACTGACTTACAGAACCTGGAGCTATAGAGTGGACTCAGAGTCCCTCAACATGCTACTTAGAAGTTATCTGTATGTTCCTCTCCATCCTTTGTTCAAAATTTCCATCATGTTCTCTGGGTCTATTCTTCCATGTTAATAGTTGGAAGTCGTTAAGTAGCTCCTGGCAGCTATTTGTAGGTTTTCTGCATAGGGCTCAAACTCATGCACAGAGACTGTGTTGTCATGAGGAATATGGAGTTAGCAAAAAGAGGGAAAAGACAAGATACATAGCAATTAAAAAAGTATGGTATACTGTGCTGGCCACTCTACACAGTGAGTGTGACACAATGTGACATGAACCAGCTATTTCTTAGTTGGGCTTAGTTACGCATAACTTTGCCAGAGTGAGCATCACACTGAATGTGTTGTGACATTAAAAGCGACCTATTTTGGTGCAACATAGCTACCAAAATACAAGTCAACTACTTCAGCTGGTGCTCAACCAAAGAAACAGTGATTTGCTCCAACTGGGGATGAACAGGCTGTGCAGGACTGAAAGATGTAGGTTTGGCTCCACAATCCTTCTGAAGACATCTCAAGGCTAACTTTGACTATGCTCAATTTCTATTTCCAGAGCTGACTTTAGATTCAGCGCTGGCTTTAAAAGGTGAAGGACTTCTGTCCCGGGTTACCTCAAAGTCATCCTCTAATAATTCCTTCTTTTTCATAAGTTGTTTTTTCTTCTTTTTGCTCAGATTCTGGTGTTCCACAATCTTATTGTAATTGAAGTGTTTCTTGCTCTCCTCCTCCTCATCCATCACGAGCAAAGCCATTTCAGCCTATAAAGCGAAAAAAAAAAAAAAGTTCAAATATACAACAGTGTTTTTCTTCCCCCAAACAGGAGTATGGGACACAGAAATCCCCTCTAGGAAAGGAGACCTCAGTTACCAATGCTCCGGGATAACACCTTTCATCCATAAACTGACTGAGGATTACCAAAACTTATAAAGAAACCCAGAGATCTTTGTATAGCAATAAGGTAAAAATCTTCAGAAGCAACATCACTGAGAACAAGAGAGGGGCGAAAGCTTGTATTTAAAAACCAGACCATATTACACTTAGTGTTCATTAGTAGGCTGCAGGAATGAGTCCTCAAGTCACCCAAATAAAAATTTCTCATTTTCACTTTGGTCTTTTTAAGCAATGACACAAAATATTGCAAATGTAGTATTCCGTAGTATTTTGTGATACAAACTACTTTCCAAACATGCATTTTAAAAAACAAAAAACTTCTTTTTTCTTTTGCCTTTACTGATTCACTACTGATACATTCTGTGAAGGCGGGATCTTAATATTTACTTCTGAAATCTAATATATTGTCTTTTCCACTAAATTGGATGTGTTCCGGCCATAGGAATAAACGTGAACCCTCAAGAACCAAGTAAACAACCATGTATACTAGAGAAAATCCAGAATATGCTGCCAGACTTTTGTGCCTTTTCCTGTATTACCACTTTAGGCTGCTTTAATTTCCTTTATTTCCATTACTGGCACTTGCAGTTGATTTTCTTTTTAGAGCCATTTTCCACAAAAGAGACTTGCTTTGTGGCCCTTACTCTATGAGCATTACTGTATATGCAATAAACGGAGAACGGAAAAGATCCATTAGGACGCAGAGGTTAGCAGACCAGTCAGGCTCACTCCCAGACAGTCATGTGACTGTCAGTCACAGGGATGCCTCTGTAAAAACACGTATTCCTCTGTGCCATCATCTTTGGAGACACTGAAGATAAGGTTCGCTGCATATCCAAGAAAGACTTTAATTTTGTACATTAAACTTATGTGTTTTACAATAATAAAAAGAGAGAGATTAGCATTTGACAAGCCATGAAAGCAAGTCTATATTACGGGACAGATTCAGATTAAATTAACTAAGGGCAATATTATTCTCAGGTTTTAACAGTCGTATTTTTTTTTCTGTTATAGTAAATGGTTTTTATAATGAGGTTATCTTCCTCTTAATCTCAAAAGGACATGCTTTGGGTTTGAGGTAAATTTTAACTTTGCATTAGTTGGAAAAACGTTTGGTAAAAAGGTAATATTTAAAAAGTATGCTGCTAAAATATTTAATTATGTTTTATAAGTTATAAATTTTATTGCTAAAATCAGTTTTTTTATTAGAGAGGGACACTAGAAACTAATGTAAATAACTTCATTTAAATTATAATACAATTATTGACGAAGTATGTAATGATCATGTTTTACCTTTTGTTTTTCTATTTCAGCATCTTCCTCTGGAGATGTGTTATCTTTTGCAGATTTCATTGATTTTTTCTTTTCTTTTATACCTGGCACAACATAGGAGGGTTAAAAATTACAAGTCTATAAGCAACAATATGTTTACATAATACTAAAAACAAAAATGCAAAGTACCTAGGAATAATTTTATCAATAAAGGTATAGAAATTAAAGTAAAAAATATATATTACCAAGAGAAGATTATGGGTATGAATGAAATAAATGCAGTATATCTGTATGGGGCAACTGAATACTATAAAGAAGCAATTTCTTTTGAAAGTAATGGATAATTATATCATCAACTAAGAAAGAAAAACCTTAAAATCATTTCAATAAATATAGAATAAGCATGTGATAAAATTCAATATCCATTCATGATAAAATACACACATTTAATGAATTCTAAATGAAATTTCATTCAAGAAAATCTTTACAAAGATTAACAAGATAGAGTTGATATACTAGTAGTACAGTATACTAAAATGTACTATAAAGTGAAAATAATAAAAAAATACTGAACTATATAAGAGAAAAACAGAACAGTATAGCTTAATATATAATAAAATGTAGCATCATACATCACTGGAAAAAGAAGGGGTTATACAATAACTGGTGCTGGGCAATTTGTTTTGTTTAGAAAAAAAAAATCAAGTTAGTGTCTTACCTCCTAGTGTATGGGCAAATAAAATGCAGATGGATTAAAGAGTCAAACATTAAGACAAAAATAAAACCATGTTAGAAAATACAGAGGAATAGCCACCTGATCTTAAAGAAATATTTTCTTAGCATGAGAATAGTAGAAATCGAAGGAAAACAAACCCCAAGTGATTTAAGTATATAAACTCTTAAAACTCTGTATATAAAAAAGTTCATCTGCAAAATGAAAAATTCATCTTTATAATAACAATTTGACAGTAACTACCTGCAAGGAAAAGTTTAATAAAATCCTTTGTCCTTCGCTAAAGACAAACTTGATCTTTGGTTAACTTTCTAGCTCTATTATCAGGCAAAATTACTGATGGTCAAAGCGGCCTGATTGGAAAACTGCTTCTATTTCCAGGACTTCTACAGACCACAAGTTATTAGGTGAGATGATCTCGTCCTGAATGAGAGGTAGTAATGTGCAGCAGTTTAGGGCACTTGACACTGGAACAGGTGGCCTGGGTTTAAATTCTGGCTCTATCACCATTTAGCTGTGGTAGTTTGCCTGTGTCCTTATCTCGTATATATGTACATACGAATATGAGTGTGTATGTGTGTGTGTGTGTGTGTATTTATTTATGAAGTCCTGGGTTCTTTGATGATCATGCTGATACCTTCATTTTTTTTTCCTATTTTGTATCTGTTGGACTAAGAGGGGTTCAAGGGGAGTAGATTTTAGGGTGCTAAGGTATAAAAGATTAGTCTGAAAGGCAAGAAGGTTCAGAATCTACAAAGCCACGTCTGTTACTCCAGAAGGTTAATACCCCAGTCAATCTTCTCTGTACTGCTGCACACTGTCTTCTTTAGATAAGCTGTGTTCTGTCTTTCCAATTCTGAGAAAACAACAGTCTAAAGTAATAACGATTAATGTTTCCACAGCACTTACTGTGTGCCAGGCAGTAGTACTGGTCTATTCACTTTACATATATTAACCTATTTAATCCTCACAACAATGCTATGAGATATTAGAATCCTCATTCTGTGGATGAGGAAACTGAAGCACAGAGAGGTGAAGGAACCATAATTCAAACCAGCACTACGGCTCATGCTCTCAATTTTAACTACTGTATTACACTCCTTTACTATCAAATAGCATTCTCTCTGTAACAGCCCTTTCCATTTAAAATGTATTTTGATGTGAAGTAACAAAGTAAAAATTCACAGAACATATCACGATGGTTGAATAACTGCAGCTAATGGGGGATAATAGGAAAAACAAAGCCTAAAATCCAAAGAGGTGTTCGACTCCTTGCGCACTAAAGTCCAGCTGTACTTATGCAGCCACACCCAGCCAGCAAAAAGTGCTGCTAGGTTCACCCTTCAGTGCTACCAAGGTATTTGCATTCCAAGCAGAAATATCAATGTATGCAGCCCTTCTCCTTAGAATGAAAATCTTTAGTGCTCCTTTTCCCATGGTTTTCAGGGAACGATGTTCTCTAAAGATTATATCTTTTTCTGTTTTAAATATGTGTATTTATATATATAAGTATCATCAAGGTTTTACACCCTAAGTTTACCTCTGCTCCTGTGTACTCAAGGCAAGAGCTCCTTTTGAAGTGAATGGACGAGTGACATATACAGAAGATCATTCTGTGACAGCGAAAAAAATCAAGCTGTATATGATTAATACATAACGGAGATAAAGATCTTCACATACAGCTGTGGGAAATAATTTCAAAGAGCCCACAATGAACTGTTCCGGATTTTGTAACAACCTGGTGAAAAGTCATAAAAATAAACTTGAAAGCAAGACTGTAGCAAGGGAGGAAAAAAAGAAGCTCCAAGATGGTCAGGGTTAAACATGATATCCAGTTTTAGCGTGATGAAAATGTCTTTGCTCACAAAGAATTTACTGTGTGCTAGGCTGAACTGCTCAGCCAAAAGATAAATAATGTGTAGAGATCCTTTCTGCACTGTTAACAAGATTATATTAAGAGGGCACATCTTAATTTCTATTTTTTTAAAAAGCATTTTTTCGTCTTTGGAAAGTTTTGAGACCTAAGTTAAATGAAGAGTTCTATGGAAATAAAAGTCCTGTTCTGAAATGTTATCTTTATTTTTCAGTGAGTCATCTGGGAAGTGAGAAACCACATCTCTTGGGACTGCTACAAAAAAGTACATATGAATTGGTTCTAATAATTTGAGTACTAACAGAGACTAGAAATTAGATGTTAGAGTTTTATAGTTAAAAAAAATAAATCTAACTAATCCTTATTGAGGCTACTATCCTTTTAGGCAAAAAATGTAACCGAAAACATGGAAAAAGATGTGTTACTAAAAATTGATCTGTAAAAGGGCTATCTGTTTCATTTTCCATTACTTGTAATGTCATAGAATTGTTCCCATGAAAAAGCTTCCTTCAGAGGGTTTAGTTAAGCACCTCTTGTGAGAGAGCAGGTAAGAAAATTCACTGGAGGGCAGGCAAGGTCTCAGCAATGACCAGATGGGAGTGGTAACGAAACCCCTATGGATTCACTCTTTCTGCAGCAAGTTCCTGCATCCAAGATCACTTGCCCATATTAGATGCAGTCTGTTAATCTTCCTCTGGACCTGGGCATTATGGCTTTGCTTCGAAACCCAGCAATTTCTGGTGTCCAGCTTTTATACATATGGGTCCTGGCTCTGGCTTTGATCTATACAGTGTGCTTGCAGAATTACAAAAAGTAAATGGAGACCACTGGGATTCAGGTTCTACCATCTGCCAGTGGCCCTTGTACAAATCAACTACATTTTTGAGTTTTAGTTTACGCATCTACAAAGTGGGCTGAAGTTTGGATTAGAGGACAGAATGCACATAAAAGCATTTGTAAAGTGTGAAACAACATAAAAGCAGTACACAGTAAGCACTTAACATACTGCCTGAATGAATCAAATATGCGTACCATATTAGATTTTCATGGTGGTTTATCAAATATCTAAAGACAAAGGATACATTTTAATAGGGTACATTTAAATGTGATGTACTTTACTTCATTCCTACTTCTTCAAAAAATGATCTTATTAAGGAGTTTATGTAATTAGACAATAATAAGTAAATTTTTCTAGTATTTAATTTTTAAAAGAAAACAAATTTTACTTCATTCTACAAGTAGTACATTACATTTTCGAAATTCTCATTTAATACCAAGTTTGCAGTTTAGGGGAAAAACAGAACAATTATAGCAAGTTTACAGTATAGGGGGAAAAAGAGAAGGATGTATTAGAAAAGATTTCTAGTACTCAAATTGGCTCCTAACCCAAGCTAAACTCCAGGTCTGGCATCAATCAATGAACTCAATTCCTCTACATTTTCAAGTTCAGCACTATGGGATTGCCTAGGGCAAAGGTGTTATAAATGCACCCAAGTCCATCTGGCTTAAAATGTCTCTGTCCTCTGGCTCAAACAAACTCATATAAAAATAATAAAAAAAGATATGTCTCTCCTGCTCAACCATTGGACTTGAACCATACACCTCCCAAACACTAATGTTGCTCCTTCTCAGTTTCTTAAGCCTTCTACCTTCCAGGTAGTACCTTCTCCAGTATGATGGAATATAATAGTACCTTATGTAGGCTTTCCCTAACCTCAGAGCCCATCAATGCTTTTCACCTCTCAATGCTTTCTATCTTCAGCCCCATGGTTTGATATACTATTTTATTGATTTGTAAGTCTATATTTGCACTCTGACTTCTCAGCATATCTCCTAGACCAGTAATACCTCCACATGAATTATCTAATTGAATCTCAAAGCAATTACACCCAAAATGAACCTACTGACCTTACTTCCCACCCAAACCTATTGTTCCTATATTCTTTCCTAACTCAGTAAATGCAAGAGCATTCCTCCAGAGACTCAAACGAAAAATCTAGGAGTTACGCTAAATTTTTTCCTTATCCAAATAAATCAGTAAGCCTACCTCCAAAGTACATCTAGAATCCCACTCACTTTTCTCCTTCCAGTTCCATTACTGGCATGCCACCTAACCCAGCCATCATCTCTTGTCTAGACCTCTGCAAAAGCCTGGTATCCCACTCTCACTAATCCCTTTCTTTAATCTGTTTTCTTCACAGGAACCAAAGTACAATGTAAAAAGATATACCAGATCATGTCACATCCTTTCTTAAAGACCCTTCAGTGGCTTCCCACTGTCAGTAGAATAAAATCTAAATTTGTTGCCATGACAACATGGCCCTGCAGGGTCAGTCCTGTATTCCAGTCTGGCCTCATACCAAACTCCCTCTCTGAAGATGCTCCAGCCACACCTGTCTCTCAATTTCTCCAACACAAGCTCTTTCTCACCTTGTATCTTTTCTACCCACCTTTCCCTCGTTTGCAATGCTCTTCCCTCATCTCTTTATTCCTGATCCCTTCTCATTCTACAGGTCTCAGCTCTAATGTCACCACCTCAGAAAAGCCTTCTTTGCCTACCCTATGTAAAGTAGCTACCCTTCTTCTTCCTCATTATAACTTCTATCTTACCTTATTATTTGCTTTAAATATTCTCAAAGTATTCTTATTTGTTTACCTGTTTAGTATGTCTTCCCTAAACCAGACTCCTCAAGGGATGTAACCTTGCTTGTGTTATTACTGCTGTATCTTTAGCCCACCAGAGTGCCCAGCACCTGGTAGACACTCAAAAATATTTATTGATAGAATGAATAAACAAATATGGCAAGATACCATTTTTTTTGGTCCTAGGTTTTATGTAAAAAAAAATTCTCAGCCTTCCTGTTATTCTTTTTGCTTTAAGAAAACAATTTAAGCCCAGATATAAACGCCTATGCAATATTGAGATCAAAAGTATATAAAAAGTATACTGAAAGCAAGCAAATTTTACCTATACTTTCCCTTGCAACTTCTGATACTAACTTTAGAAAAGAGCTTATTCACAATTGAAATGTGCTGATTCCAAGAAATAAGCAACCCCAAGCCATCAAACCATTTAACTTACTCTTTGAATCTTATCCTAAGTTCTGCAATCTGACTAGATTTCACATGCCAAATGAAGCACTTTGGAATGAGAACAAGGAAACTATAATGCTTTGCATTTCTCCATATAATAAACTTGGTTTCCTGAGTAAGAATAAGACTAAAATCCATCATCTCCTAGAAATGACCGCTCAGGTATGATAAAAAGCAGAACATGTTAAGTTTCCATTTCCCTTTCCAATTTCTAAGAATCTCACATGCTATAATAGACTTTATTCATCTTGATCTCCTTTTCATCAATAAAATGTCAGTGCTAAAAGGCTGTAACAACCAGGAAATAATTTTGAGCAATTTTGACTTTCCTGTTGAGAACTATTCTGGCCCACTAGTCATGAGGGACAAGAAGCAGGGAAACTTCATAAAATCCTTCTCTTTACAATGCCAGCTTGGAGTTGCTCCAAGAGCAAGCCTTTTGGGGCTCATGTGTGTGGTATTTAGATCAGGGTAAGGCAAAATGTATGAGAACAAATGGAAAATGCTTACAGTGGTCTCTGCACTGACTGGTCCAAGTATGGCTTGAAACTTACCACACACATTTATACATACCAAAAAGGTAAGAATGAAAGCATTCAGGAAAGAATGAGTGGTACATATGCAATGGAAACAAGGCTCCTTGGATATTGGAAATCAGATACCAGATAGTTTAGGGATTCAAGGGAAAAGGGGAGGAAGCTGGCTTATAGCTGTAATAAAACACGATAAATGCAAAAAGGATAATATGAAACATAGATGTTTTTGTAAATTTGAGCAGAAAAGCTTTTACACCATACAACCATGTAAAAATTTTAACAAATTTATAAGAATATCATATAAACAAATTTTTCCACCCTTTCAATTCTTTATAGCCTTTGCAAAGAGAGACAGACCTAGAGTGGATGTATTATAAAAAAGCAGTGAAAGCCACAAGAAGATGACTATTCCTTTTTCAGCCTTTTATAGTCAATCAGTCTATAAGGATATTTCCTGGAAAGGAATCCCCATAAACTGTTAATCATGCTACCAAAAACCTCCTGTACTAATATTATTCCTTATATATACAGGGGACAGGCTGACCCTTCCTAATTTGATCAATGGTTCTATCTCACAAGACAGACCTGCTTATAAGGCAATAAAGGAGGTATATAAATTCTAGGAATTTTTAAAAGAATGAGTAGCTTACAGTTTCTACCCATGTCATCTTTTTTTATTTAGATTCCAATTAAAAATTACAAATGTGTGCTGGCTTACCTATTTTTTTAATTTCTTCAGCAAAGTACGGATCACTCAAATCAACATCAGAGGGTAGTTCATCTTCACTGGCCTCTTCACCAAGAGCCTTAAAATTGAACATAAAATACACTCAGTTTATTACAAGGACTATCATATATATATGTGAAGGAAAATAGTACATGATTTCTTTTAAATCATATAGTTTAATCTAAAATTAAACCCCTTTAAAAATAATTTTATTGGGGAACAGTGTGTTTCTCCAGGGCCCATCAGCTCCAAGTCCAGTAGCCATTTTCAATCTTTAGTGGCAGGGGGTGCAGCCCACCATCCCATGGGGGAATTGAACGGGCAACCTTGTTCAGAGCTCGCGCTCTAACCAACTGAGCCATCCAGCTGTCCCAAACCACTTTTTAAAATTGATCAATTTAGGGTTGACCAGATGGCTCAGTTAGTTAGAGCGAGAACTCTGAACAAGGTTGCTGGTTCAATTCCCATATGCACCAGTGAGCTGTGCCTTCCACAACTAGATTGAGGGACAATGACTTGGAGCTGATGGGCCCTGGAGAAACACACTATTTCCCAATGTAAAATAAAAAGTTTAAAAATACATAAATAAAAAAACAAAATGGATCAGTTTAATATAACTCCCAACTGAGTCATTCTTTTGTTTGTTCAACAAGTATTTATGGAACACTTAATAAGTGAAGGAAATTATGCAGGGCTTTTGGAGAAATGCAAGTTATCAGATACATGGTTTCTGTCTTTAGAAGTTTTACAATCTATTAAAGGAAGTCAGATATATAAAGACACATACATCAGTAATAATAGATACTGTAATAATAGTAATAATAGTAATAATAATAATAATAATAATAATAGTAATAATAATAATTCAAGATAGGAAGTACCAAAAGGGACAAAAATAAAAATGATACCGATATTCAAAGGAGGAGAATACTTTTATTATAGCTGGGTGGTCAGTGGTCAGAGAGGTGGCCTTCTCTCTCAGAAAATTGAGAAATAGCAGTGCTATCAATAGTATGAAGTAGTACATTGTGGTTATCTTTTAAATTATTAGTTAAAATAATTTATGTGCTGGTTAATTAAAGATAATTATTTTATTATGAAAATTCATATGTATGAATTTTCACACACACACACACACACACACACACACACTCGCAGTAAGGATAGCACAATGAACCTCATGTCCTCGTGACCCAAATTTCAATAATTACCTTGTTTTATCTATAATCTACCCCTGAAAAACTCTTGGGTTATTTTTAAGCAAACCTGTTGGTTAAATTTTCCCAATTCAAATTTGAACAAACTGTCTACTAAATTAGGATGTTTAATTAAAAATTCAAGTCTATAGAATAAATAGAATATATGTGAATTAAGATCAGGTTAACCAGATTGAGTTTATCCCCAGGAATCTAAAACATGAGTCACTTTAACAAAAACATTTAGAATGCATATTGCTAAATATCATCCTGCATGCTAAATAACAACCACCAAGCCCTAAAAAATATTCATTTTGATATTAATATCCTTTTAAGAACAGGACATCTAAGAATTTTTTCACCAAATTTTAATAGGTTCAGCAGTAATTGTTTCTAACAAGGATTATGGAATATTTATATATCTAACCACGTATCTATTCACATATTTCTTTGTTTTTTAGCTCTAAACTATAGCTTTACCAACTATGGCACATAAACGTATTCATTTCTTCAGTAATAATTTCTTGATATCAAAACTGAAGTCACAGAGAGGAAAAGGGGAAAATATTTTTAACTTGAAGAAAATTCTTGAAACTCTTCTATATGGAGAACCTGTAGAGTTGGAAGGGATCTGCTGGAATCAGCAAGTCCAGTACAGAGCGCTGAATCTAGAACAAAGTGGGCACTCAATAAATGCATTTTTAATATTTTTGATGAAACAAGTCAGTCTTAGCCTAGTGAAGGGAAAGGGACTAGTAAATGAAAATCAAAGAGAATAGTTGCTAACGGTGTCCGAAACAAGTGACTATTTTATTAACCCCATAAAGACCCATTTATAAGTCTTCCAATAAACTGATGGCTTAATAACTTGTGGAATTATTCCATTTAAAAAACACTTCACTGCCTACTTAGTTTTAAAGGACATTCTAGGGAAGATGAGAGGTATCATATCAATGGGGATCAGGGCTCTTACCCCATTTCCTCATTTTACTATCTATTTCCTGAAACACTGACTATAAACAGGAATACAAAAATCACTCCACTGCATCATTCAGTTTTGCAGTCCTCTGTCTTTACAAGCGCTGAAAGTCTCAGCTGCACCAAAAGCACACACTTACACAGTATAGAGAGAATATAGTACAGTAAGAGAACACTGACGTGAGAGAGCTGGAGTCATAGTGTCAGCTTGGCCATTAACAAGCTATGTATCCTCAGACAAATCAATTAATTTTCTACAACTGTAAGGCATCAGGCATGGACTAGAAATGATCATTTAAGACTCCTCAAGTTGTAAAATGCTGCGATTAGTGATATCATCTTAAGGCAATGACTTTACTGTCAGAATGCTGCATTTCAGTGACAAGATGAGTATTTTCAATGGCAAAATCCATAGTGGTCTCTGCTATTACTAAGGACTCTAACTCTAGAAACTATGTTATCCTTGAATCATAGGAATCCAATCAGATTTTTCATACATAACATATAATCATAGAGGAAATATCCTTAATAAAGAAACTTAATGATAACAAGATGCTAGAAGATCCATATGATAATACTGAAAAAAAAAATGCGGATTGAGAAATAGAAATGTATAGAAAGCACCTGGTGCATTCTGATACGTGATTGTTGTTCAATAAATATTTGGTCATAACTATCCTTGATACCTTCTGTTTCTTTTTCAGTCTTTTTTTCTCTTTCTTCTTCTCTAAAAATTGTTCCCAAGGGGTCAGTTTATCCTTTCCTTCCAATTTCTTTTTAACCATCTCTTCTGCACTTTCTTTAAGACCTAAGGAAAAAACACAAAAACAGTTTAGCTTAAAATGCTGTATCTTTATTAACTTAAAAATGTAATTCACCAGAGAAGGTAATTTATATATGTTTACTGGAGTAACAAGATAAAATGCAACACTGAATTTGGTAATACTCCAAGATCACAGAATAATGTAGGATCGCCTTATATCAAAGCTATTTCCTCATAGCAAACAACAATAACTCTAACCAAACCAAAATAAATAAACCAAGCAACTTGATATATGATCAAGCCACTGAAGAAAAATCCTTTATTTAGGCTCAAACTTCATTTCTCTACACTTAATTGTTTTGAGACTCTAAGCAAGTTCTGAAACAAAATCTCAGGATATGACTGCCCAAGTGAAAACTTATACGCGCTGGAAACTATAGGTGACTAACAAAAATTGATTAGTAAGCCAATCCCTGCTGAAATACCCCAGGAGGAAAGAATTCTCATAATCACTCTTCAAGCGCTCTGTAAAGTCACATCTTTGAGATCAAAAGACTACTAAGTTCAGATTCCACTCTGTATGGTTTAACTCTTTCAATGCTGTTCTTTGCTTTTGTACTTCATTTCTAAAGGTCTTTGGTTCCTTGTATTCTGCGTCTCCTGAACTATGTTTCTAGGTGGCTTATGTAATAACTGAAATGGGGTGACAAGGTGAAAGAAAAAGCACCAAGGCTGGTCTATCAGACCATGAAGACCCTCATTATTGACAAAGTAAAGGAAATGTGACTACTGAGTTGTCCCTTTGATAATAAAGATGTCTGTTTTATTTTGTAGTATTTTTTGGACATCATGGTTGGATTTGAGGAGGAGGTGGCTTCCATATTTAGATAACACAAAGTCCATTTAAAAAAACAATAATTATAGATCCAAGACAGTGGAGTAGATAAATGCTGTGCTTGCCTCATCACGTGAACACAACAAAATTACAACTAAATTATAGAACCATCAAACTGGAGAACCATTTGAAGTCTAGCTAAACAGAAGTTTTATAACTAAGGATATAAAGAAGAAACGATGTCAAGACTGGTAGGAGGAGCAGACACATGAAACGTGCCGGACCCAAACTTCCTGTGGTGGTTGAAAATCAGGGGCGGGGGGTGTCTTGGCCACAGAAGTTCTCCCCAGAGGAGTGAGGGATCCCAGCCTCACACCAGGCTGCCCAGCCTGGAATACTGATTCCGGGAAAAGGAGACCACAACATCTGATTGTGAAAAACAGTAGGGATTCCAACCATCTTGGTGAGACAGAGGGCTGCAGGAAACCCGGATGTCCTCTTAAAGAGCCTGCGCACAGATTCACTCACTTGCAGGCACTCACCCTGGGCTCGGGTGGAGGGACAGTGACTCACGGGCTGTTGGAACAAACAGGGAAAGACTGAATTGTGTGGCCATGGAGTGAGGACTGGAGGGATAGTTGCCATTTTCCTTCTGTGGGTCCTCTTGCCATGCAGCCAGTAAGCGGGTGCCATCTTTCCTGTGTTGAACCTTCCCCCCATGCCCATGGCCAAATATGAATCTGAATTGATCTGGTGAGCTCCGCTCACTCCATGGTGACTCACTGACACCCTGCCATACCCAATCTATAGCACAGGAGGATTTATCGTTGGCTGAACCTTACGGATGCCAGCAACTGGCAGCAGGCCTCGGGGTGTCCTGGCTTTGTGCGGAGCTACCCCAGACCTGGTACTGATAACAGCTGTCCTCAGTTCACAGTGTGCTCTCTCCCATATACCTCTAGGTTTAGCACAGGCAGCAATCACCTGTGGATTGCTTTGTAGCTCCTACCAGGTAATCTAGTCTCCAGCCAGTTACAGGCAGTGGCTGACCTGGGCCTGCATCAGAGCCCCTCCCAAGAGGCCCCAGAAGTGGCACATCCAAAGTGTGGTCTCAAAAGGCACCAGAACCCACTTGGACAAATACCACTCTGTGGGGTAGGTCCCTCACACAGCAGTTTGTAAGCTGTGGACATGGCCAAACTCCAGTCAGCCAGCCTGAGGGTCAATCCCACCCACTGATATGCCAATAGCAATCAAGGCTCAATTGTAACAGGAGGGCACTCACAACCCACAAAAGGGACACTCCTGGAGCACCCAGTGCAGGTGACCAGGGAGACTGTGCCACTGGACCCCACAGGGTACCTACTACATAAGGCCACCCAGCAAGACTGGGAGACATAGCCGATCTACATAATACATAGCAACAAACACAAAGAGGCAGCCAAAATGAGGAAACAAAGAAATACATCCCAAATGAAAGAACAGGAGAAAACTCTAGAAAAAGAACTAAACAAAATGAAGGCAAGTAACCTACCAGAGTTAGAGTTCAAAACATTGGTTATAAAAGGATGCTCAAGGAACTTACTGAGAACTGTAACCAAGAGATAGCAAATATAAAAAAGGACACAGAAACCATAAGAAGAACCAGTTAGAAGTGAAGAATACATTAACTGAAATGAACAGTGCACTACAAGGAATCACCAGCAGACTAGATGAAGCAGAGGATTGAACCAGTGATTTGGAAGATAAGGTAGCAGAAAACACCCAATGAGAAATGCAAAAAGAAAAAAAGAATTTAAAAAATGAGGATAGTTTAAGAGACCTCTGAGACAACATCAAGCATACCAACATTCGCAAGATGAACCCAAACAGGTCCACACCAAGACATATTATAATTAAAATGGCAATGGTTAAAGACAAAGAGAGAATACTAAAAGCAGTAAGAGAAAGGCAACTAGTTACTTACAAAGGAGCCCCCATAAGATTGTCAGCTGATTTCTCAACAGAAACTTGGCAGGAAATATTCAAAGTGATGAAACGCAAGGACCTACAACCAACATTACTCTACCCAGCAAAGATATCAGTTAGAATCAAAAGCCATATAAAGAGCTTCCCAGACAAGAAAAAGCAAAAGGAGTTCATCAACACCAAACCAGTATTACAAGGAATTTTAGGAGGACTTCTTTAAGACCAAAAAAAAAAAATAAATAAATAATAAAATGGCAATAACTACATATCTATCAACAATTACTTTCAATGTAAATGGATTAAATGATCCAATCAAAAACTAAATGGATAAGAAAACAAAACCCTTACATATGCTGCCACAGGGACTCCTTAAGATCAAAGACACACGTGGAAAAAAATTTACAATAGCCAAGATGTGGAGGCCTAGGTGTCCGTCAATGGATGAATGGGTAAAGAGAATGTGGTACATATACCGGTGGTGCCAAGAAGATGTATACACATGACTTGTATTCATCTTTTGTTATTGGTATTATATTGAGTACTACACTTTTAATACAGTTGTTTTCCTTTCTTAAAATGTGTATACATTTTTTTGGCACCTTCTGTATAAAATGGAATATTGCTCAGCTATGGAAAGGAATGGGTTCCTGCCATTTGCAGTAGAATGGATGGGCCTGGAGGGTATTGTGCTGAGTGGAGTACTTCAGACAGAGAAAGACAGATTCAATGTGATTTAGCTTATATGTAGAATTTAAAGAACAAAATAAACAAACAAAACAGAAACAAAGTCAGAGATACAGAGAACATATTGATGGTTACCATGGGATGGTGGTTGAGAAGTTGGGTGACAAAGGAGAAGGGATTAAGAAGTACAAATTGGTAGTTACAAAGCAGTCAAAGGGACATAGGGTATAGTATAAGGAATATAGTCAATAATATGATAATGACTAGGTATAGTGCCAGGTGAGTATTAGACTAGTCAAATGTCTAACCACTATGCTGTATACCCAAAATTAATATAAAGTTATATTGAATGTCCAACTGACTGAAAAATTAAAAAAGGAGGGGGAAAGGTGAAGGACAATAAGAGGTCCAAATTTCCAGGTATAAAACAAGTAAGTCATAAGAATGTAATGTACAGCATAGTGAATATAGTCACTAATATTGTGATAAGCATGGTACAGTGTCAGATGTTTCCTGGACTTATAATGGTGATCACTTCTTCAGGTATATAAATGTTGAGTAAGTATGGTGTACACCTGAAACTGATATAATGTACGTTAGCTATATTTTTCAATAAAAATCTTAAAAAAAACAAACAATAATTAATGGAATGATTCAGAATGCTGATATGGTTAATCCAGATCATCTTCCCAGATACATTCTAAATTCTAAGAAAGAGAACAATTGTAAGGATATAATAATTCCTTTTTTCCCCGATGAGTATACTAAGATTGAGAACGTTCAGTAATTTGCCTAAGAACATGCAGCTAGAAAGCCGCACGGATGGAATCTAACTCTTGGTTATCCTATATACTATTACCAGATACATCTAAAATGCTGGTTGGACCTAGAATAAGGAAACATAGAGCTCATGAATAAAATCTAAAGCTTTGGTGCTCAGGTTGTCACCTGCAAAATAAAGTTGGTCTAGATCAGAAGCATGCAACTCCCCCATGCCACATACACCACTTTTCCCCTCAAAAAACATATTTGGTAGAAGTTCAAATGTATAAAACAACTCAAAGTAGTCCTTTGGGTCTTGAATCCCAAAGAACAGCATGAAATAACTATAATGATGATCTCTCAGATCCCTTCCTCAGCTTTTAAGCCAAGACTTAATCTCCAAATTTCTATGACTTAGAGGAATATTAAATTATATGTATACTCAAGGTTATATAGATTTGTTTTTTATAACATACTGCTCGTAGGATCTCTGATTTATTGGACGCCAAATCAGAAACACAACTCTCAATTCAAAAACGTTTCTTGTAAGAAACATACAATTCACTTACTAAACAGTTTTCAAGAGAAATGTAAACTGTATAAAACCATGTCCAGATCTCTGACTGAACCAACAGATACATAGCTCCTAGGAAATATAAACTGGGATCTCCATTTGGGAGAAAGCAGCAAATCATGACTAAATAAGTTGATTTCAAAAAACAAAATAAAATAATTTATATGTTGTGTCTAAGGGTCAGCACATAATCAGTCCAGTCTCAAATTCTAAATGTACAGTATTGTATTATTAGATTTGACGCCTAAATAATCTTTAAGGTATTCTACTATAATTTCCAAATACATTAAGAAATATTTTATTACTCTAAAATATTAAATTAAGTAATATATTTAGAGATTTTTTAAAAACAAAATGTATTCTCTTATTAGTCATGCATCACATAATGATGGGGAAACCTTCTGAGAAATTCATTGTTAGGCGATTTCGTCATTGTGTGAACATCAAATGCACTTACACAAACCTATTGATAGATACTACACACCTCAGCCATATGCTATAGTCTATTGCTCCTAGGCTAAAAATCTGTATAGCAGTTACTGTACTGAATACTGTACGTAGGCAACTATAACACAATAATAAATATTTGTGTATCTACAGATATAGTGCAATAAAAATATGACATAAAAGATAAAAAATGGTACACTTATACAGGGCATTTACTATGCGCTTACAGGACTGGAAGTTGCTGTGGGTGTATCAATGAGTGAGTGATGTGAAGTCAGTGAGTCAGTGATGTGAAGGCCTAGGACATTACTGTACACTACTGTAGATTTTAAATCTACACTAAGGCTACACTAAGTTTATAAAAATAATTTTTTCTAATAAATTAACCTTAGCTTATTGTAACATTTTTACTTTATGAACTTAAATTTTTATGAACTTAAATTTTTCCTATTTTGACTCTTACAGTAACACTTAGCTTAAAACACATATTGTACAGCTGTACAAAAAATATTTTACTTCTTCATATCCTTATTCTATAAGCTTTTTTCTTAAAGAAATTCCCCCCCCCCCTTTTTAAGTTTTGCTAAAAACTAAGGCACACACACACATTGGCCATGGAGCATCTGTGTCACCTTCTTCCACCTGCACATCTCGTCCTACTGGAAGGTCTTCAGGGGAATAACAGGCATGGAGCTGTCATCTCCTAGGATAACAATGGATACCTCTGAAATACCTCCCAAAGTCCTGCCTGAGGCTCTTCTTCAGGGCGTGTCACGCTTTTCAGAAATATGTGGTTTGCTTGGTCTTTCTTCTTTCATCATAGATTTACTTATAAGACGATACTGTACCATGAACATTCTTCTCTATTAATGAAAACCATGTTTTCTAATGTTTTAAGGAGCTGGTTGAGGTCTGCAACACTTCTGCTAAATCCTTCACTGTGAATTTTCTTGGGGATTCTTCTTTTTTTTTACTTCTCCTGCAGTTTCCTTTTCTCTTACCTCTCTCTTCTTCACCTGTGTGATCCTGTTCCGGTTCCAACAACTCATTAGTCAATTCCTTAGGAACCACCTCTAGGGGCCCCTCAATGTCATCCTAACCACACCCAAGTTCAAATTGTTTGCCATCTCAACCACAGCCTTGTTGATTTTTGCAACCTCCTCATCCTTGGCAAATCTTTTGAAGTCATGAACAAACCTCGAGTGTCTTCTTCCAGATGCCATTCAGACACTCTTTGGTGACATGACCCAAAGCCCAAGCAAGCCTTTTATTTTTTAATTGGGAAATATTGGGGAACAGTGTGTTTTTCCAGGACTCATTAGCTCCAAGTCAAGTTGTCCTTCAATCTAGTTGTGGAGGGCGCAGCTCAGCTCCAAGTCCAGTCGGTGTTTTCAGTCTTGGTTGCAGGGGGCGCAGCCCACCATCCCTTGCGGGAATTAAACCAGCAACCTTGTTGTTAAGAGGTCGCACTCTAACCAACTGAGCTATCTGGCTGACCCCCACAAGCAAGTTTCTTGATGCAGTCATAGGTGCTGTAATCCTTCCAGAATTACATCAGTATCTTCTCAGTATCTTCCTCAGTTGTAACAAATGTCTTTCTCAGGTTGCTGGCCTTAAAAGATGCTAAAAGATCCACTGGTTGGATCAAAGTGGAAGTGTTTGGAAGTAGAAACAATTACTTTAATACTGAGATGAAAATCACCTGTAAAAGAAAGATGTCTGGGAGCATTATCAACAATAAGCAAAATCTTAAAGGGTATATTATTCTCCTAGTAGTACTTCCCCATTTTGTTGGCACAGCAATTCAGGAGGACATCTTAGAGGAGGAGCTGGGTCACCAACTACTTCTTATTGCTCCTGCAGTACCCAGGCAGTGTGTGCTTACTGATATGCTTAAAGGCCCTGGGGTGCTCATTGTGCCAGATCACAAAGGTTTCAATTTGTAGCTTACAACATTGCCTCCAAGCAAGACTGCTATCCTCTCCTTAAAAATGAAAACCCCTGAAACCTGGTATTGACTTGACCTCCTTATGGATGAAAGTCCTGTCAGGCATCCATTTCCAGACTAGGGAGGTTTTATCCATATTGCATTATTTGCTCCAGCAAATAATTTTCTTCCATAATAAGCTTACCTAGAGTTTCCAAAAATTCTTTAGCTGCTTTCACGTTAGCATTAAAGACTTACCACTCTCCTTCACAGTGTGTAATTAAACCACCCACAGCTCTCAGTAATTTCAACATCTTTGTTGGGTCCAGTCTTTCTTTCAACATCACAAACTTTTTAATTTGGTTGTGATCGTCAGGTGCTGAGAGGGATATGTTTCTCTGTCTGGTCTTCAACCCAGGTCACAGAAGTTTCTCCATGTCTGATATAGGCCCTTCTCAAATTTTGTTAATCTCACCGCCTTCAATGAAGCATACTTTTACAGCTTCTGTCACTTCGTTCTTATTTTATAAGATAGTAACCATGGTAGAATGGGACATGCCTAACTAGCAAGCAATAACCACCATTGATTTTCTACATTTGTAGTCCTTAATCACTTTTAACTTCACTTCCAGGTCAATACTCTTATTGGCAATATTAGTAGATTTTGTACAATCAGGGGCTATATGAACAAAGCTATGATAAATCATGCAAGAGAGAATGATGCAATGACGAGACGTGGTAAACACAAGATGTATGAGGCTGGGGACTGCGTACCATGGCATACTATTTTATAGCAAACTTTTTCTATAAGTAGAAAGAGTACACTCTAAATAATGATAAATAGTATAGTAAATACACAAACCAGTAACACAGTCGTTTATTACTATTATTATTAAGTTTTACGTACTGTACATAATTGTATGTGCTATAGTTTTTTACCACTGGCAGTGCAGGTTGCTTTACTCCAACATCACCACAAACACGAGTAATGCTTTACATTATGATGTTACCATAGCTATGTCAGTAGGCGATAAAAAGTTTTCAGCTCCATTACAATCTTATGGGACCTTTGCAGTCCGTCACTAACCCAAATATTGTATGCAGCACATGACTGTAACTTCATTCCTTGAAACTTAAACTCTGCTTCTAGCTCAGCATGATGCTAAGCAAGGTTCTTTGTATTTGTCTCTTTTAGGTGACTTGAACATTGGTTGATATGTCTCAATCTGTATGCGTGTCTACTCCACATGTGAGTGGGTCTTTACTTCTTTTGGGAACATGAATACCTTGAGAATTTAATAAAAGCTATGGAATCTCTCCCTGAAACAATGTAATGGAAAAACTTGAACATAACATTCAGGGAGTTTATGGATACCCAATGCTCATCTCTATGTAAGGATCTAAGAGCCTCAGGCAAAAAACATTTACAAGGGCTGTAGAGTTCTAGGGGAAGACAGAGGAGTCCATCTCCCACTACTTCAAAAGTGACTAACATTGACATTTGTAGTTTCTATATCAAGGTTTCTCATTTTAACATTACTGTCATTTTGGACCAAATAAATTCTTTGTTGTGAAGGATTATTAGCCTGTGCATTGTAGGGTGTTTAGCTGTATCTCTGGCCTATCCACTAGATGCCAGTAGCTTCAGTCATGAAAATAAAAATTGTCTCCAGATATTACCAGATGTCCCCCTGCAGGGAGTCGGAGGGGGGGTGTAAAATCACTCCTAGCTGAGAACCACTGTTCTAGACAATGATTAGAAGACATTTCCTGGGGAAAAAAGGCTATTTCATTATTTATATTACATAATTGATGTGGGTTTTTTTTTGGTTTTTGTTTTTGGTATTTGATTATATAATATCTTTTCCACTTTAGAAGTTTCATCTGAGTATGCCTTTTCTTCCAACTAGACCAAAGGCAACTAAAGTCACCTTCTTTCCTATTCCATAATATTTAGCATAGTGCAAGACATAGTACTTAATAAACACTTAACTGATGTGTCTTAAAGAAGGGATTCTTATTTCAAGCCAACTGTTTGATCTTTCATGTTTGGAACATATTCTCTCCAACAGAAAATGAATCAAAACTTAAGATCTAAATAAATGGCCTTTATTCCAAAGTGATTCATGTGGTTTTCTTTTTTTTCCCTTTTTTTTAAAAGGACCTATAACTCTAGAATAATCCACGAAATATTTATTCCCAGGAAATATTTTATATTTTTCTGGCATTTAGTCTGTTTACAACAATAAAGAAATAGTATCTTCAGTTAAATACAGTCTGTAATTTTTTGCCTGGCTCTCACTTAATACACCAAAATAGTAGAATGACAAACACATTGCAATGAATTAACACACCACCACGATAACTTAAAAATGCTTTGTTCTCGTTGTCATTATGAGGTCATTTAAATCTCTTGCCACAGATCACAGTTGTTTATGTTCTAAGTTCTTAAAAATATGCCCATCCCAGAAGCCTCTTGGCATACGCACAAGAACATTCTTCAGACAGTTTTAGCCTCATTTGAGAGCAGCCACTCTGTGACTGAAAAACAAGTTCATTATAACTGTTTTTAGTTTTGTACAAATTTGTTTTAAAAAATCTAAATGTATAGTCAAGGACTGCCAGATTAGTTAAAAATAACATCAACAATCCTACAAATGAGGGTAAAAAACTCTTTCAAAGCCAACCATGAACACAGATGACTCAATTATGTCAATAATAATTTAAGTGCAATCCATTCAGAATTATTTTGGCAGTTAACATACACAGAAAAATACTTTAAAATATCCTTTCAAAATCTACTAAAACAAGACTATACATTCCTCCTGACCATACTCATCTGAAATATTTGAAGTCTTCAAGGGGTAGGACAGGAATAACTTAAAATAACTCAACTAGGTACTATAATTGGTTTTGTTTATTAAAATAAAATGCGTATTTTAAGATTTCTGATATAGGCTGAAACTGGCAGTTTTTATTTAAATGAGGACTTAGGGTCCATTTAGAATCTTTATGAACATGTATGGCTCAATCTTTATTTAAGGTGGTATGTTTAAGTCATACCACTGTGTAACAATTCCAAAAGTTGCTTTTGAAATGCAACTGACCATTACCACCCAAACTCCCAACTTGGAATTCACTCTGGGTAAAGGGTTTTTAGAGGAAAATCACCAAGCTTGCCCCGAGGAACACTGCCCTTACAGATACCCCTTCACACTGGCCAGTTATCCCCAATGGTGTGGGGAGAGAGGAAAGGATACATTTACTTATATAATTAACAGAGGTCATGGGGCTATTTCATCTATATGAGCAATGGGGATTTTTACCAGTGGCATATTTTTCTCCATAGTAATCAAGTGATTATGTATACAGGGTATCCTTAAAACATATTGGAAAAGCCAAATTATCAATCTTTGTAATGAGAAAGGTGAAGATTTGTTCTTAACTTGGTTCAAAACTTGTTCACAATAGTACAGTACTATGTTCTTTTACTCTACCATTTAGCACAGTTGGAACTTTATATTTCTTTGTGATTTTTTAAAATTATTATTATTAATGGCTATCTCCCTTACTAAGTTGCAAGTTCCATGAGGGTAGAGGCCACAGCTTATCCCCCCCCTACACACACAAAGGTAATCCTAGTGGCTAGTGGAGGACCTGATATACAGCACATACATAATAAATGTTGAATAAAAGAGAAAATGAAAGGATAAGTGAGTCAAATCTGTTCCTAACATTATAGACAGGGAGCAACAATGCATGACATTGAAAAGTAAAATCACAACTAGACTTGGGAACAATAGGAAACTGCAAAACTTACTAATCAGTTAGAGCTAACAAATACTCTTTGTATATACTTAATACTATTAGAATACTGTTATATCTCCTACATGGAAACAAAAGACAGCTACAATTAAAAATAATAAGATTGTGAGGGTATATAGGCAAGCTACTGAGATTAATAGCTGCTTCTCATATAGCATTAATTCTGTATCTTCTAAAACATTCAATGAGTTATCTATAGAAGATACCCCCAGAGTATGCGCTGAATGTATAAATGTTAATGCTTTTTGTTGTTGTTGATTGTCTAAAAGGTGTTTCAATGGGTAAGAACTGTTTTACATTTGTCTTGAATTTGACTTATCATATGCTATCCTCTTCTAAATTTCCTTTTATTCTCCCTTAAAATGATATCTTCCATTTACAAATACACAGCATGTCGTCAAATAACAACATTTCATTCAACATAATTTTGAATTATATCAATTAGCCTATGGTAAAACTGGTTTCATGAAATACGTTGGTTCACTTAAAGTTGCAGAACCTGTCAAAGACATTAAATAAGGACTTACTGTATTCAGTTTACTGTTAACCAAGCTATCCCTGCTTTTTAGAATAAAATATTCTTAAAAATCTGACTTAAATACAAGACATTCGGGCCTCATTAGGGAGGTATTGTTCCCTATGTTTATCTGTACTTCATTTGTATGTTTTCTTTGTCTTTCAAGTAGTTTGTGATCACAAGTACATAGTATCAAGCTGTTCTAATACTAACAGACAAAAATTCTAGCCAAGTCTAGTGAAGCCATTCTACTATTTAATTTATGGCAAAGAGGACTAAAGAACTACTTGTTCTACTGTTATTTTTTTACACACAATGTTTATAGACAAGGTAGAAAATAGATTAAAACTTTTAAATGGATGGCTAAGATGTAAGAAAACAGGAATTTTTTGGAGTCCGGTCACAAGAAAGCTCAAATAAAAATGTTAAACTAGCTCAGAAACAGAGAGTTCTCTTTGGGGACAAACACTAATTCATTATGGTGGAGTATGGATCTTGGGTTTTAATGAACTGCTAGCCAAGGAGGCAGGAGACAATGTTCAGAGCCTGATTGTGATGGGAAGCCCCATCAGAGACCACCATCATGAAGCCAGGATCCTTAAGGGTGCCTTCAGTGGGTGCTGCTCCATCTCTGACAACCGGAAGTAATACATTCTTGTTTGGGCTTTGGCTATGGGCAGACCAAGGGAAGTAAAAATACATTTTCCTCCCAGAGAATTTCTAACCACAAGCCCCCAAATCCATGGGTTTGTGGCTGGAATTCATACTACCTGTATGGCCCCAAAACTCTAATCCAAAAATTTGGTTTCAATTGGTCTTGGATTGAAAATGCGCTCAGGCACCTGCCAAAATCTAAAAGAGGCACTTTTAACCAAGGCCTCAGAATTCCCATACGTAAAGAACGATTCAAGAACAATGAGATCACAATCAAAATTCAATATCTATCTATCTATCTATCTATCTATCTATCTATCTATCTATCATCCATCCATCCGTCCACCCACCCACCCATCCATCTATCTCTATACATGGTCATGGGATGTAAAGTACAACATAGGAAATATCGTCAATGGAATTGTAACAGCTATATATGATGTCATAGAGGTAGTAGATTGGGGGATTATCACTTTGTGAGGGGTGTAAATGTCTAATGATTATGTTGTTCTGTACACCTGAAACTAATATAAAAAATAAATTAAAAAAATTAATATGAACCAGCATAAGCAGAAACAAAATAATACAAGTCAGACCTGTAAAGATTATAGATTTTGGAATTACTGGACACAGAATATAAAATCAGTACATTTAAAAAAACAAAAGAGGAAATTAAAAGATAAGATTATCAACAGTATGAGAGAGATTTGGGGAAAAAACTTCCTGAAATAAAAAACATAACTGAAATTGCAAAGTCAATGGCCAAGTTAACAGCAGACTATAGAAGTAAAGAAAAAATTAATGAGCTGAAAGACAGAACTGAAGAAATGACACAGTGTGCTGCATACATTCAAAGGTATGAAAAATATGAGCTACCATATGGAGAATGAGAAGGTACCACACATATCAAATAGGATTTCCAGAAGGAGAAAACAGAGAAGATGAGGAAAAGGTAGCATTTTAAGAGAAAATGGCTGAGAAGTTTTCAGAACTAATGAATGACACTAATCTTTAGCATTCTGGGTATCCAATTAATTCTAAGCAACATTAAAGCAGCAAGCAAAAAATGACCTAGATACATCACAGTGAAACTCAGAACAGTAAAGCATTTTAAAAGCTCGGGACAAAAGACAGCAGCACTGTGTAGCAAGGCTAACCCTTTACTGACAGGGTCCAAAAGGAGGCCCCAGGTCCTAGGATTAATGTAGTGTGTTTTTAGTTATGCTGGCTTCCTCACTTGTAACTCTGTCACAGGAGTCAAAGGGAAAGCTTGTGAGCCCACAGTAAATTTGTCCCTCCCCAGGGGAACTGGCTGATGCACATCCTTGGCAACAGCAGATATCCTTTCCTCCCTAATCCTTAACACCCACAGCCTCACCACCAAAATCTGCCTGGAATATATCAGGAATAATCTCTTTGTGCCTTTAATCCCTTTTCATTTTGGTCACCACAAAAAGCCCCTAATCATCAGGTCCCCCCAATGTCTCATGTTCTAATCCTCTGAAATTAACTGTATATCTACTCTTCTGCCACCACCTCGCTCTCCCTCTAACTCTCTACCACTAAATTCTCTGGAATTCACAATACATCATCAGTAAAAACTCAATTACTGTAACTCTGAACATTTTCTTCATCTCCTTGCTCTAACTGAAAACTGGCTCTCCCCGAAGCCCTTTCAAATGGCTTTTTGTTGTTGTTGTTGGTGGTTATTTTCTTCACAAAGCCCTCATACCAACCAGCCAAGAATGGAGGTAGGTGTGTGTGTGTGTGTTGGGGGGGCGGGGGCACCAGTACTCTTCATCCAGTTCTAAGAAGTGTGGTACTGGTCTGGAAATAGGAAGACTAACCAATAAAACAGAGAGCAACAGATCCACACAGTTTTTGAAAATTTGATACAACATAGAGGTGACATGTCAAGATTACTGGGGGAAAGGACAGGTTATTCAATAAGAATAAGACTGCTGATGGATCAAAGACTTAAATGTCAAAAACCTTACACCGTTCTACCTTCAGCAGAAAATAAAAGTGAACATCAGTCTCATCTATTTAGAAAAGAATTTCTTAGGTAAAACACAGAAAGCACTAATTATAAAAGATTATTTGACAATATTAAAATCAAGAATATTTTTCATTAGACAACACCTCCAATAAAGTGTGTGTAAGAGGGTAGATTACCTATAGAAAATATTTGCCATCCTATAAAAGATAACAGACTAGTATCAAAGATAAAGAACTCCTAAATGTCAGCAAAAAAAGCACAAACAATATAATAGAAAAATGGCCAAAAGACATCTAGTATGAGTATTTCACTGAGGAGGACGCATATATGGCTAATAAACATATGAAGAGATTTTCAATCTCATTAGTGAGAAGAAAAATGCAAATCAAACATTGCTAGTGGGAATGTAAACTAATACCACCATAATGCTGGAATATAATTTAGTATTTCATCTTACAAAGCTGAAGATTCACATACCCTGTGACTAGTCCTTGATAAATACCCAGAAAAACTGAAAAACATATGAGGTGATGTACAGAAATGTTCATAACAGCATGATTCACCATAGTAAACACCTACAAACAACCCAAATGTGCAGCCAACAGGAGAATGGATATATAAACTGTGGCATGTACCAGTCAAATAAATGAGCTATAGCTACACAAAATATGGATTAATCTCAGCAATGTAATGTTGCGTGAAAAAAAAAAAATCAGTCCTGAAAGATTTAAAAATAGCTAAAACAAACCCATACCACCCCCGCGTAAACAAAGTTAACAGCTTTAAGGAAATATAGTTCATATAATACAATTCATCCATTTAAAGTATACAATTAAATGTTTTTTAGTACATTCAGATATGTATAAGCATCACCACAGTCTATTTTAGAACATGTTCATCTTCTCAAAAAAGAAATCCTCTCTCTCTCCCCAACAGGATACTCCGAAACACCCTCCCTCCTGTACAACTACCAACCTACTTCCTGTCTCTATAGATTTCCCTGCTCTGGATATTTCATATAAAATATGTGGTCTTTGTGCTTGGCTTCTTTCACTTCGCATAATAATTTCAAGGCTCATCCACTTTGTAGCATATATCACTACTTCATTCCTTTTTATTAACCCACATTTTTCAGAAATACTTATAAATGAGATGAAAATATATACAATGGAAAGTAAAGTGAATACTGAAATCTGGATAATGGTTATCTCAGGCATGGAGAAGTGGGGGAGATCAAATGGATAAAGGTAAGTTATTACACAGTTCTAGCTTTTGTAGTGGTTCACTTATTATTAAAAATAAAAGACGGCCATGCTAGACTAAAGATGATAGTGTTTTAATCCAAGGATTATAATTAATCTAATTATGTGAAACAGAAGTACATAAGAGTAAAGGGACAAGTTTAATAAATTTGACTATATCATTTTTGTTCTTCAAAGGACACTATAAAGAGAAAAGACAAATCACAAACTAGGAGAAGATATCTGCACAACATATGACATAAAAGACCAGCACACAATATATGAAGAACTCCTATGAATCAATAAAACAAAGAACACTACATAAAAATGGTGAAAAGACAATAGGCATTTCACAGATCAAGAAACATGAAGAAATGTTCTTCCTTACTAATAATTAGAAAAATGCCTGAGCAACCCTTTGAAAACTTAAGTTAGGTCTTATCACTTCCATTTCCCATTTCATTTAGGGTAAAAGCTCAAGTTCATCCAGAGGTCTACAAAACCCTTTGTGATTTGGCCTTATGCCTACTCTCATCTTTCCCAGGATATTTAGTAGTATGCGCTGTCCTTTCCATTAGGTCTTTATGTGTATGTCACTTTCTCAGTGAAGGCCTCCCTGACTATCCTATTTAAATTGCTACCAGCTCCCACCCCAGAACCTTCTATTCCCTGCAGGCTTTACCTTTTGGTTTCCAATGCTTTTAATCACCACCTGATTATTTTACCTATTTGTTTACTAACTCCTTTTCTCTCCTCTCCCCGAACACACAAACACTAAAATGTAGGGCCCCATTAAGGCCTGGACCTTTATCCATTTTGTTCAGTGCTGTATCTCCAGAGAAAAGAACACAGCCTGGCACACACGGCAAGAACAAATATTTCAGAATAACACACAAATTAAAACCATAATGAGATACCATTACGTACATACTAAACTGGCAAAAACTGAAAAGCCTGACAATATCAATTAATGGTGAGCATAAAGAGGTAAGGGAACTCACATTACTGGTTAGAGTAAAACAGTACAAGCACCTGGGAAAACAATTCAGCAAGACCTAGTCAAGGTAATTATGCACATGCTCTACAACCAAGAAATTCTAGATATATCTAAGAAATTCTATATATACCTAGGTGACAAGTCCAAGAATATTCACAAAGGCATTGTTTATAATAACAATAAACTACAACTGGCAATAGAATAGATACACCGCAATATATCTATAATAGAATTCTATGTAAGTGAAAATCTTCACATATGAATATGGCTCTCAAAAATAGAATATTAATAAAAAAAGCAAGTCACAAAAGAATACATAGAAGATGCTTTTATAAAGTTCCAAATTAACAAAATATAAATATAGACTCTTTAGGGCTACATGCATATATGGTAAAACTATTGTAATAGAAAAAGGGAATAATTAACATGAAACATCATTTGTTTGCTCTGGTATAGAAGAAGGAAGGGGGGTGTAACTGGGGAGTCTCATAGGGGACTGCAGACATTAGTCATATTCTTTCTTAAACTGGGTACACAGGTGTTCATTTTATTACTACTCTTTAAACTGTGTATATACATTGTGTTCACCTTTTGTATCTCTGTTTGCCCCCCCAAAAATAATAAAAAAAAAAGTAGTGAAATTTTCTGACATAAGCCTTCTATGCTCTTTCCAAGAGCACAGTAAACTATTAATACTATCCCAAATTTCATTATTAGCGGGTCCCAATCTATACACGGTATTTGAAAAACCTACCTGTAAATTTGTGGCTTGAAACTCAGGGGTGCCTAATTGTTTTCCTCCCTGGAAGAGTTTCTGACTATAGAAGCTATTAACATATAAGAACATTCTGAGACTGGGGTACAACCAAAATGGCATTTTTAAGTCAATTAATGAAAAAAAACCCTTTCTTTTATAAAAATAAAAGGAAATGAAAAAACTTTTATTTTTGAAGTTTTTAAATAATTTTTTATTATTTTTTTAACTTTTATTTATTTTAAGTGTGTTTTTCCAGGACTCATCAGCTCCAAGTCAAATAGTTCTTTCAATTGAGTTGAGGAAAGCGCAGCTCATAGTGGCCCATGTGGGGACAGAACTGGCAACTTTGTTAACAGCACCGCGTTCTAACCTATTGAGCTAACGAGCCGCCCCCCAAAAACTTTCAATCTCCCTAGTACGGTATTTCAATATTGAACAATCTTTCAAACTAGAAATTCAATATAAGGTTATTATGTTATCCATAATTGCAAAACATCAGAAAGAACGTAAAACAACATCAGGGGAGTAATCATAACTTATAAATCAGAAACACAATGGAATGTGACACAGGCATTATGATTACAAAGATTATTTAGAAATGTAAAAATAAGTATGAGAAATAAAATAAAAAAGGAGAATGAAAAATGGGGGTATAATATAGTCAACTATGTGTATTTGTAGAATATGTAAAAATAAACGCTACTGCTAAAAAATGGAAGCAATCCAACTGTCCATCAATGGATGAGTTGATAAGCAAAATATGGTGTTTGCACGTGCGTGCTCATCTGCGCGCGCTCATCTGCACGCGCACGCGTGTGCGCACACACACACACACACAATGGAATATTATTCATCCATAAAAAGAAGGAAATTATGATATACTCATATGTTACAACGTGGATGAAACTTGAGAACATTATACTAACTGAAATAAGCCAGTCACAAAAGACACTGTATGATTCCACTTACATGAGGTACTTAGAATAGTCAAAATCACAGAAAGCAGAATGATGGTTGCCAGGGGCTGGGGAGGGGGAATCAAGAGTTATTGTTTCATGGATATAGAGACTCAGTTTTGCAAAGATAAAAGAGTTATGGAGATGGATAGTGGTGATGGTCGCACAACAATATGAATGTACCTAATACCACTAAAGTGTACACTAAAAACAGTTAAGATGGTAAATTTTACGTTAAGTGTATATTAACACAATGCAAAAATTGGGAGAAAAATGAATGTATTAAAGCGGTAAACTTGAGGTCATATGACTTTCCAGTTTTGGGGGAAAAAGAATAGCAATAATGAAATTGCTGAAAGTTAAGTGGTCTAGGTGAATTCTGCCAGAATAACACATGGAACAAGTGGGAGAAAAATGATAGTTTGCTAGCCAGGCAGTTATTAATAGTATATAGAATGATGATGTGGGACAAACTCAAATAGAATAGGCAAAAATTCTGCTTTAAAGACCAAAGACTTCACAACTTCAAACAAATCAGCATAGTTGTGGGCTGTGGGAAACAATACATAAAACAAGCTCTCTCTTCTTAAACTGACTTCGGGCAGATTGTAAATCTAAGGCAGTCAAAAAAGTACTACTGTCTGGAAATAGTGGCTAAAGATGCAAACAGTACGACTGATGTGATCCATGTGCAGAGACGGAAGGACCAGAAGCCCTTATCAATTTACATATTTAATTTGGATCCTAAAACAGCAGACCAATTAACCTGAAACTTCATAAGTATGGGAATTTTAGCAAATTCTGAAAGTATTACTAGTATAAAAATATCCTCAGTTTTTGCTTTAGATCTTTTTTTTAAGCTTCTTGAAAAACTTTTTTTTTTAAATTAAATCTTAGTATTACTGAGATAATAATCTTTAAAATAATCCAGGAAATTCTGAGAAATTTACTGGTAGCTCTATGGAGAAAATGTGCTATCAACATTTTTAGATAACCCTAGCTGTTTCTCATTTTTATTACACATTCTGCAAATGATTCAATAAAATTTTAGTAAAGTTACAGCTTGTTACCTTATAAATAGAGTCAACCTGTTAACTGGATGATTCAAGGAAGGAACACAAAGCTAAGTTTTAAAATTCTAGCCAATTACCAGTTGTGTATAAGTTACGATAATGTGCATTACAAACTGGTTTTCTCCCTATCATCAAAATATGAAGCAAATGGCATTCTTTCAGATCATTTTAAGTTCATGTTCTCTATTTAATGCTCTTCTCTACATTCAACTCAAAGTTTGAAACATCTGCTTATTTTAAAAATTCTAACCAAAAATTTTTTGTGTGAATATGTTTAAAATAATGGCAATAAATGGAAATAGATATATATAGCCAAAAGTAAAAAGTGAACAGGTTTTGAGAGGTCTAAAATTAAAATGTTTGAAAACTGGGCTGCCTAGCAAAAGGAATGTGCAACTGGTTCAAAACCATTTTATTTCTAAATAAAGAATAAATACAATGGCCATAGATACATGTCATTGATGTCTCTGTGGTTAAGCTTCCCAGTGAGACGCTGAACAGAGGAATGGAGATGGAATAAAGGAGGAAAAAAAGGACAAAGGATAAAGAACAGACACCAGAATAAAAACAGAATTACAAATGTGAAGAGTGGAGGACAGAGTACATAGAGTAAGGAAGATCTGCACCCTCACTTCCTGCCTCAAAAGGACAGACTCCTCTTGCAGAGTGAGACAGCAGGAGTCCTTGCTTCTCCTCTGCTGGCTTCCATGACTCCTTTGAAAGAGGAAATATCCACAGCTTTGGGTGTTGCTGACAAGATCTCTCCTAGGACATTCACAGTCTCACCACTATTATTGCTTTACTTTAAGACCATCAGTACCAATCTCATTATACCCTTTATTCCCATTTAAGTCAGTCACCACAAGAAGTCTACAACCTCCAAATCATCCCTTCTAAAAGGTGCTGAATATTTCCCACCCTTTCTCAACACATCAGTCATACTCAATCATTAGTAGCCATTAACAAAATCCTCCTTATCCATTCACCAGCTCTAAGTCTCACCAAAATCTGGTTCTCCTCGGGAGACACTGCGTCCCCTATACTCCTTTTAGGTGGTGAATTTTTCTCTCCCATAGCCTGTACTTCTTGCTACTCACTGCCAACTCCAATCCACTGGCTAGCCCTCGTCCCCAAAGCTCCCAACTTTGAATACCATGTTACCAGACTATACCACCTACCATCTTCCTTTATTGCAGACAGCCAATGACTACAGTCACTGCCCTCATTTCCTGAAGAGCTATGCTTTGGCTCACTGCTGCTCTTTCCAATACTAGTCCTGTCATAATTCTTGGTGATTTCAATATCCACACAGATGACCCTCTCAACACTGTGGGCCTCACAGTTCACTGACTTCTCCTATTATTCTATACTCCATCCTCCTCATCGCAGAGTCACTCCAAAGATCATACCCAGAACACGTCATTACCAAAAACTGCAATCTCAGCATAATCTTATTTCAAGTATCCTACTCTTCAACCACTAACGCCAACCTTTCCATTTTATTCTCTCTAGTATCCGAAGGTTAACAATTTTCTCACTATTTCCCCATTCCTCATGCTCAATATACCCTCATTTCCCTCCTAACCCAACAGATATTATTACAATCACCCCCTTGCCTTCAATCCCCTTGCTCTGTTCTTGCCTGGTCATACTTAGTTGACAAAACTTCTGGTCTCATTTAATCCAGCTCTCCCCTTAAGCCATTCTTACACTACACCACTAAATGTGGCTGAAGAAAAACATAATTATGTTGATTCGTCTCACTTCACATGACCATGAATTTGAAATATGCACTTACTGCTGCTCAGCAATACTATTAAATTTCTCTCTTTGCCACTCTTCGACAACTATTTCATCTTTTTGTTTTTCAAACATCATCTGTTCCCTTATCCCCTCTCAGCTGATGAGCTTTACTTCCTACCTCGTTAAGAAAATACAAGTAAATAGAAGAGTACCCCAAGTTCCCACCATTTCTACCCATTACCCGTGACCATGTTCCTTGCCGCTTTCTCTCTGGTTACAATGGATGAAATGCCCATGTACATCTATGAAGGCCAATTCCTCCACCAGTGCAAAATTATTCCAGCTCCTTTTGCCTATGATAGAATGTTCTCTGCATCATCATTTCTTCTTGCCTCTGGTGGATCATTCCCAGAAGCATAGAGCATGCCGCTATTTTTCCCGTATTAAAAACTCTTGAGCTCACTTCCGTCTCCAGTTTCTTTTCTATCCCTCTGTAACCCATTACAGGAAAACTCAAGATCTGTCAATCTATGAGTCCACAATAACTAAAGAAGGAGTGGAGTGGGAGCTCTACTAGCATTAGTTAGAAGTGCTAGCTAATAAATGTAGAAGGAATGATAGAGATAGAAAATCAGCATTTTGCAACCAACAATAACAGACTCAAGCAAGTGATCGCCAATGAATGCTAATGCCACCAGGTAAAATGCAGGAAAACAGGATATCCATATACCCAAACAAATCACTTATCAATTACAAAGTAAAAAATGTGCCTTTACAACGGAAAAAATCAGTCAGACATCACCTTAACTGAGTGAGCAAAGTTTTAACAGCACAAATAATGGGACAAATTGACATTATGTGGCTCTTGATAGACATGAAGCAATGGGAAGCACACAACTTCATTTATGGAAAATTCTTGCCAAAAGCTTTTACCTGAATTGTGAGGAAACAATCAGACAAATCCAAATTGTGGGTGTTCTATAAGCAAGCTACTGTAGACACTTTAAAATTGACTGATCCTGGATCAGGAGAGAACTAAAAAATATTGTTGGAATGAGTGAGAAATCTGACCATTATTTTTATCAATATTAAATTCCCTTAGTATGATAATGGCATTGTGCTCACGTAGAATGTTTTTGGAAGTTATCCATTGAAGTATTTTTTAGGGATGAAATGTCATGAGGCCTGCAACTTTCTAACAGTCAAATATTTTAGAGAAAGGACTTGTTTGCGCTTGCTGTCTCCAAATCCACTGCTCATTCTCTCTTGAACCCGTATCATTCACATCCTTTGCATTCCACCAAAACTGTTTAGAATCACTGATGACCTCTACATTGCTAAATCCAATGGCCATTTTCAGCCTCCATTTTATTGACCCATCTTCTTACTGAAACGTTTTCTTCACTTGGCTGTCTAGATACCCTGCAACTCTAAATGTCCTTCTTCATTTCTGGTAGCTTCTCCTCAGCTTCCTTTAGATGGTCCCTGCTTACCTCCTCAACCTCTAAATGCTGAAGTGCTCCAGGGATCAGTTTTTGAACCTCTTCTCTTTTCTACCTATAATCACTGTCTTGGCATTCTTCACTTTCAGAGATCTATATAATGGAGATACCCAAATTTATATCTCTGGCCCTGAACTCTAAATTGTATATCCAACTGTCTCCTAGGTATGTCTACCTTGATACTTAGTAGATATCTTAAACTTAACATGTGACCAAAAGAGATTTTTCAGGTTCCCTTGCAAACCTGTTCCACCTACAATCTTTATTATCTCAGGATTATTGCAATAGCCTCTTCACTGATCTCCCCAATTTTGTTCTTGCCTTCCTCTTTAATCTACACTCGAGATAGCAGCCAGAATAATTCTGTTAAAAAAAAGTCAGATCCTCTTATTATTGTATCTATATGAGATGATGGATGCTAAGTAAACTTACTGCAGTGATCACTTTATAATATAGTAAGTTAAACCATTATGCTATATAACTTAAAATTACAGTGATGTATGTCAATTACATCTCAGTAAAACTGCAAAAAAATAAGTCGGATCTTATCACCCCTCACCTCAAAACACTCCAATGGCTTCTCATCTCACACAGAGATCAAGTTCGAGCCCTTGAAATGGCCTATAAGAACTTCATGATCTGGCCCCATGTTACCTCTCTGATCTCATCTATTTTGCTCTCCTTTACTCACTCACTACTGTTCTCCTTGCTAATCCTCAAACATGATACATAAACTACAGCTTCAAGGCCACTCCTTTGCTATTCCTTCTGCTCACACATTTTTCTCTGCATGGCTTTCTTCCTGACCCCTACTTCTTTATTCTCTGCTCAGTATTTTTCTTACTTTTGAGACTCGTTTGTCTTCCCTTCACTAGAACATAGGATTTATAAGACCAAGTATTTGTATGTTTTGTTCACAAAGTGTCTAGAATAGTTCCTGGCATATAGCAGGTACACAATAAGTATTTGAAGGAAAGTTGGGGTACTGAAGGATGTTGAATAGAAAAAAGACCAGTTATCCTTTTCACCAGTGTGCATTAAACCAGAGATAACTAAGAAAGAGGACTTTCATCATTATCTAATCTCTTTTAAGATTATAAACAAAGAAACATGTCATTATTTCTTCACATTCTGGATTAAATTTCAAAGATACTATTTATAAACAGTTTGCACTACACAAAATTATTATGTAGATTAATTGAACTATTAATATAGGGGAGGTTTTTTAGCATATAAGAGATAAAATTAATTATGCTTCATGTATATACAAAACAGATTCTCTAATGAAGCACATTCATTGATGAAGGCCCAATAAGCTAACTACACGCATCACCTTCTCTACTCATCAAAGTGAGTCAGGAAGGATGCCATTTTAGCAACACATTGAGATGGGAAATATTACTCTGCATACATCAAAATAATGAATTACAACTTTCTTTAAAAAATCTTATAATTCAACATTTTTACTTATTTATAATTCTAATTAATAAGGTTTATTATCACATTTTCATAAGGAACTAGACTATTAATAAAAAGAGTTGTTACACTCATGTAACTGTTATCTGCCTCCCTTAATATTTACCCTTAGGGAATTAAACTTTTGATGTTACTATACTATATAATCCAAAATAAAAATAGAGGTCACTTAAATAGCTAAAATAAAATTCCTTTTATAAAACAAACCATACTCCAAGAAATGTTAATGATTAAGAGTACTTATTTTTCTGAAGAGCTTAATATTTTAGAAATTCAAGCCACAGAAAAACCAATGAATCAGATAGTATAATCTCATACTGACCCTCTGTGGTTTATTGAAGTATAACATCACGAAAGTCCTGAGGTTCGGGGTAATTATTACTGGGAACACACATTTCTTTGAAGACACAAATACAATAAAATACACATATGACATGAATAGTACTCTGTAGCTTATAAGGTTCCTTTACAAACACTCAAATTAGGCAAGAAAGGTATTAGTCTACTTTCCAAATGAGTAAACTGAGGTCCTGAAGGATGAAACTCATTTATCTCATTTAACATGTCTAGTACATAAAAGACCCTTTACATTTACACACACGTATATGAACGCACTCTTGTGCACGTACATGTCAAGATTTCTCAGGTAAAAATACCTTTCTGGGGCCTTCAAAAATAATACAGTTAAAGATTTAAAACCGCATTATATATCAGAATATCAACTGTCCTCCATTCAACTAACAGTAAAAAATAAATACACAATGTTGGTAATTCCTTGAAACTAGCACTTTTATCATTGTTGAAGGCATTATAAGTTGGTGCAACCCTTTTGAAAAGCAATTTGGCAATAACCCTAAACACAAAAAGTGTTCCTACCCTTTCTTAGTAGTTCAATTTCTGGGAAGTTATCCTACGAAAATAATTCAAAATATGGAAAAAGCTATAGATTTTTTTATAACATCCTAGATGCTTGGCATCTGAGATTTAAAATTTGGGTTTTGACACTGGTAGTTTAAACAGCTTGTGAGAGAACCACAGGTTGATTTACAGCATATGTAGAGTTGCTGTGAGAGTGAGGAAGTCACGTAACTAACTAGTAAGTGAGGCTGACTGCCAGCATTAGCTTCTCCTTGTGGTCTCTACTAGGTCACCATGCATAGAGACATTTCTAAAACGGGGGAAGAAAGAAAAGCGTCTTTGTTAAAAAATTGTTTTTAAAAAGTTAAAATCCCTAAAATAGCACGCCAATTATTTGGCTGGTGATGAAAGTGAAGAGATCTAAGAAAGTACTGATATTTGTGGGTTTGGAATCAGTAACAGCCTTAGGTCACATTTCTTTTCAATGCCACAGGTCTACTGTTGTGAAAAATTAGCAATATGATTAAATATTTAACAACAGAGAAAGGATCAATTAAACCACAATCTACATAATCACTTAGTGGCTGAATTAGGGTAATGGAATTACAGATGATAATTTTTCTTTACATTTCAAAATATTTTATATGACATTAATATTACACCCCAAATAAAAGAGTCAAGATAAAAAATATACTGCTAAATAGAAAAGGGAACAGTTCTCAATTCATTTCATGAGGTCAGGATTACCAATACCAAAAGCCAACAACACTGCAAGAAATGAAAACTATAGGCAAATATTCCTCATTAACACAGGTGCAAAATCTTTAACAAAACATTACTAATATAAAAAAGGATAACACATAATGACCCAGGGAGGTTTATCCCAGGAAAACTGTTTGCTTAAATCTTCTGGTTACAGACCCAAGTGTAAATATCACTTTTTGGTATTTGCATTATCTGTGTCAATAAAGACAAAGTTTAGATCTGGTACATGCAATATAACTCTTTGAAATATTTTCTATAAAAATACTCAATTAAGTTAATTTTAAATCTGCTTTCTCAAACACTCAACTGAATACTTCAACTGAAAATATGTTCATTTAAAATATCTTTGTAAGTTCATTCTAGGATTAGAATTAAGCTACAATTACAATATAGTTGACTTTAAAGATAGAATTCAACATTTCTTGGAATAATAAAGTCAAGGACCTCAAGTAAAAAATTTCTTCACAAACATCCCCGAGTGATATGGTTGTATGTCCTTGTTGTGAGACTTACTGACAAAAGGTGCTCAACCCTGTAGAGAAGGCTTTGTGCTCTTTTTCTGGAAATTCTAATACAGAGATTTCCTCTTTGTATTATTTTGAAATCTACTTTCCTTCAACTTTTATCCACTGGCAAAAACACTGATTTCTGAGGTAATAAGAGAGATTAAGTCTTCATTTACATATTTAGACTTCAAGTACCTGAAAATAACTATTAAGTCACTTTTTAGACTTTTCTTATTCAGGCTAAATTAACTCTCAACCACTGTTTATATTGATAACGCTACCAACCTTCATTTTTTCTTACCATCCCTTCCTGCACAGGCCAAACATTTAAAATAAATGGGTTACAACATAACACTGCATTTCTACAGGAATATGCAAGAGACGTGTGTCCATTCTAATAAATTTACTACAATAGTCAATCTATTCTCAAATATTAAAATATGCTAAGTTTCTTCCCAAATAAAAAGAACCTATGCAAACAAATGTTTTACTCTCAGTGCAAAAATATACTAGTTGTAATAAGCAGAAATAACTGAATATAGAATACTTAATTTTTAAGCAATGGCATTACAAGTACGAATTAACTAATACTAACTCATAGTTAGTATTCTTTCATCTAGAAGCTAAAAGAAACTAATCTTTGTCAAAAATTATACCTAGCTTTAAAAGATATACATATATATGTAAAAAGCAGTAATCTGCAAAAATAATATTGTTTGCAAAGGTACATGCCCAGGATTGCTGAAAAATGCATATAGTATAAAACAATCCTCCTTTATCGTAGCTTTTATCTTTGTTTAGTTTTGACGTGGTTTTGACTAGTATTGTACTACTCTAAAAAAAGTTGTTGAATGGTTCAAGGTAGTTATAAAAACCACTTACTATGCTATACTTTTTTGAGTATTAACAGCAAAATTGAGATGGAAAACTATGCATTATATTTTGTTAGTGAAACCTCATAACTAATTAAGGTCTAGTAGGGGTTATGGGTGAAAAGTCCACTTATGAGTCACATATTTTGAAAAAAGTTTTTATGACTTTAGAACACATGGTACCTGGATTCAAGTTTCTATATCCTGAGAATAATGGAATCAAACCTAGGAAAGGTTTACTTTCATAAATGGACAGGAATAATTTGTAGTTAGTAAATCCAAGAAACCAAGAATAAGCTGGCGAGAGTCAAAACACTAGTCCCTAAGTGAATTAAATGATGTATGCAAATACCATGTTAACTTCTTCCCCAAAAACATTCCTGGAAAATAAGATTTTTAAAGTTTATGCTTCCAAAGAAGAGTTAATCTTCTTTTCCTTCACATCTAAAATAAAGAAAAACAGTGAACATTTAGTTAATATCTAATTCTTACCTGGAACCCATTTAATTTCCATTTCCATGTCATTTTCTTTGCCTTTCTTTTCTTTTTCTTGAATAACTTGCAAGAGTTGCCTATACTTAGCAATTTGTTCTTCATCATCCTTCTGACTTTTTTTTGTTTTCCCATCTTCTTCTACACTGACTACATCATCACCTAACAAAAAAACAAATTTCATTTAATACACAGAAATAATTCATATCTAACTCCAGTGTATAAATCTCAGTCAATCCAGCATCCTCCTAAAAGATGTTGTCAGACATACTGTTAACAACAGAATATCAAAATCAGACTTGAACGTGTTAATATTAAATTAACTGAATCAAAGACTTAGGTCTTGTTTATAATAAAATCAGTTGCAACGTAAGTTAGCACTGTCATGGTAGTATATTTGGGAATCTCCCTTTTTATTAAAATTCGTATTTCAAAATAATTCTACAGTCATGCAACATCCTCACACTTCAGTTCCCTATAAGCAAGACAGCAAGAATGACATTTTATTCCTCTTTTCTGTCCTCCACCATCCACTACAGAGGCATTAAAATGTTATGGTCAATAAAAGGAGGCTAAATAATGTTGGGATGCATTTGATTTAGCTGTTCATGCTGAAGAGACATATAAAGGAAGTTGCTTGTAATCCAAAACGAAGAATAATGAGTCTTTTCCATTTGATGGTGAGCAAGCACGCTTATTCTCAGGATCTCATTAATACATTAAGATTAAAAATGAATACATTGGAAGTTTATTAATTTTCCTGTGTGGAAAAATATTCACATTTCCATTTCCTAATTTTATAAAAATAATCAGAATACAAAGGAACAGTATAAAACTCATGGGCAACAAATACCAAAGAAAACTAATACGTGAAAGGTTTGTTTGCTCTGTATTTCCACTGTTAATTCTCCAAGGCAAAAACATAAAATAAGAACCTGGGTTTAATGCAAAACACACAGACTTACTGAATTGACTAAATTTCCCAGTAAAGAAAAACTGAGAAGCAGAATAAAGAAGACCTTCTCTTCTGTGAGTTATGGCTAACCAGTCACTAAAAATGTCTGACATTATTAAGCATTTAGCTGTGAAACATCAATGTTAACAGATTGTCCTTATATCTTAAAAAAAGGTGATATGGAAAAAAGATTGGTTAAGTAAATGTTTTTATTTTATTTTTTCTCTAAATGAATAAAAAATAGTCCAGGACATTCTTTCCATCCTATCACACTTTTACATTTTCACTCAAACAGCTGAAATTCATTTTTTTCCTGTTTGTGCTTTGTGCCACAATAATAATGTTGGATGGAATTCTGTCATGTATCCCGTAATTCAATGGATAAAACATCAGGAACACATTAACAAAATGGCAATGTATTTCTTTCTATTAAAAGCTTACTTCTGAAAACATAATTAGAAGCAAGCTCCTTCCAGGTTGAAATTTTAGTGGTAAGTCTCTGATGGCCTACTTTAAATTGATTTTTTCCAGTACTAAAATTTTACTTTCTGAAGCCCTACAATGTAGGCTAATTCATGTAGGTCTGTTTTTTCCCAATTCAAGGACAATACTTTGTGAAAGCTTTAACACTATATAAGGAGTGAAAAATAAAATTGTAACAGTAAGGAGCCCTGCTATGATCTCTTATAAACAATATCAGGAACATCCAGTAACTCTAAAGCATTCAAATATACTATTATTGCATCTAACAGGTACAAATTACAGATTAAAGTAAGTTTGCAGTCAATTAAAATACTGTAGAAAAATGCATGCTTTTAAAATTTTAGTAAGTAGCATATTGCAAACAAAAAGACATTAATCCTTAAAGTTTTATAAGTAAAAATACATGATACGAGTTAGTATGCTAACCACTTTATGTACATTATCTTGATCTTTCCAGCCATGATCCAGGTACTATTATGATTCTCATCTCATAGCTATGGAAAGAAAGGCACGGGGGTTAAGAAAACTTAACCTATATAACTTCACTATGCGGTGAATTCAGGACTTGAAACCAGTAGAGCCCAAGATCTTAACAACAATATACTGACAAAATTTTTCCACAATATTAGTTGTCCTAATGTCAGTGTCATTTTAAAATCTAGGTCAATTCTCTCAAACCAATCAAAGAAAGCTATTTGAAAAATGTGCACTCAATCTTCAGAAGTGTACATGAAATGTCCTCTTTTTTTCTTTATCTTAGAGCTGCTAGTGAAGAAAAACTATCCAGAGTTTTCAGAAACATGCTAAATGACCATATAGGCATATAAGTAAAAAGAAAATACAAATAAGTTAGTATATCTATAGGGGAAAAAGACATAAAGGCTATTTGAAAAAAGTTGAAAAAAGACTTGGCTGCTCTGTGTAACGCTAGAAATAAAATGGGCACTCAATTGTTTGGAATGCCAAAGAAATTAACAAGCAACAGCCACTGAGGCCTTACAAAAAATGTGAAGGCTTTTGTGCCCAACATAACTACCACTGTAAATCATATACTTTTTCAAAGACTATTAAATGCCTAAGAAATTATGTGGTTTTATTAATATGAGATGTCTGAACAAAGAAAATAGAACAATTAAACATGATTTTCCATTCCATGTGTGGAACATAGTTCAAGAGTAGTACTTCATGAAAAACTTAGAAAAATGAAGCAATATCTTCAGTAGTCTAAAAGGAATGGTAATAGCCCAATCACAGGATCTTAAGAAAGTTAAGGTTTAATGGACCTATGATAATTACTGAAGCAGTATGTTAGGATTTATTTAATTTCACATGTAGGTTATAAAAGCAATATATACGTCAAAGGAAACCAAAAGGACAGCTATGAAAACATTAAACTATAAATAAAAGCAACAATATTCATTCTTTCTAATTTAGAATATTTATATGTATGTTTAACATTTATGATTCTTCATTTGCTGTCAGCACTAAACCTCTTACTCATAATTTTGCATGATTGGGAATTCTTCTATTAGATAAGAATAAAGATGTGAAGACACCAGGGAGATAGTGTCAACCAAAAACTGCTAAGAAATCACAATCAAGCAACAGAATTTCCAAACAGAGCCAGATCCAATATACAGAAAAAAGGGATGTTCTGAATCTATTTTTAAAAAAAATGAGTTATTTTGAGCAAACAGCATATACATACGTATACATACATATACATATTTTAAAACATACCACTGATCATTTCAATAATAAAAAAAATTTTTAATATATAGATAATCTTAGAACTTCTGCTTTCATTAATGGCGAGTTAGATATTTTAGACTAACCTTTTCACTGAGGACACGAAGTTGGATTGAATAAATAATCTTTTTAAAAGCTTCAAAGGGATTTGATTAAAAAAAAGGAAACTTCAAATAAGTGACAAGTTAGTGAAGAACTACCAAGTCAATATCAAGGAGAAGGGAGTACTAGAGATAGAATCCCAGTGTTTAAGACCTGTTTTACCCCGAGTGCATTTACTAATACACAAAAGAACAGCTATGAAACTAAACTACAGTTTTGGCAGCCTGGCAGTGCAAGAGGACAAAAGTTAAAGACCACAAAGGATGACTTCAACTAACACTCCTGTATTAAGCGGGGACCTAGAGGAATATATTCAGGGCAATGCTCAAGCAGAAGTAATCCAGCCCTCATGAAGACTTGCATCACAAAGTCCAAGAGATCTCAAGTCTTAAAATTTGGAGTAACGTGTCCCCAGAATAACCAGAGTACATGAACATTCTCTGATGAGATATACTCTCACCTCAAATATCAAATCAGCACACAAACTTAACCAGGCACACAAGTAAATGAAACAGAAATATCTTGTAAAGTAATGGAAATCATCCCCAAAAGATCTGAAATACTGAAATTATCAAACAGACTACAAAACATGCTTTCTCTGTTTATAAAAATAAAAGCGTTCAAAGTATCTGCAATGAGTAGAAAATAATAAAAAGTGATACTATTGATTTGAAAAAATAGCCAAATAGGACTTTTGCAAATAAAAATTGCAATAAACAAAATTAAGAATTCAACGTATAGGTCTATCAGCAGATTCAACACTGCTGAATAAAGAGTTAGTGAACTGGAAGATGTGTCAGAATAAAGTATCCAGAATGCAGCACAGAGAGACAATAGATTAAAAAAAAATACACAGGAGTAGAAACATGAAAGTTACAGTGAAAAGATCTAACATATATTTAATTGGAGTCACAGGAAAAGGGAAAAGAAATATCGCAATAGGTAATGGCTGAGAATATTCCACAACTGATAAAAGATAACAAGCCAGAAATTCAAGAAACCGAACAAACTCCAAACACAGTAAATAAAAAGAAATCTACTCTTAGTTCACAGTAAAACTGCAAGAGTAAAAGAAAGAGAACACTTTAAAATCAGTCAAAGAAAAATATCCAGACAACCTTTAAGACTGAAAAATGCTCAGCTGATGGCTGACTTCCCAAAAACAACAATGAAGCCAGAAACCAGCAGAATATTATCATCACTGTGGGGTTGGTTGGAAAGGATTGTCTACCTAGAACTTTTTACCAGTAAAAATTATCTTCTCAAATAAATGCAACATAAGGACATTTTTAGACTTATCAAAAACTCAAGAGAATTTGACACCAGCAGAAACCATGGGAAATTAGCGAGGATTTAGTTAAGGCAGAAGGAAAACGATCCCAGATAGAAGTATGAGATTTAGTAAAGAATAGAGAGGAAAAGAAGTGGGGAAAATGTGGTGAAATTTAAACAAAGACAGTACCAAACAGTAATGTTAATGTCCTGTGGGAGTTAAAATAAAGGTTAGAATTACCATACACAGGATACCTTAAAAGTTGCTTTAAGATTTCTTGTATTGGAGGGTCAAAATATTAATTATCATTAGATTTTTCTAAGTTAAGGATGCAAGTCATAATTTCTAGGACAATTACTAAATGAAAAGAAACAGTCCACTTTCTAAACTAGTTGAGAAGAAAAATGGAATGTAAAATAAATATTCAATCAATCCAAAAAAAGCTCTTAGTTTAAAAGATGGGGAGAGTAAAGCATTTTACTAGTTTAAGAGATTGCATAACTATGTGAACTATGAAAAATCTAAAAGGCCAGGCTTTTTCAGTTAGGTCAGAGTTTTAAAGGAAATGTTTATAGTTAAAGAAATTCAGGCTACGAAAATACTTTAATATAAATTTCAATTACTATCTAAGCTGTATATAATACTGTACATGTGAATATGCTTTGCAGACAATTTAAGAATTAGTTTGGTACTTCCTTTTAAACTAGTGCCAAAGGCACATTTCCATTAGCAAGTCCAGGTTAGGCACCCAAATGCTTATATGAAAAACACCAGAAGATTAACAACTACCTTGTAGCTCTTTTTCTATTTCCTCTTCATCTTCACTAGAGGAAGCTAAGTACGCTTGAAAATCCATGTCCAAAAGCTCTTCCTTTTTAAACTTCCTGTTGAGTGTTGTAATTCTTTCATGATCAGTTTCATCCCAAGTTATCTCCACCTTTCACCAATGAAAAAAAATAAAAACAAATAAAAATGGCAATGTTAGCCACCCAAATGTGTTTAAGAATATCTGTCATTAACTTATATGTTTAATAGTAAGCCAGAAAAGTTAAGACATGCTAAAACAAATAATAAATGACATGCTTAATAAAAAATATTCTATTTGTGGAAAGGGAACCATTTCTATTAACCGGTACCTTTCTCCTACTAATTCTCTGCTATATGCAAAGTACTCCATTATTGAGAAAAAAAATTCATCAGGGTGTGGATAAATTGTGGTGAAAAGAAATTTTAAAAACGCACTAGTGAAATAGTTAGCATTATTACGAATCAGTGAAAACATGTTTTTCACCTTGAATTCTAGGTATTTCAGGGCTACACACTATGTGAAATCTGCTGATGAAGCTTTCAGCACAATCTCAGCGGGGTCCATTTTTCAAAGAAGATTAATAGCCACTGATGAGAAAGGCATCTATTGGTTGGAAGTAGAGTAAACCCCTATATTACAGGAATTCATCTAAAACATGATGGGTCTAGTGACTGGCTCCTATCTTCTAGGCAGCCCCCATTCCTTTTAGAGCTTTTATCTTTATCATAGGGTGGGTCTCACATCCTTGTTTTTCTTCAGGCTAATCTCCCCAGATGAACAACAAAATAGGTACTAATTAACCGAGGAATCCGATCCTTAAAATAGCTGCCATTGTCTTAGAAGTTCTAGCTAGTCACAGGATTCAGAATTATACCTATGCTGATAATTAAGCCTGAGCTGATGACCACAAAAACCACTGCTGGAACTGGGACAGATGTGGATGATACAGCCAGACCCTAGGAACTCCAGACTGGCTGGCTGGACAGGCTTGTCCTGGTCATTTTTCAGTCTTGAAAATAACATGACTCTACGTTTTATGTGACCGAATTTTTTAGACTACTTATTGCATAATAGTGGGGTTTTACTATACTCAGTAACTAATTAAGGCCACAGTGCCCACCATGGTATGTGACAGATACAGAAGTCCCTCGCTCTGCCACCAGCCCGTCCTCAGAAGAGCATGGTGGTCTCTCACAGGAAAGGCTGTGGGAAGCCTGTATGGCTGCTGCGGAGTCCAGAACTGGATAGGTTAATGGTGGGGGGAGGGGAGAAGGTAGGTAGCTAAGTAACACGCTAATTCAATAGAAATCTTTTGGCTATTTGTTATTAAGCATTAATGTAACATCTAATAGTCCTGAATTATTCTATTTCAATTGTTTCTACACTTTGGTATATCTGCAGGAAAAAATGTGTTCCTAGTTTTAAGTATAATTTGAGGTAATTTGTTACCGCCTTTCCCCTATTCCCTAAAATATTAATAACTGACATATTACTTATTAAAGGATCTAGTTCAATGAAAGTGTATGAGAAAGAAGAGAAAAAACATTCTCAGGTAATTGACTTGGCTTTAAAGGTATAACAAAAATCTGAAAATAGGTTCAAATGGATGAGGTAGATACAAATGCAAATACACTTGTGTCTTATTTTTATTTGTACTTGTGCATTAAAATTTTGAGTACTTTCCATTTCTAAAGATGTTATAAGTAAATAATACACAAAGTCTTTTCTTAAAGCAAGAGTCTAGCTACACATTTTTAAAAGTTAAGAAATACCGTTGATGTTCCCATTGCAGCAGATGTGAAATATTTTGGTTTATATGCTGTTAAATCCACTTCTGAGGCTACGTCCTTGGGCTCATCATCAAAAGTAATATCATCTGGTATAAACCTAAGAAACAAAGAAAAAACAAAACTTATTTAAACATATGTTGCAGTAATAAACAACCAGAGTTTAGATTCTCTTCTAATTAGTTATAGTTTATACATACATACCATATAAAAGTTTCTACAGAACACACATGTAGATGAGGCAAACAATGTTAGAAATAACCTTGGCACAAAATTTCTGAAATTCATAAGCTATAAATCTGTAATTCCAATAAATTTAAGTGAACTTGGTGTAGGTAGAAACCCTGCATTAGGAGTCAGCTAATATGAGTCAGGTGCAAACACAGATGGGTCCCTCATGTTTCAAAAAACCCTAGACTCCAGATATTGCAGTCACTGGCTTGCTACATGATATTCTGAAGATCAAATAGAATTATTAATGGGTAAGTGTTCTAAATATAAAGTTTCATACACTGAATATAAGGAAAAGCTTAAGGTTGATTCTTCAAGACTGAAAAATCCTAATATTATCTTATATTTTTTCCCACAAACAGCTGTTAAATGTAAATTAGCTACTATAATTGTTAGACAATTCTTAAGCATCAGGCTAAAAAATTGGGGTGGGGTGGAGCAGAGTTAAATAATCAATGGTTACTATATTTAGATTTTTAAATTTATGGAAGAGATTTTATTACACACACACACACACACACACACACACACACACACACAAAGCATACGCTATATATTCCATTAAAAATGATTTTGGGGCCGGCCCGGTGGCTCAGGTGGTTAGAGCTCCATGCTCCTAACTCCGAAGGCTGCCGGTTCGATTCCCACATGGGCCAGTGGGCTCTCAACCACAAGACTGATGGTTCAACTCCTCCAGTCCCCCAAGGGATGGTGGGCTCCACCCCCTGCAACTAAGATTGAACCCAGCACCTTGAGCTGAGCCCGGATGGCTCAGTTGGTTGGAATGTGGGCTCTCAACCACAAGGCTGCCAGTTCAACTCCTCGAGTCCCGCAAGGGATAGTGGGCAGCACCCCCTGCAACTAAGATTGAACACGGCACCTTGAGCTGAGCTGCCGCTGAGCTCCCGGATGGCACAGTTGGTTGGAGTGCATCCTCTCAACCACAAGGCTGCCGGTTCGACTCCCACAAGGGATGGTGGCTGTGACCCTGCAACTAGAATCGGCAACTGGACCTGGAGCTGAGCTGCACCCTCCACAACTAAGACTGAAAGGACAACAACTTGACTTGGGAAAAAGAAAACGGCTTGGAAGTACACACTGTTCCCCAATGAAGTCCTGTTACCCTTCCCCATAAAAAAAAAAAATGATTTTAGCGGGAGAAGAATGGATAATTAAGGTTCATTACATCTACATAATATCCTCACCCAGCTACACTATTGCACACACTTAGTAGAAGAAAAACAAATATGAGATTAATGTTTTTAACTGTTATTAATATGTATGCTTTTATATTTTGGGGCAAATGAAAAAAGGTTTCCTTAGATAAATGGATGGCAGTAGAACACTCAGTTTTCTTTTCTGATGTTATATATGACAAAATAAAAAGGAAATGTAAATTTTTTCTATGGCCATTGATCTTACTTACTAGGTACTGCCAGGGCTGATTCTAACACTGCATGAGAAATGCCTCCAAAAGAAAACAGAAAGAACAGAACAATCCTGAAAAGAACATGTTGACATGAATTCATAATTCCAGAGTTTGACATTCTAACAAATATTTGGTAACTACTACTTAAACATTCAAAACAAACACCTCCTATTGAAATTAACAAGAAAAGAGGAGGAAATAGCTTGCCTGATGAGATATGCCCTTCTAGCTATATACATAAGCATGCTAAAATCTTATGCCAAATCATCAATTCAAAAATTTTTATTTGCCTTTTTCTACCAGTCGGGATGCCTTTGAAGTATGAAAGCCTTGGTAACTATGAATTAATGCGTTTTTCCCCTAAAATATTTCATTTTGAGAACAAAGCCTCCAACCAACCTGGATACAAAGAAGTGATTTCTACTGAAAAGTGTAACAGTAGAATGGTTTACTGGATTCAAAAGGACAAGGCTAATGATAAAATGATGCAGTAGTTCAGCTTCCCATTTCCTTAGAACTGACATTCACAGCCTCCTCAGGTTTTTCAGCTCTGGGTCAGGGAAACCTAAACATGTAGTGAAAATAATTCCCAACCGTGAAGACAATGTCAGCGACACCATCCATTCACTGAGCAGTATTTAGAGCAGCACTGTCCCATAGAATTGCCTGTGATGATGGCAACGTCCTATGTCTGCTCTCCCACGTGTGGCCACTAAATACATGAACTGTGTCTAGTGCGACTAAACAAATGAATTTGAAGTTTTTAACAAGTTAGAGTGACTGTGGCTACTATATTGGACAGCACAGATCTAGAGGTGCCCGTTTATTAGCAAATTCCTGTGCTCCCACTTCAACGCTTTTTAAAAAGTTACTTCATCTAGTCCCTAGTTCTAAGACAGTTGCAAAGAAGCATCATTATGTATAAACCCATCATCCTAAAAACATAGCCAACATATTCGATATGCATAAATGTGGGGTGACTCATACATAAAACTTCAGCATTTTCTCATTCCAATTTTCTTTAAGGGTGATGTTCCCTAAGAAAGAGTTCATCCGAAAGCAAAAAATCCTCTCTTAGAATATGAAACAACAGAGAGCACTACCAGTTCTAATATTTTACTTCTTATAATCATGTTGGGCTACAATATTAAATTGGTAAGATACACACTGGGTTACCTTAGATCTATGAATGAACAGCTACTTTCGAATTCCAGGCCATCACAATCCTCGTAAAGCTTAGCAGCTGTTTCAGGAGAATCACAGTCTACTACTGCATAATAGTACTTCAGTCGTTTGAATTGATAATCTCTCAGTTTTTCTCTAGAGGTCCTAAAAAGAAAAACTTGTTAAGCTTACTTTTACAGGAACACAAATATCTATATCCCTTAAAAAAATAAATGTAACTGTTTCAAAAAAAATCTATTACAACCTTCATACCAATCCATCCTTCTTCATGACTTCTCCTTTATGGACATTATATACTAAATACTTAAGTTCAATTTATTATTTAGCAAGGTACGGGCTAGGTATTTTGATTGTAATTTGGTATCTAGAAAAGGAGAGGATAAGAATTACATGTGCTTACGCATGATTCTAATCCTTAAAATAGTTATTCTGTTTGTTTTGGTACCATATATACCCTTTGCAAGTAAAACGCTGTATTATAAAATATGCTAGGAAAGCACTAGCTCTAATTTTAAAGACACTATGTGTTGTCAAGTGTAAATGTTCATAACTTTAATTTCACTTAACTACAACATATTCTTTGAGAGTATTTATCGGCTTTCTTCTGCCACCAATATATTTAACTGTTTTTATTAAGTGCACATATAGCTCCACCTAGTGGTTTAAAGACAACCTTTATTTTTTTCTATACTATATTATCATGACAAAGAACTTTTTATTCTTTTATTTTTCTATTTAATCCTCAAATCAGAAAAACTATATAATCTGAAGACAAATAGAGTTTCAATGTCACTTATATGGGAAGCAACATCTTAGAAAAAAAGCAAAACTTACTACTAACTCAGAGCGATGAAGCTGAGAACTCTAAATCAGTTTAATCACGAAATGTTTATCAAAACTGCAGCAATTTTCATGAATACAGAAATATACACACAAAATATTCTTGAAATAATGTGCCACTTCTGAAAGACTTTAAGTTGCTTTGCAACCGGTTTTCACTTTCAATGGCACAAGTATAAACTAAAGTCCTAATTTTCAAATCACCAGAATTCTGAATTAGTGACATGAACTTATGAGGTTTAGTTTTATTATCTAAAATGATTTAATACCAGTCCTTTTCAGGGGCATCTTCAGGAATACTTAATAACTCTACTGGTCCTTGAGCTTGCTCTTCCTTCATCCTCTCCTTTCCAAATTCTGAAGGATATATCTAAACACAAAAAAGTAAGACCAATGTAATTTATATTTTTCTTACAACATCAGGAACTCTTAAAGTTAAAATGAGAGTCAGTGAGCACAGCAAGGATGACTAACTTCCAAAGCCAATGCAAGAAGCTAACGCGTCCTGCGGAATCTCCTTAGAAACAGTCATTTGGGCTAGAAAGTTACAGATGTGGGGCTTGGGGACAAAACCAGAATATGTCCTCCAAACATCAACTCAGACAACATGGTTCTGGATCCAAAGGAAAAATTAAGAAAAGCAAAATAAGATTCTAAGCTCAAGGAACTCAAAGTAAACACACACACTAAAAATGACGGGATTAACACAAAAACTACTAAAGAAATATATAAAACATAAGTAATGAAGAAAAGCCATTTTGTAATACCAACTTATCTCTACATCTTATCATTTATTCAATACTTTCTTTTAAAGACAATCCTTTTAAAGTAAAAGCAAAAAATAAATGGAGTCAAATTAAAAAGCTTCTGCACAGCAAATGAAACTATTAACAAAACATAAAGACAACCAACTCAATGGGAGAAAATGTTTGCAAAAAGCACCTCCGATAAGGGGCTAATACCCAAAACATATAAAGAACTCATACAACTCAACACCAAAAAACAAACAATCCAATTAAAAAATGGGCTGAGGACTGGAACAGACACTTCTCCCCAGAAGACATACAAACAGCCACCAGATATATGTTGGAGAGGCTGTGAAGAAAAAGGAACCCTCATGTAATGCTGGTGGGAATGTAAACTGTTACAGCGATTATGGGAAACATTATGGAGGGTCCTCAAAAAATTAATAGAATCACCACATGACCCAGCAATCCCTCTTCTGAGTCTCTACCCAAAAAATCTGAAAGCATTTATCCTAAAGATATATGTGCTCCGATGTTCACTGCAGCATTATTCATGGTGGCCAAGACATGGAAACAACTGAAGTGTCCTTCCATAGATGACTGGGTAAAGATGTGGTACATAATATACAATAGAATACTACTCAGCCATAAGAGAAGATTAAATACTCCCATTTGCTACAACACGGATGGATCTTGAGATTATCACACTAAGCGAAATAAATCAGACAGAAAAAGTCGAGAACCATATGATTTCACTCATATGTGGGATATAAAACTGAAAGCAACAAATGAACAAAACAAACACTCATAGAAACAGACAACAGGTTAGTGGTTATCAGACAGTAAGCGGGGTGGTAGAAGAGTGTAAAGCGGGTCACATATATAATGATGGAAAGAGCATTGACTTTGCATGGTTAATACACAATGAAATATATAGAGGATGTATTGTATGAGTTTGGTGCAAAAGTAATTGCGGTTTAAAAGGTTAAAAATAATTGCAAAAACTGCAATAACTTTTGCACCAACCTAACAGAATTATTGTATACTTGAAACTTTATAATTTTACTAACCAACATTACCCCAATAAATTTTTTTTAAAAAGTAAAGACGTTCCTGTTTAATAGAATGGAACTGATGACAATCCTATTACATCTGATCACATAGATTAGACATAGTCTTGGTAGAAGAAAAAGGATTCATCCTTACCAGGATTTGTTATTTTTACATCTTGGCTATTTTTGAGTCAAGAAAGATAATCGAATAATTTGCATTGTTTTGACACTAGAGGTCAAAATATATATTTAACTAATACACATTTTTTTGAATTGTATGAAATACACAATTTATCAACTATGGGATCTGTGTTTTTCTTACTACTTTGAATTGCATACAACAGGTATTGATGTAGAATTTTTAAACATATATGTAATCAGATCTGTTGATTCTTTTCTTTTGTTTTCTTTTCTTTTCTAAATCTAGAAATTCCTACCACCAATCTCCTGAAACACAAGATTTAACAAAAACACAATTCTGTTTTATTCTGTTTCTGTAGTTTGATTTGCAACTTTTTTCTTTTCTTCACCTGAAGTTTATTTTGGACACTTACAAAGTGAGGATCTGAACTAAGTTCTCTATACAAAGACTTGTCCATTGTTCCAACGCCATGATTTAAATCATCATATAAACTTTTTTTTTATCTGTTCCATTCCATCAATTTGTTCCCCTATTTCACCCCAACCTGCTAACTCTTGTTGCATTATAAAATGTTTAGATATACTAATAACTGGTAGGGTAAATCCTTTTATACTGGTATGATTTCTCAAAATTTATTAATCATCCTCACTTGTTTATTCTTTTAGATGATTACTGGTATCCTTTTTATTTAAACTTTCACTTGAACTGAGATTTCGATTGAAACTACACTAAAACTGTAGAACTGACATCTTTAAATATTTAAACATAATTTAGAGTTGTTTCAGGCACTGTGAGACCCTTTTCATTTAATCCTTACAACTACACTAGGAAGTACCTCCACTAGTCAGATCAGAAAACACATTTGAGAGATTAATAAAATGCCCACGATCACATAGCATATATTAGAATCAAGATTTGAACGCAGGTCTGTCTTATTACAAAACCTGGATTTTTCATTGCTATGCTGGTTCTCTAGAAATATGGCAACTTGAAATTTAAGTTTTCTAAATTTATCAAAAGTTACAGTTTACTTCATATAGGTCATGTGTTTAAGGTAATTCCCAAGAACTTTATATGTTTCTGATGCTAATAAAAATAGGATTTTTTTCTCAATTGGTCAATATTGGTAAAAAGGAATGTAATTTATTTCTTAAATATGTATCTTATACTCCATCCTTTTACTGAGCTTGAATTATAATAAGTTCTCAATTGATTTATTTGTTATTAAATTATACACAGTCATATAACCCATAAACAATAATTTTACATCTTCAAGTTTTATACCTGTTACATCAGTTTCATGCCTAACTGTATTATTAATTTCCAGACAAATTATTTTCCTTAAAAGGAAAGCTACGACTTAAAAAAAAAATGAGAATGAACATAAAACACAAATATTTACTTCAAAATAAAACCAATTCTTACCTTCACAGAAAATATAACGCCTCCTTTAGGTTTAAATGAATTGAACAGAGCCAGCAAATCTTTTGCCTTTAATCTATCCCAGTCCATGTTGCAAACTGCTAATCGACGTGTAATCTACGAAATGAGAAAAATTATATTATATAATCTATGTCATTCCCAATGCCTGCACAATAAAGATACAAAAAATGTAATGCCTTCTTTCTCCCAAATTCTGAAAATCACCCATATTTATCTAAGGCATTTCAACATGTAAAGAAGAATTTGTGATTAGTCATACAACAGTAAATCTGTCAACAGGTAAGTACTTTCTCTTAATTCATTCTTTCTTGAATCAAAACATGATGATGAGCTGATTTTGCCAAGCTATTCTGCCACCCATGCATGAACAAGGAAGTTGAATGTGATACCCTATATCATTTTTAACAGGTACAACAGAATCTGAAATCAAGATATTTTCTAAAAATTTTATGTGACTTTTAATTATTTATGTAGAATTTCTTCCTTATCTGCTTGAACAGACATCTAATTTATATAGATCTATTCCAAATGAAGAAGTTTTAATCACAATCATCAAGAGTATTATTTACCAATAAAGCTTCTCTCACTTAATTTAACAACATCAGTTCTATCATCCATAAAAGCTACTTGTACTGTGTTCTTCACAAATGATCTTATTTATTCAAAAGTATACCTCATCACCTCGAGGAGCATCTTTATCTAGTTCTCTCCAAGCATGCTCAAAACCGGATTCCTCTGGAAGTAGATCTACCATATCTTCTTCATCTTCAGAACTAGTTTCTATATTTCCTTTGCCTCTCGCAAGATCAGGTCCACTGTCACTTTCATCACTATCTTCACTACCATCATATTCATCCTCCTCATCATTTTCATTTTCATCCTCCTCATCATCGTCGTCATCATCATCAGCTGAAGCTCTACCAATGCCTGCAATTCCATCTTCAGAGTCTTCATCATCAATTTCACTAGCACTTTCTAAATCTTCCTCCAGAGCATCTTTATCAAACATTTTACCACTAATTGAGTTTTCATAACCATCACTCTCTTCTGCGTTTATGAGTGGAACCGCTGCAAAAAAGTTAGAGGGAGAAAATAAGAAAATATAAACATTGAATCCAAGTTATTTTGACCTCGAATACAGTAAAAATATAATTTCTATGAAACAGACTAAAGAAAAATACAAATTCAGCAAAATTCATACCTAGCCAAGTTAATTAACAGAAATCTTAATATATATACCCAAGTCATATAAGTAGATTCATACATTAATTCAATATTTATGGAGTGCCTATATGTGCTAGGTGTGCAATATACATACAATCATTGGCAAAAGAAAAGCAAACAATGTCCTCAATGAACTTCCAGTCTAGTAAAGAGGACAGATGGACAGATACCGGTCAAATCAAACCAATGCATATTAAAAAAATGTAACTACAACTAGGATCAGTGCCAAGAAGGAATGTTATACGACACTATGAGAACACATAATAGGGGTCTTTAAGTGAGTGATAACTGAGTTGCTATTTGAAGGATGAAGAGGAATTAAGTAGTCAAGGTTAGACAAATATAGATTAAGGAAATGTTCCAAACAGCAAGAAAAGCATATGGAAAGATCGACTAATAGAAAAAAGCTGGAAAAATGTCTAGATTACAGATAGCAAAGAGTCAAGTAAGAAATTAAACTAAAAAAATACACTAATAACCACGTAGAAGGTTTGGACTTTGTCGTAAAGTAATGAAAAGCCACTGCTGTTTTCAGAAGGAAAGACATCATCAGAATGACATATTGAGGAGATCACCTTGACTATGCTGTAGAAAACTGACTGGAATGAGTCAAGAGTGGATGTGAACAGAGAATTAAAAGGATAGTACTAAGTTGGTGGCAGTAGAAATGTAGAGAAATGAATGAAGTCACTTCTGAGTTTCAGAGTCAGTTAGGAGGTAAAACCAATGGTAACTAGTGACGGGCGTGGTATGGGGCAAAGGAGTTTTGGAAGTGTCAAAAACGAGTACTAGATTCTTCATTTGCAGAACTAGCTGGATAGATAAGGGGAAAAAAAAGCAATGTTGGAAGAGAACCAGTTTGTTTGGTAGTAGATCTTGAGCTCAGTTTTGGATATGTTGAATTTGAAGCACCTTTGAGTCATCTAAGAAGACATAGCTAGAAGGCCATTGGCTGTAGAGTCTATAGTTTAGAGACGTCTGGGCTGGAGAGAAAATTTTTGACTTGTTAATGTGTAGTAATAGTAGAAGTTGTGATGTGAAAAACATCATCTATGAAGGGAGCAAAATAATAACTTTTCTGCTAAATCTTGAACTTTATAACTCAATTATGGTTAGCAATATATGAAGAGTGAAAGACTATTGTCACTTAAATTGGACATTTTAAGCCCTCACAACTCTGAAAGGGCTCATTTTCTACTTCTAAAACAATCATATACTTCTACCTACTGTGTGTGTGTGTGTGTGTGTGTGTGTGTGTGTGTAGATAGATCTTATCTTGTATGTTTTATTTATCTTTATGTTGAAATTTAGTTTAAGACTAGGAATGAAATTGGAACTTAGTTTTTCTCTTGGTCGTATAATCTTATAATAGTCATTCATTGACCAAATATTTATTTAAGTATCTACTATGTACAAATCATTAGGCTGGGGAAGGGAAAAGGGAGATGATGGGTTCATAAACAAAAAGAAACTGTTTACTGACTTATAAAGCTGTGTTCTAAAGCACCACAGAGAGAGAAACATCTCAATTTGCCTGCAGAGAGGAATTTATAATAAGGAAGACTTTACAAAGATGTCATTTGACTCGAAACTAAATAGGAAGGATTTTTTTAGGAGGAAAAGTAGGAGATGGGTTTTTATTTTAGTACCACGAGAGTGGGGAAGAATAAAAAAATAACTAGCTAGTAGATGTGAAAAAGCCAAAAAAAAAAAGGGGATCATGCTAAGTTCTGTAATAGGATCAGAAAAACACCACCACTATAGTGAAAGAATGTTACTATAACCATCAGAATTCACTTTAAAGCAGCATGCTCAAAAATAACACCTTGGGGACCTAGTTGTACCTACTACTGCAATATTTCTCAAGCATTAGTCATTATCATACTATTTTCATGATTTTTGCATATCACTGATGTTTTCCATTAAACTGAATTTTAAATTAAATTTTAAAAATTAGCTTTGTTCTAATAATATCCAACATACTATCAATGTGATACACCACATAAACAAAATAAAGGACAAAAATCATGATTATATAAATAGATGCAAAAAAGCATTTGACAAGATACAACATCCATTTATGATTAAAACAATAAATAGGTATAGAAGGAAAACAGTATCATAATTAACAGAGAAAAACTGAAGCCCTTTGCCCTATGTTCAGGAACACGACAGGGCTGTCCCCTATCACCTCTGCTTTTCAACAGTGTTGGAAGTCCTTGCCAGAGCAATCAGGCAAGAGAAAGAAATAAAAGGTATCCAAATTGGGAATGAAGAAGTTAAATTGTTACTCTTTGCAGATGACATGATGCTATATATAGAAAATCCTAAACACTCCACCAAAAAGCTATTAGAAACAATCAACAAATACAATAAAGTTGCCGGCTACAAAATCAATGTACAAAAGTCCATTGCATTCCTATATATTAACAATGAAATCTCAGAAAAAGAAATTTAAAAAAACAATTCCTTTTTCAACTGCAACAAAAATAAAATACCTAGGAATAAACTTAACCAAGGGTTTGAAAGATCTATATAATGAAAAGTATAGGACATTTTTAAAAGAAATTGAAGAAGACACAAAGAAATGGAAAGATATTCCATGCTCATGGATTGAAAATATCAACATTGCCAAAATGACCATATTACCCAAAGTAATATACACATTTAATGCAATCCCCATCAAAATCCCAATGACATTTTTTAAAGAAATAAAACCAAAAAATCGTCAGATTTGTATAGACCACAAAAGACCCTGAATAGCCAAAGCGATCTTAAGAAAAAAGAACAATACTGGAGGTATCACACTCCCTGACTTAGCTTGTACTACAGGGCTACAATAATCAAAACAGCATGGTATTGGCAGAAAAACAGATACATAGACCAATGGAATAGAATTGAGAACCCAGAAATAAACCCACATAAATATGGACAGATAATTTTAGACAAAGAAGCCAAAACAGACAATGAAGAAAAGACAGCCTCTTCAATAAATGGTGCTGGCAGAATTAGAAAGCCATGTGCAGAAGAATGAAACTAGACTGCTATCTGTTACCATATACCACAATTAACTCAAAATGGATCAAAGACCTAAACACAAGACCTGAAAAAATAAACTGCACAGAAGAAAACATAGGTACTAAACTTATGTACCTTGGGTTAAAAGAGCATTTTATGAATTTGACTCCAAAAGCAAGGGAAGTAAAAGCTAAAATAAATGAATGGGACTACATCAAACTAAAAAACTTCTGCATAGCAAAAGAAAGCATTGACAAAATAAAGAGGCAACCAACAAAATGGGAGATTTTTGCAAACACGCCTCCGATAAGGGGTTAATATCCAAAATATGTAAGGAACTCACATAACTCAAGAACAAAAAAACAAACAATCCAAATAAAAAATGGGCAGAGGACCTAAAGAGACATTTCTCCAAAGAGGGCATACAAATGGCCAATAGACATATGAAATAATGCTCAACATCACTAATCATCAGAGAAAGGCAAATAAAAACCACAATGAAGTATCACCTCACACCAGTTAAAATGGCTATCATCAACAAGACAAATAGTAACAAGTGCTTGAGAGGCTGTGGGAAAAAAGGAACCCTTATACAATGTTTCTGGGAATGCAGATTGGTGCAGCCATTATGGACGGTAGTGTAGAGGTTCCTCAAAATATTAACAGTAGAATTACCATATGACCAGCAATCCCTCTCCTGGGTATCTACCCAAAAAACCTGAAAACATTTATCCATAAAGACATATGTGCTCCAATGTTCACTGTAGCTTTACTTATGGTGGCTAAGGCATGGAAACAACCAAAGTATCCTTCGATAGATGAACAGAAAAGCAGTTGTGGTATATATATACAATGGAATACTATTCTGCCATAAGAAAAGATGAAATAGTACCATTTGTGACAACATGGATGGATCTTGAGATCATAATGCTAAGCAAAATAAGACAGAAAAAGTAGAGAACCATATGATTTCACTGATATGTGGTATATAAAACTGAAGACAACAAAAGAACAAGACAAATGAAGAAACAAAAACTCATAGACACAGGCAATAGTTTAGTGGTTACCAGACACTAAAGGGGGAGGAGGTTGGTAGATGAGGGTAAAGGGAATCAAATATATGGCGATAGAAAGAGAAATGACTTTGGGTGGTGAACACACAATGTGATATATAGATAATATATTACAGAATTGTACACCTGAAATCTATGTAACTTTACTAACAATTGTCACCCCAATAAACTTTAATTAAAAAAATAATAATAACCCTGAAATCACAGATGGGATGCGGTGGTTACATTTTCCCCCAAGATGTTAGAATAAATACATAACTATTAACATAAAAAAAAGTTTAGAGTATCATTTCACTTGGTATCTCTTTCACATACGACATGGTACACATATCACACCTTGGGTATGATACATGGGACATGTAAAGAGATCTAGTATTTTAATATTTTTGACAATACAAGTACATTCAGAGTATTTATTCAATCTTTGCTCAGTGCCCACCATATTCAAAGCCTTATGCTAGATAATGTAGGATTACCTCTATGGCTAGATAGTACTGCTCTAGCAGTGATTATAAACACTGCTACTTATCCAGCTACTTAAAAAAAACGAAACAAAACATTTTATCATCCTCTACCTAATTGTAAAAGTAATGAATGCTCATTGCAAAGTAATTCTGAAAATATAAAGAAAGAAATGATGACTAGCAATTTTTCATTCAGAGATAACTGGATAATTATTTTCGCATATAACACCTTAAGTTTGTTTTCTATAAATCCCCTAATTTATCTTTAAGTAGCTGGTCATACCATTAATGCTATTTTGTAACCTATTTTTAAAACTGCATATATCATAGTCATGTTTGGATACACCATCACTTAAATCAATCCCCTAATGATTAATGTTACCATTTTTATAAATTTAAAAACAATGGGGCAATGCACATTCTTTGCACACATGTCCAATTATTTACTTAAATTGTTAGGAGTGCAAGTGCTGGACGTCAACATTTTTAAATGACACATAATACGAAACAGCAACTCCTCACATCATCTTTTACAATAGCTCTTAATAAAATCCGTGGCACACAGTAGCTGCTAGGATGATAACTGATGAATGAACAACAAACAAAAGATGGTTATACGTGGACACACTTAATCCCTACTTACAGATAATGCCTTTTCTAGACTGTGGAACCAATGTAAACTATAGGAAGCAACATGTGGGGTAGGAAGACTCAAAGATTTGAGTTGCAGGCCAAGCCCTGTGTATCCTCACATAAATCACTTTAACCTGTTTCCTGACTAATATATCCTAATTTCTCATGGTTATTGAGAAATTTAAGGATATGTAAAAAGATTCTGTAAAATCAATCCAAAGATTATATGGATATATTATATTAATCCACTGCCCTAAATCTAGTGAAATTTAAAGGATGCTAGACTAATTTACCTCACAAACTCAGCATCAAACCAATCTTGCTGCTGTTTCCATTTGACGTCATTCTCCAATTTCAGTAACCAGACTCCTATCCATTTTCCTTATACCTCAGTTTGCTGCCTGGTTCCACTACAAATGGAATGGGATCCCACTCTTGACCTCTTAATCCCAGCTAGAGAGAATTCTGTCCACTTCCTGCCCTCCCAATGTGATCTTAGCCTGTCAGGACTTCTCTCTGCCTTTTCCTGATGCTTACCTTCCTTGGGTCCTGTAATCACAATCAGCCTTTGTCTGACTGACTCATCTGAACATACCAATTTTCAGTTACAACATCAACTGTCAGCAACACCTAAACTCAAAATTGCATGCTGCCAGATGAGACTCAAAATTTTAATAAGCTTAGTAAACATGTAAATATGAACTAGAATCAGATGTTTCTTATTTATGTTCCAGTCATTTCTAGCTATATTATCCATTCACCCCATTAGAGACTTTATTATCTAATCAAATGGGAATAGTGATCTCTTCTGAATATGTCCAACTATATCGTAGCTCACAAAGTTCTTTCCATTAGCATATTCTACAAATTTTTATCTCCACATTTAATTTTTCAAAACCCCTACCCCAATAACCCTTCATCTATGAATTTGTCTTTGATTACTGTATCTTGAGTGATCTCTTCCTCCAAATTCTGTAGTCCTCTTCTGAACATCTTTCGCACTTAAAATTATTCTATTTCTTATTATAGTTCTAATTTCTTCCACTTTAGATCTGTGCTGTCCAATATGGTAGCCAACAACTATGTGGCAACTAAACACTTGACATGTGACTCATTCAACTTGAGATTAGTATGAAATCAAATGTAAAATATCCCGTTAAATTTTTTATATCTATTACACACTAAAATATTTTTTGATACATTGGATTAAATAAAATATATTAATACAATTAATTTCATCTGTTTCTTTTTACTTTTTAATGTGTTTACTAGAAACTTCAAAATTATGTATTTCTATTGGACAATGCTGCTTTCAACCAGGGCCACTGTGTAACTAAGGCTAGAAAGGCTGAAATCAAGGCCAACTTCCATTCACCAAGCTATGCACTCTGCAGGGGAGCCGTATTTGCTCAGGGGAAAAGAACCTGTGGCTTCACTCAAAGGTGGTGTCCCTCACCAAACTGTGAGTTCTGTGTGTCCAGAAGAACATACTTTTTTCTAATATGCACAGGCATTATATAAGCTAGCAGTAGCTCTGAGAGGGGAACCATGTCTTACTCATTCTGTTCTACCTGCCAAATACTAGTCATTAAAGTAGTTGAATGAAGGCATGAGTGAGTACCCAACTCTAATACTTTCTTCAGATACAACTCTTATCACTCGCTAAAAATATATAACACTTTATCCGATGAGAGAATACAGCTCTCACTAGGGCCCACCAATCAAATTCACGGTTTAGCTTCATGACTCAAATTTTCTTATCTCTTCTAGCCATTATATAACAGCACCAAATCAAAAATTAATAATGATTATATAGTATTTTTTCTTTCGTACCTTTATATTTCCAAATAAGCACTTGACAATTCCCATTATACTATGAAAATACTTACTACATATGCTTACTTTTTGAAAAGATCAGAATAAAAATGTAATACCAAAAAATCCTTAATTTTTTCCAACGAACCTGATTGTATTTCTCTTCTTGTCTCAGACTTCTTGATCTTGGGAGATTTCACAATTTTGGAAGTGCCTGAGTCTACAGTCCTTAGTCTTCCTTTGGGACACGAGTCTGTACTATGTTGAGCAATATTTTTTTTATCTTTTGTACTTCCTGGTGTAAATTTTTCATTGTCTTCGTTGGGACTTATTTTTGAATCTATCTTCTTAGATTTGCACAAGTTTTTCATTTTCTGAATTGTGTCAGAGCTATCTAAATCATTTTTATTTCCAGAATCCTTTTGGTTAATTTTCTTGGTTTCTTTCTTTTTCTCAACTAGATTTTTTGATTCGATTTCATTTTTAGTTTGGGGTTTTTTCTTCTTCATTTTCTTTTGGTTTAATGCTTTGTTATTTTCATCAGAGAGATCTGAATCAGAATCTGAAAGGTCGTAAAAACGTTTCAAGTCCTCTGTAGTGCTGTGGTTGATGGGACGTCCTCTTTTATCCACAGCATAATTCAACTTGAACTTTTTGTCATGAAACATTCCTCGAAATCTCTTGTCAATTTTGACTTTTCGATCCTTTTCTGGCATTTCCCAAAATCTCGGGTCTTTTGTAACCTGCCTAAAACGCAGGTCACTCATTATTTCTTGTTTGGATGCCATTTTTAAATCTCTGGACAAATACTTGAAGAGACGAAATACTAAAAGAAAACAAATGTAACAATAATGAAGAGTTAGTAATACCATTAAATTAGCTGCTTTGGGGGAAAATATTAATTCATAATATAGTCTAAGTTAAATGCAAATAAAGGCAATAAGTCTAGTTTCATTTAGAAACTTATTCTGAGTCGCATGCAGAAAACCAAAAACTATCATTTCGATTACAGAGCATTTGAAGAAATACATTTAAGGCAAAAGCAAGCAGAATTCCATGGCAAATGCTTACTAGCCAATTTGCACTCACTTAGAATTTCTATATTTCTATTTGTATACCTGTCTGTGTTACAAATTAAAAGCTAATGTAATTAAAACATACCCAAGCCTCAACTGGTCTCATTTTTGCCTTCACATTTTGGTCCCATTCTGGTACCGCATGCCACACACAGCCTTTAGTTCCACAAGGCTAGTCTCGTAACTAAACAGACCAATCTCCAGTCAGGTTTGGTTCACAAAGTTCTCTTTAGATCTGACCATCCTTCAAGAACCAGGTCAAGTCTTACTCTAGTTAATAAATATCACTTCTTGTTTTATAAGTGACCAAGAAGACCCAAAAGGGCTGATTCTCCCTAACGTATATTGGAATATATGTGTGTATATAATTAGTATTGTTTTCTGAAAGTAGTTACTAATGGTTTAGTATCTCTAGATTTGATTTATGCAAAGAGCCAAAACAAAAGTCACTGATTATTACGAGCAAAAATCAACTCATCAAACGGGGTGGTGGTGTTTTGTTTCAAAAGTAAGGCTTGACGATAAAGCTGTTCTTTTTTTTCCCTTAAAATTGAAAACAACTTTTTATACAGAAAGAAAAATCAGAGGTTTCAACAATCCATTTACACACTTAAAAACAGTTGTAATAATGGCGAGCTCTTACTACTATGAACTTTTGATGTGTTAAAGCATGTAAGCCTCCGAACACCCTTACGAGGCAGGTACCATTTCATCCAACTGGCAGAGGTAATGCCTGATGGAGATGTTTAGAACGAGAGCACTCGACAAACGTCCGCTACACAGAGGAGAGGGTGACCTGATCTCCCTCCGACGCCCGCCCTCATCTCCGTGGTCCACTCTCCCTTTACACCCACTCTCTAACACGGGGAACACCAGGGTGGCCCTAGAACGAGATCTTCCCACCTCCCAAACATGTTTCGCCGCTGCTACCGGGCTGAGGCCCCTCTACAGGACCCTTAGGAGGACCAAGGAATCTAAAAAATGAGGCCAGAAAGGCAAGGAGGGAGGCCGCAGCCCACACGAAGCCGAGGGAGACCCTGTCAGACACTGGTTCTGCCCGCTACACCGCCCAATCCCAACTCCACTCACCTCCTCGAATCCCCCTCCGAGACTCACGTGGGACCCACACCCACAATCCTCTGCGTGACGCTCCGCCGTAATGGCACGCGAACTGGGCCAAACTACTTCACTTTTCCTCTGCGACGAGCTCCAGGGTAATCGCCGAAGCCGCGGTGGCGCATGCGCTGGACAAGAGCGCCTGCGATCGGCGTCATCCGGGGAGATGCAGCGGGTCAGCCCGCTCTGGCTCCTGCGGAGGCGACCTCCGCCTGCGGGGGATCCCGGGAAGAACGTTGGGCTCAGAAAGGCCGCCTCTGGCGTCTCTCCTCCGGGCAGCACCTCGCCCAGAGCCCTAAATATCTTCGACCGGGATTTGAAGAGGAAACAGAAGAACTGGGCGGCCCGGCAGCCCGAGACTGTGAAGTTTGACTACCTGAAGGACGAGGTGAGTCTGCGGGTCCGGAGGGGCAGGGCGGCGCCGAGCCTCGGCCTCGGGTCCCGGAGCTCCGGCCGGTCCCCGATCGACCCCACCTCGCGCTGTGACCTTGAGCGGCGCCTTCCCTGCTGGGCTACTGTAATCACGGAAGGGCTGGGCCCGGGTATTTGCAAGGTGCTCTTCATTCGTTCATTCATTCATTCAGCAAATAGTGCTTAGTTTGTCCAAGGCAAAGAAAGACCGCTTCCCTCAGGAGCTTTCATTCCTGTGGGAAGCGAGACAGACAGTGAACCAAACGTGCAATTCCAGCTAAAGAAGTAAGACGAGACAATAAAGCGAAGCGGCACAGTGACCGCACTGGGCAGGGAAGGCAGAAGACGCGGTGAGCGATTAGCCAGGCTGAGAGGGGAGGCGGAAGGAAGCCCCACAGGCAGAGGAAAAGACACACGCAGAGCCCCTGAGGTCGACATGCCTCCAACGAAGGAGGAGGGACAGGAGGTCGGGAAGGGCCCAGGATATTGGGGCCTTTTCTTCTCTCTCCCAGCTGCGCGTGCGCTGTGCTAATCTCTGGCCACGTGTGGCTACTGAGCGCTTGAAACGGGACTCATCAGATTGCAGTGACTTAGTATGGAAAAAGGATGCAAAATATTTCACTAATAACTTTTTATATTGATTTCATGTTGAAAATGTATTTACATATTGGATTAAAGACGCGTATGTGAAAATTACATTCTCCTGTTTCTTTTTACTTTATTTAAAGTGGCTACTAGGAAATTTTGAAGTGCACATGTGGCGCTCATTGTCTTTCTACTGGCCAGCACTGCTGTAGAGGCATGTGAGGCTATTGAATGGTTTTAAGAGTAATCTGGTTTATGTTATAGGAAAATCAAATTCAGATACAATAAGATCTCTGCTTTGTCTATGCTGGTTTGAGAGACCCCCTCCTTTCCGCTCAGGTGGACTAGGGACTCGGGGTTTCGTTTGAATTAAACAGGCATCACCTAGCTCAGACCTAAGTAAATGTTTTCTTCCGGGTGGAGAAAAATTGAAATCAAGCATAATGAGCTCCTTCAAGTCAATGGCAACAAACACTTACTGAGCTCCTACCTTGCTTAGAGCTCTGGCCTGATCAGATGACTGTTTGTTCTCAGGGTTCATGATGGCACGTACCTAGAAGATTTTTGCATTCCTAGCCACCCTTCAAGAAAAGCTCCTGGATTACAATTTGACTGAGGCCATGCCTATGAGCAGGACTAGAATAAATGAGATAAATTATATGAGAGTTCTTTTATAATAAATACAAGGTATTCGTATTAGGAATGATGTAGAAAGTGGACTCCGCTGGGAAAAGACTTCTGCTGTACTTCCCTTACTTCCCCCGCCAAAAGCAAACACGAGTATGTTCTGAATTTTCAAGTTCATAATTGAACTTGGGGTGTTTATGAGGGAATGAGTAGAATGTGGGGAATTCTGTGCTCCCACATCTTTATTCCTACCAGATGAAGCTAGCCCAGCAAAAGGAGGCACCTACCTTATGACCTCTTTTAAGTTGGGGTGGCATTGGGGAAGGGGATGGGATGGTTTCTTTAGATTTGGCTGACTTTTTTTAATTGGTAAATATTGCACAGAAAAGTTGTTTACTCTCTTAGGAGTTTCATAAAATTTGTTAGTAGTCATCAAATAATAGTTTTTATTAGGTGATTAGGTTTATACAGTGGTCTGTAATAAACTTCAGATAACTAAATAATTTTTCACTTTCATATATGTACTTCATGCTAATATCGGTGGACAATAATGTGCCTGTTATGTTCCTGTTGCTTTTCATCCTTGACGATTGTATAGTGCGTGGGATATAAAGGATATATACAGAGGGTGTCAAAAAAATGTATACACATTTTAAGAAAGGAAACAACTATTAAAATTGTAATACTCAATATATACTGATAACAGAAGATGAATACAAGTCACATTTGACTTCTGCAATTACAAGAGGTGCTCAAAGTGGTTACCATCGGCATGCAGTCACTTCTGATTACAGTGAACCACTGCTTGAGCAACATTGACGAAGTGTCCACTTGTATACATTTTTTTGGCGCCCCTGTATGTGTGTGTGTGTGTGTGTATTTTATATATATATATACACATGTATTTTATATATATATGTATGTATGTATGTATATATGTATATGGAGAGAGAGAGACAGAATGAATGAATGAGAATGAGATTTGTTTCCTGGGATATTTTAATTTCTTATGTTCCTATTCAGAATTTGAAAAGAAAGTTGCTGTGGTCAAATTGAAAAGGGGATAAAGGGAAGTACTTATAAACATGTTGAAACATAAGTAACCTATGGATTGTTGAATACTGGAAAAAGAGTGTTATTCTCTGTTAAACCTACTCATCTTAACTTGTGTACATCATTGCCTCTTGTAATCCTGCAGGTTGGAAGTCGGATTGCAGACCGTGTATACGACATAGCCAGGTAGGTGATGATAAATAACAAAATACAATCAATTTTTGATTGGAGACACGAGATTAAATGCTGAGAGCTTAATACCTGGAAAGGGAGACCTGGAAGGATTTATTACCAGGATTAGTGATTTTAATCACTCTCTAAGTCTCTCATTTTTTATGTCTAGGAGGGCAAGTGTTTTTTTCTTTTCTTCATTGCTGCCTAAAAAAAAAAAAAAAAAAAAATGAATGGAGCACAACCTAGCTTCTTTCCAAGCTTCACTTACTGAACCACTCAGCTTGGCCAAAAGTCAGTAATGGAAAGATTGCTCCAAAAATAAAGAATTGACTACATGTGAATTTTTAAGGTTTACTAAACCTAACTTGAACAACAACCTTTTATCATATAAGTGAAGGAGAGCCTACCTAGATTTGTTTCCCAATCAGGTTATATAAGACTGGCCATTTTATCTTAAGTATTCTTAATGGCAGTAAATGTTCTATGACAATTATATAGAGGCAGACTTGAAAAAAGAACACTTTCTTCAAGTAAGTATAAAACTTTGATGGATTTGTTGCTCTGTATCAGGCATAACGAAAGCTTTATAGATTCGGGTTTACAGTTATGTGGCAGGAACCACAGTTAAATAATGGCTTTGCTATAAAATTGCTCTGTGATGTTAGTAAATCACTTTTTGTGCTCTTTTGTTTAAAGGACATCCATTAAATTAGACCAATATGGGATGAACTTAATTACATTTGCCTGTAAAAAAGGGAACTTTGTAAAATTACAAACTCAATCATATTTTAGATATATCCTTGCTACTTAAAATAGTCTTGGGATGAATTAATTTTGTAAGGTAAACAGCTTCACTGTTCTAAATAATCACCCCCATTTGGTCTGTTTTATTAGTTCCATTATTTTAAAGATCTGAAAAATAGCTAATTCTCTATACTATAGTCATTCCTTTGCCTGGATTTTAGGCAATTTGTGATTTAATAAATGAAACATTAAATTTTCCAAATCAGTTTGAATTTTACAATGTTTTTATGTCATAGTATTGAACAAAACACAGGTTTATGGAGAGACCTGTGATTATGGCTAAAAGCATGTGTTAAACTAATAGTAACTCTTTGGAATTAAATGATTAAAAATACCAGTCTAAATAGTCTTATGCTAATGTTCTATTATTAGAAAGAGTAGTTTATATTGTCAGCACTGATCTTTTGATTTTTAAAAACTAACCCCACAGATTATTAAATGCCTTGTTATCTGAGGCTTGATACTATTTTAATCAGTGATAATAATAATTCATAACTAACTTTGTTGAGTATTTGTACTGGGCTAAATACTTTACATGCACTATTTCATAAAATTTTCACACTAACCCTGAGGGAGGTAATAACTTTTCCATTTTATAGATGGGGAAACAGATCCAGCAAAATTAAATCACGTGTCTCTGGTCACAGAGCAAGAAATTGCAGGCCCAGAATTCCAGCTTTCTGGTTGCAAAGCCTGTACTTCACTGTGCCGTACTGCCTGTGTTCACAGTCAAGATAGAGGGTGCTAGGTAAATAAACTGATCTCTGTCACCAGTGGTTCTCCAACTGTGTACTTGTATTCTATATTTTTGACATATATTTTTAACAGAAATTGAAAAGGGACTCTTTTAGCTCCAATGGTAAAAATGTTATTAGTGAATAAAATTTTAAGTTTTCTTGTCACAAGTTTTCCATTAACCTATGGCCTACAATTAGATATGTGTACTGATTTAGTATGGCATGATATATTTAGAGGAGACAGCATAGCAGAGAGGATAATAATTCTGGTTCAGGATTCAAACTGACTGAATTCAAATTCTGACTGCTGCTTTTTAGTTGAATGCGGTTGGATTGACTTACTTAACTCTCAGCACTTAGCATACTGCTCCGAACCAGTAAGATTGCAGTAAAAGTTAGCTATTACTTAGTTGGTGTTTTGTTTTCTTTTTAGTTTAACATATTGATACACCGTGGTATCTCACATGATGATTTCTAAGTCATCTGCTGCCTCAACAAATTTGAGAAAGAGATAATTAGTAAATTCTTGATAAGTATGCCTAATACTATAATGTTAATTTACATTAGCTTTTTTTCATTCTTTATCTGGATATATTATCAAATAAAAATAACCCACTAAATCTGTTCTTTGAATCCATGTGATAGAGTAACCAACTAATTGTGAGGTCCTGTGAATGGCTGACAGATTTGCTCTGTCAGGTAAGTTCTCTGGTAGATACAGCTTGCAAGACAAGGCAGAAAAGGTAGATAATAAATAAAACTTTTTGAAAGTTGTGTTCATTTTCAAATTAGTTTTTATAATGTAGTAAATTATAAGCAAAATTAGATCTTAATAATTATTTTATGGACTGTATTATTACAGACAAAACATAACTTCTGTGTCTCTTTTTTAGAGATTTCCCCCTTGCTTTGAATGTCGGTTGTGGAAGAGGTTACATAGCACAACATTTGAATAAGGTATATATATTCGATGACTTAATTTAATTTGAGAAATAAAATTGGTTAATTTAAAGGAATAAATTTCCTAATCAATTACATTTTAATTATATCAGAATGGCTAAGATTTTTTTTTAAGTGGTTGAACCAGTGGTTATTTTGAGTCCTCTTACGTTTTTGTTCTTAAAGTTTTTTTTTTTACTTTGAATCCATTTTATACTACTGATAATTTCTTTAAATGTATAGTTTCTTTTAATCTATATATGTAACATACATTACTTTGTTCAGATGCTTTTTTACTAATTGACATTCATTTGGAAAATTTGATTGAGGTAATTTTTTAGCTAGGAAAAAATATTAACCGTATTGTGCACATTTTTTTTTGCCAAAATTGAGGGAAAAATAAGGATGCGCATTATACTTGGGTAGTACAAATTCTGTGTTTACATAAATGTTTTTAATTATTTATGCTCATGAGTTAAAAGTGTAACTCTAGAAATCAATAATGATATCCGTATACAAAATAATACCCTGGAATACGATAATTGGTTTTGCTGAACTTATGACGAACTTGCAACAGCAGAGTTCTTGGCCTTCTATGATGTGTAAATATCGTGAATTTGTTACTGGTACGTAAAATTTCTTGTACCTTGCATCTGTTCTTGTGTTTTGTAATTAAAATTTCTTGTACCATGATATGTTAAAAAATAAATGCTAAAATTTCTTTATAATACAAAAGATAAGTACCTAAATGTAAACAAATAAAAATTTGAATTAAAAAATTAAAATGAAAGATTTTTCCCCCTGAAAGTTTGGGCCAAAAACATGGGTGTGCATTACACATGGGAGCACATTATACGCAAGAAAATACGGTAATTTCAGTGTGATTAAACTAAAATATTAATTTCAATTGCGATTTAGCTAGGAAAAAAATTCAGCCTTTATTAATGCTTATACTGTTTTATTTTGAATTTTCTAATTCAGACCATAAAGACATTCATTTATTGTTTTAGCCCCTACGGTATATATAGAATACTATGGACAAAGATTAAAGTAGGATTTCCATATAAAAACTACTCAGAAAAAAACATACATTTGGGTCAGGGCCAGGGGGCCTCTGTATAAGGCTCCCTAAACACGGGTTAACTGCCACAGAAATTCAGAAGGAGTTAAGAAAAAGGAAAAATCAGTAGGGGTTCATGTGGTCAGAGACTTCTAAAAGGGCTGGTGTTTCATAGGCATAAGAAGTAAGAGCATGGCAGAAGGAAAGGCACAGAGGTAAATGCTATAGGATGAGAAATAGTGATGTTTAAGGAAGATTAATTAAGGAAGATAGAGAAAGAGACCAATTAGGAGGCTATGTTAAAGGCAGTGCCAGCATGAGAGATCTGCCACCCATATGGAGGCAGCTAGATACAAAGGAAGGGATGTATGAGAGAGACCTGGTAGAATCCCCAGAACCGGATGACTGATCAGATATGCTGGGCACAGCAAATCAATTCTTTTAGTTGCTCAGGCCAGAAAACTTAACTCATTGATTCCTCTGTGCCCTCCACTCCCACATCTGTTCCATTAGCAAATCTTATCTGGATTTCAAAATATTTTCATAACTCTGCCACTTCTTACCACTTTCACATTACCATATTGATCGATATTATAGTAGCCTCCTTATTGGCCTCCCTGCTTCTAGCCTTGCTTTTGTCCATTCTCACAGCAAAGCAGTCCTTTTAAAACACAAGTCAATTCATTGTCAGTCCTCTGCTCAGAACTGTTGGCTTCTCATGTAACTTAGTAATAATCCAGAGTCCTAATCCATAAGGCCCTTGGTGATGTGACTCTCTGTCGTGTCTGTGACCCCATTTCCTTCCCTTCACTCCCCGTTTTTCAGCAGCTGGCCTTCTTGCTGTCTCTCAAACTGGACAGGGCTTTGCATTGCGCTTGTTGTTCTATATGCTCTTTCTCAAGATGTTTGTGTGGCTTACTTCCTCACCTCTGTCAGGTTTTTGCTCAAATGATCCCTCATCAAAAAATTCATCCCTTCCCTGACTATTCTATAAAATGGGGCACCCATTCTCCACTGGCTAATTGCTTTATTTGTTTCCATGGCACTTATTAGCCCCTGATACATCTTTATTTGGTGTCTGTCTGCTTTTCCTGGGATGTGAGTTCCATAGACTTGTTCATTTTTGTTTAACACTGAATTTCCAGTACTAGAACACAGAATGAAGATTTATTAAATGCATATTGCATGAATAAATACAAGATAGCTTTGAAGCTATGACTTCAGTGACTGGAAAATGTCAGGGGATGCAATGGGGCAAGGAGCAAGGGGTAGTCCTATTTTAGATATGTTGAGTTTCAGATGACTGGAATATATTAGTGTTAATGTCCAGGTAGTTGGAAATGTGGAACTGGAATTGGGGTGTTATAATGACGAGCGGAGAAAAGAAAGGGGAAGGAGGACACTAGAGAGGGGCTAATTGATTTATTCAGCAATATCTAATCAATTTATTTAGCAATATGCAATAGCAAGACAAAGGCAATTAATAGAACATGCTAATGACAGAAAGTAAAGGTGGTTAAGACTAAACTATATACATTGATAACAATGTGTCAAAGGAATATACATGCATACAGGTTTAAGAGACACCAACATATGTTTACTATTGATAAAAAATCACTTGGCTACAAATACACAAATAACATCAGTAAGGAGTATCCAAAAGCAGTAATAAGTTTTATAAATAGTAACTATTACAGTGGATGCCAAAAGCTCACCAAACCATAGGAAAAACAACACTGGCAAGGTCAGGAATCAAAACTTTGTCAGGTCTGCAGCTGAGAGAAACTCAGGCGTCTCCCACACCAGTGCTTGCTAGTTCCCAGGAATGCTCCTGCCGTTGCCATTGCCACTGCTGTTGCTAGAACTTGGGGCATCTTCTGATGCTGCAAGCTCTAAGCTGCATAGAAGTTCCAAAGCATGCTAGAATGATGACAATTCACCAACAAAAGAACTCTCTGCTGTCCATTGAGGCAAGTTCCAATCTCTCACTCTGAAACAATCTAATCCTGAAAAGCAGTTCTGAAACAGCGAATCTTCTGAATAGCAATCTCTTGAAACAGCAATCAATCCAATCCATATGCCACCTAAGGTCTGTCTTATATATCTCTTTACATGCATCCCAGAGCCAAGTTTTGTGTTCCTGCCTCCCCTCTCAAGGAATAGCCAGTTCCAGGAGGGTTCGGCAGTTAATGATAAGAATGTTGGATATCTGGCTGATGAACATAATACCTACTGTTCTCGTCTGGGACCATCGGCCCAAGGCCTTCCAAAGCTTGGCAACGTGCCTGTCACTTCATCTTGATATAACTTAGCTACTTCTTCACTTCATCTGCTGATGTGGGCAAAACAGAAAGCAACATCATCTCATCTTCCCTACTCGGGAGGATGAAACCGAAGGGGGAATTTACTCAACCCCTAATCACAGTACAGACTTCTTTTAACCCAATGCTAGCCATCACTTCACATGCAGAAACAGACAAAAACTAATAGACAAAAGTTAACACCAGCCAGTGAAGGCAAATTTTCCTCAACATCTTCCCTACAATTCGACCTCAAAATTTGTATTCATTGGTAGTCACATGCAGTCTCCATGTGAGGGAACAAAGAGTCAACAAACAAAACTTAATATTACCTTACATGCGGTCTTTCATATGAGGGCGCAAAAAAAAACAAAAAACTAACCAACTCCTCACATACAGTCTCTCATGTGAAGGATCAAAAAAATAGATAGATAATAGAACCCTAACCATCACCTCATGAGGGAACTACCATAACCTCATGAGGGAACAACCCCTAACCTCAATGGGGAAGAGACATCATCACAATGGGGAAGAAACAACATCACCCCAATGAGGGAGAAAGCAGATAAAAAAAAACAATGGAGTTACATCAGCCAATGGAGGCAAATTTTCCTCAACATCTTCCCTGCAGGTGTGAATTTTAGAGCATTGACACAGGGATTCAATATTCAACTCTGCCATTTATTGTGTGTGTACACTTAGCCCAGTTACCCAACTTCTCCAGGCGTCAGTTTATGTAAAATGTGAGCAATAATATATTTCGACAGGTTGGCAAGAGGCTTACGTGAGACATGTTAACTTTGGCTAAGTGGAAGCTATTGTTCTCATTTGGAAGCCTCTTTCAGAGCTGACAGTTAAAGCCATAGGAATAGGTCAGCTCTCTGGGGCAAGAATATAGAAAGGAACCTTCCACAGTTGGTTCTAGGGGTGGGAGAATGAGGAGGAGCCAGCAAGAATGCCAGGAACAGTTTATAATCTTAAATTATCTTTTGATTATAAAAAGCAGAAACCCACTGAAGCCAGTTGAAATCAGGGACATTTATTACTTAGAGGCTTATATGTCACTCAAGGATCTCAAAGTACAGACAGGTACCACAAGGGATGAGGACTTTGAAACATCAGAATAAAACCCTCCTGTTCACTTGCTCTCTGGGATTATATAGATATACATGGTTGCCTTCTTTCTTATTTTTCCCTGCACACTATCTCTGGTGTTTATCAGTAGATGTGGCCCCAACATGAGTAACCTACACCCACTGGTGTGCTCAAGCTAGCTCCTACCAGCACATGAGAGCTGATTGTTAGCATCTCTGTATTCAATGACATTGTATTAATCGTTTGAAACCAGCCATTGTGGGAGTATTAATACCATGGAAATTGGCAAATGCTATAAGCAGTCACCCACTAATAGCCAGTTATTAAATATTTACCAGCAGTCCACTACCTCACCGCCAAAGTCTGCATGCTGTCTCAACTCTGGGGTCTTCTACCTTATCTCTAAGTCTTTCGGTTTAAGTTTTCAAGTGAGAGAGAGCGATAGTCTGGTGTGCTAGAACTGGCTTGTGAGAGTCAATTGTGCACATCTCTTCCCAACTCCACATTTAGCAACATCATGTTGGTAGCATGAAATCTGCCATTGGAATCATTACACCATGGAAACTGGTAAAACACTACAACTCAAGGCGTCTCTTTTTTGAGAGCCTGTAGTTAAACATTTGCCTGCACACCAACTGTCCTCAGGTAATCAGCAGTAGTCACATAGTTGTAGGGTAACCTTTCCAAGTTGGGGGCAGGAAATTCTTTGATAAGAGGATGTGGGTAAAATGGACAGGATTGGCTTCTCTAGCAAAAGAGGAGACTCAGAATAGCAAGTTCTGAAGAAGTTTCTAAGAGACTATCAAGAGTACTGTGGTTCAAAGAGGTCAAGTGAAATAGAGAGCAGACATACTGTGTAGTTGCTGATTGTTTTAGTGGAGCAGTGAAAGTGGAAATTGATTACCAAAAATTGAGGAGAAAGACATTAGTGAGAAGACTTACGAATTACGAACAACTACAAGGTGATTAGAGAAGATTTTTCAAGATTCGGAGGCATATGCCTGTTGTAAGGTGAGGGGAAGACAGAGATTGAAGATTGGTAGAGATGGTGATGGAGGAAGTAGGACAGTGGAGAAAAGAGAACACAGTAGAAAGTGTTAATCCTTTGGGAAGGAAGGGAGGATAAGTGAAACACATGGAAAATAAAACCACTTAAGCATCCCCCCCTAATATCCCTAATGAACATACATGTAAAAATCCTCAACGAAATATTAGCAAACCAAATTCAGCAATATATTAAAAAGATCATACTCCATGATCAAGTGGGATTTATCCTGATATGCAAGGTGGGTTCAATATCAGCAAATCAATTAACGTGACACCACATAGAATAAAAATCATATGGTCATATCAAGAGATGCAGAAAAAGCGTTGGACAAAATCCAGCATTTGTTTATGATAAAAACTCTCAGCAAAGTGGGAATAAAGGGAACATATCTCAACATAATAAAGGCTGTATATGACAAACCCACAGCTAATATCATACTCAATGGGGAAAAGCAAAAAGCGTTCTCCTTAAGATTGGAAATAAGACAAGGATGCTCACTTTCACCACTTTGATTTAACATAGTACTAGAAGTCCTAGCCACAGCAGTCAGACAAGAAAAAGTAATGGAAGGCATCCAAATGGGAAAGGAAAATGTAGAACTCATTATTTGCAGATGACACGATACTATATAGAAAGAACAGCAAAGACTCCACCAAAAAAATATTAGAACTGATCAATGAATTCAGTAAAGTAGCAGGATACAAAATTAATATTCAGAAATTGGCTGCATTTTTATACACCAATAACTATCAGAAAGTGAAATTAAGAAAACAATCCCGGCTGGCCTGGTGGCTCAGGTGGTTGGAGCGCCACGCCCCTAACATGGAGTTCGCCTGTTCAATTCCCACATGGGCCAGTGAGCTACGCCCTCTACAGCTAAGATTGTGAACAACAGCTCTCCCTGGAGCTGGGCAGCCGTGAGCAGCCAGAGTTGGCATGGGCTGCTGTGGGCTACTGTGTGCTGCCATGAGTGACTGGCAGCCATCATGAGTGGCCAGCAGCCGGCGAGAGCTGCCGTGAACTGCTGTGAGCAGCCAACGGCCGACCAACTGCCTCAGCCAGGGGGAGCGCAAGGCTCATAATACCAACATGGGCCAGGGAGCAGTGTCCTAGACAACTAGACTGAGAAACAACAGCTTGAACTGGAGTGGGAGGAGGGGAGCTGGAAGAAAGGGAGAAAAAAAAGAAAATAATCCCATTTACAATTGCATCAAAAAACAAAACAAAACCTAGGAATAAATTTAACCAAGGAAGTAAGTGACCTATACCCAGAAAATTATAAGACATTTAAGAGAGAAATTAAAGAAGATACAAATAAATGGAAGCATATATCATGTTCACGGATAGGAAGAATTAATATGATTAAAAATGTCCACACTACCAAAAGCAATCTATAGATTCAAGGCAATCCCTATCAAATTACCAATGGCTTTTTTTACAGAACTAGAACAATTAATCCTAAAATTTATATGGAACCATAAAAGACCCCAAATAGGCACAGCAATCCTGAGAAAGAACGAAGCTGGAGGTATCATGCTATCTGATATCAAATTATACTACAAGGCCATAGTAATAAAAACAGCATAGATTGGCATAAAAACAGACACATAGATCAGTGGAACACGGTAGAATTGAGAAATAAATCCATGCCTATGTGGTTATTTAATCTATAACAAAGGAAACAAGAATACACACTGCGGTAGAGACAGTCTGATCAACAAATGGTGCAGGGAAGACTGGACAGGCACAAGCCAAAAAATGAAACTAGACCACTTTCTTATTCCATATACAGGAATAAACTCAAAATGGATTAAAGGCTTACATGTAAGACCCGAAAGCAAAACTCCCATAAGAAAATATAGGAAGTAAACTCGCAGACGTATTACACTTATTAATATTTTTACTGATGTATCTCCTTGGGCAAGGGAAACAAACAAACAAAAATAAACAAATGGGACTACATCAAACTAAAAAGGTTTTTCATAGTGAAGGAAACCATCAACAAAACAAAAAGATATACTATTGAATGGAAGAAGATATTTGTCAGTGATACATCTGATACGGGTTACTATCCAAAATTATAAAAGCACTCATACAACTCAACACCAAATAGAAACAAACAAAAAACCCCATCCAATTAACAAATTAGCAAAGGACCTGAATAGACATTTCTCCAAAGACGACATACAGATGGCCAATAGACATTTGAAAAAAATGTTCAACATCACTAATCATCAGAGAAATGCAATGAGATATCCTCACATCTATCAGAATGACAATCATAAATAAATCATCAAACAACAAGGCAAAGATGTGGAGAAAAGGAATCTGTACACTGCTGGTGGGATTGCAAATTGGTGCAGCCACTGTGGAAAACAGTATGGAGTTTTTTAAAAAAAATTTTTAAATCCAAAACACTAATTTGAAAAGATATATACACCCCTGTGGTTACTGCAGCACTACCGTGTTTCCCCAAAAATGAGAGCTAACCAGAAAATAAGTCCTAGCATGATATTTCAGGATGCTCGTAATATAAGCCCTATGCCAAAAATAAGCCCCAGTTAAGATCGTCAGCCAGATGGATGCATTCAGTACGTCCATTGCAATACACGATGGATGTATTGAATTATAAAATAATAATATTAATATATAATTAAATATAAATAAATAATATTGGCATTAATACTTAAAATAAATGATAATACAAATTGTAATTAAGTATTTGTAAATACCCAAGTGGGTGTCTTTGGATGAGAAGTAAACACCTATATGAACATGAACTCGAGACTTTTGCCAAATGACCAATTGGAGTGCAGACAATGCACGAATAACGTGCGCACTTGATAACAAACAGACATGGTTGTGTCTAATATGAATCTTCATAATTCAATATGTCGTGTGTTGTAATGGATGTACTTAATGCACTTGTGTGAAATAAAGAAACGTTTTCTGAATTTTAGTGCCTGCAATTTTTCGTTGCTTTTGTGTGGATGATTCTTAACTGTCATCATTTTTGTTGCCACTCCTGTCTTGTAAGTCTTCAATTAACACTTGATTTAATGGTAGATTTAAAAGGAATAATATTTTGACCACCAGACAAGATGAGTGCAAAAAGAGAGCTATTCCGTCAAGTACAAGAAAGGAATCGTGGAGGACTCCCGGAGCAAGAATCTTACGGCTTTTTGTAAAGAGAAGAAGTTGGATTTCTGAATGGTCCGGAAATGGTGAGCAGAGTACCATAAACTCAGTCAACTGGTGGACGAGGGAAATGCTAAGAAGAGCAAGTGGGGATCAGGTCGGCAACCATTATTTCCTGAGCTGGAGGACATCATCTGTGAATGGATTGCTGACAGCAGAACAAAGGTTTTAGTTGTGCGCAGGGCTGATACTCAAGCATTTGCCCTTACAATGGCACCATAGTTAGAAATACTCCCAGAAGAATTCAAAGCATCACAACACAGGCTGGATGGCTTCCTTCAGCGATATGAACTGTCTCTAAGATCAACAACACTGTTCAAACTGGAAGATACTGAAGTTATTAAACGTGCACGTGCATTCAAGTCCTTTGTTGATAGCACCGACTTTTCTAAATGCCCACTCTCCAACATGATTGCTGTAGATGAAACTGCAGTGTTTATGGGCCAAGGATCTCAAACGATAGTTGATCAGAGGGGTGCCTCTTCAATGTACATTCCCTCCACTGGTTACAAAAGTGCACGTGTTACCTGTATTTTGGCAGTTCATCTGGATGGAAAGAAAGCCTCACCTCTAATTATCACTAAGGGCACGAAAGATAAGATTGAATGTTTTTCAGGCATTTATGTTCTTGAAACTGAAAAAGCCTGGTGCGCACAAGGAGTTATAAGGAAGTGGGTCAATTTAATGCTGCCACTTGTTTTGCAAAGTGGCCAAAGAGGTCTGCTAGTCTGGGATTCAGCCAGCACTCACCATGCTAAAGACATGAACTTCCATGCAGAGAGAAGAATAGATCAAATAATGATTCCCGCAGGAATGACTGCCTATCTCCAGACTCTTGATATTGTAATAAACAAACCATTCGAGGACCATTTGCACGTGGAAATCAATGACTACATTGGAAATAGAATGGAGAGAAATCAGCGTGGAAACTTTGTGAAGCCTAGTCTGCAAGAGATCATGACTTGGGTGGAGAATTCGTGGTATAAAAATCACTGACAGCTGTGTTGCCAATGCACTACGAGCAGGCTACATGAACAAGAGTGCTCATTTAAGGAGAGCTCTATTGCTGGACATGAGAGATTGGGGCCAACGATTCTACAGGAAATGGAGTCACAAGAAATTCAAGCCGAAATTCAGAGTTTGAAGAGTTACAGAAGAGTTTGAGACGTTCCAGAATAAGATGACGTGACTGTGTTTGAATAAATGTAGATTTTTGTGCATGAATAAATATAGATTTTGTACATGAAAAAATAAGACATCCTCTGAAAATAAGCCCTAATGCATCTTTTGGAGCAAAAATTAATATGAGACCTGGTCTTATTTTCGGGGCAATACAGTAACTCCTGGCATATTATGCTTTGGAAAAGTTAATACACAAGGCTTAACCCAGTGGTGGAAGGATGTTGATTTTTTTTTTTTAAAGATTTTGTTGGGGAAGGGGAACAGGACTTTATTGGGGAACAGTGTGTACTTCCAGGACTTTTCTTCCAAGTCAAGTTGTCCTTTCAATCTTAGTTGTGGAGGGTGCTGTTCAGCTTCAAGTTGTCCTTCCAGTCATAGTTGTGGAGGGCGCAGCTCAGCTCCATGTTCAGTTGCTGTTGCTAGTTGTAGGGGGCGCCGCGAGGAATCGAACTGGCAACCTTGCAGTTGAGAGGACACACTCCAACCAACTGAGCCATCTGGGAGCTCAGCGGCAGCTCAGCTCAAGGTGCCGCGTTCAATCTTAGTTGCAGGGGACAGAGCCCACCATCCCTTGCAGGACTCGAGGAATTGAACTGACAACCTTGTGGTTGAGAGCCCACTGTCCCATGTGGGAATCGAACCATCAGCCTTCGGAGTTAGGAGCATGGAGCTCTAACCGTCTGAGCCACCGGGCCGGCCCTGGACGTTGATTATTTATACCTGTGTTCTCTATTTTCTTAAATATAGTTTCATATATTAAATATAAATATGGCTGCATATATTTAATCTGTGTATATGTATTATTAAAGTTGTTTATGTACCATACTGGTTTTATGCAGAAAAATATCCTCGCAAAGTTGAAAATTAATCTGTAGCTATCACATTCTTCTATAGCAATTTCAACATTTGTTTTATTGTTACTGAATTTTTGTGTGTTTGTTTTTGTATTATCTGATCAGCTTTAATTATTTTATTGCAGGAAACTGTTGGGAAGTTTTTCCAAGCAGACGTAGCAGAACATGCTTTGGTAGGTAGCTTTTTAACACTATTGGTTTCTGATCTCCTGGTTTTATTTTTAATTCTTTATTTCTTTATTTTTATTTCCTTCAATATGAAAGTAGCTTTTTAAAAATTATTATAAATATATCACACACAAAAAAGAATTAAACAATACAAGAAATATAAAGGAAAAAAGAAAAACCACCCCTAGTCCCAACACTCCCACCAGAGGCCTCCACTGATGACATTTTGTTCTCCACCTTTGTAGATACATAACTAAATCCGCAACATATAGTTTTATGTAGATGGTATTATGCTAACAAACCGTGTTTTTCACAGAATATCATTCTTTTTATATCAGTGAACAGCATACATGCACACACCATCTTTTTAAATGGCTGTATAGTATTCCAATATGTGAATATTCCATAGTTTATTTACCTAAATTTGTATTGAAGGACAGTTATATTTTTAGTTTCTCAATAACCAACACTGTCATGAACATCATCATATAAAGCAACTTTGTGTGTTTGATTTCTTTTTCTCCCTAGGAATAAATTCCTAATAGTGGAATTTATGGATTCCAGACTAACCTTAGAAAGATTGAATAATAACATTATATGGAAGTACTTTTTTTTTCTCTTTGGCAACATTGGGCCAGTTGTTTTTGTCTTTGTCAATCTGATAGGCAGAAAGTAGAATCTCATTATTTTTACTTGGATTTCTTTGATCACTAGTACAACCAAAATAGCTATTGATAAGTCTTTTGGCTACTGATATTTGGCTATTGGTATTTTTTAATTTGTGAATTTTGTAAGTAATCTTGTGATGTGCCTGTGCCTGTCCTTTCTCTACGTTAGCCTTGGCGTATTTTAATTTTAGATGGTTTGTAAGAACTTATTTTTGAGCGATATTAATCTTTCATCAATTATGTTGTAAATATTTTCTCAAGTATGTTGCTTACATTATTTATTGCTTTTGAGAGTTTTTTTTTTTATTAATTTATCATCAAATCTACCAATCTTTTCCTTTACAGTTTCTGGCTTTTGAGTCATGTTTACTTAGGTATTTTCTCTGAAGAATATAAACACATTCATCCATATTTTCATCTGGTACTTTTATGGTTTCAATTATTCCACTGAAACTTTTAGCTTTCTGAGATTTGTTTTGGTGTGAGATAGATATCCTGTTTATGTTTCTCCAACCGACTAGCCAGATTTTATGGCTGGTGCTAAGTGTCATCTAAGAAATATTTTTTTGAGTGCCTACTCTGTGGCTCCCTTTTTTTTTTTTTTGGAAGGTATAGAAACTGCCAAGTACATACAACATTGATTTAGGTTTAACAAACAGTGGTTGTATTAATAATTGAGACTTTATTGTATTTTATTTTTTAATTCTGAAAGGCCTTCAATTCTTTAATTTTAACATTAAGGTAGATTCAGTGATGTAATAATATATTTTCACATGAGGAATAATAATTTTATATAAATGTTTTAAACTTCTATTTTTTAACCATTAGAAAAATACCTCAGAAACGGAAATTCCTACTATCAGTGTTTTAGCTGATGAAGAATTCCTTCCTTTCAGAGAAAATACATTTGACCTGGTGGTTAGCAGTTTAAGGTTGGTAATCCATTTGTACTTTAAAATAATAAATGTTATTAATAGATAATTTATGCTATAAAGTTTTAATATTATGAGGTAAAGAAAATAGATAGTAGAGTAAATTCTTAATATCTTTTTTGTTGTTGTTAAAGTCACAAACCAGTTTTCTTGGTTTATAAGCTGTAAGATTTCTCTGGTAAAGAACTATGGATTATATCTCCCTAGTGGAGATAATGTGATATAATATCGCAACGTGTTTTTTTTCCCCTCAACTTTCCTTAATTTGCTAAAGCTCATCTGTGATAGAAGCATTTTCCTTTCCTCCCCAGTGTAACTTAGTATTCTGGAATTGATATCGATGGGGGCAGGAGTATTCTGATTCGAATATTCCAATGTTAGATCACCCTTATGAACTCAGTCTTATTTCCTTCAGTAAATAAGGGAAAGCTGGCATTTCCTTCGATTTTAATTCTTCTACACAGTAATGTAGTTCTAAAGGATACTGTTTTTCCCTTTGTGCTTTCTACCATGTCCCTCTACATTTATTACAAGCATGTTTTATAGATATTTATTGAATAAATTATATTATGCAAAGCACTGAGCTAGATACTTTGGGGGAATACAAAAATGAATTCAAACAGGAATCCTGTCCTCAAAGAACTTGGTATCTAATAGAGAAAATAAAGTATTCTGTATGGTACCTTATTCTCCTTCCCTGTTGTTGTCAGATTGTCTTTCAAAGATTCAACATGCTCAGAACAATCCTCTGACACCTGTTTTTAGGGTGACTAATCATCATGGTTTGCCGCTGACTTTGCCAGTATCAGCACTGAAAGGCTTGTGTCCAGGAAACCCCTCAGTCCCGAGCCAGCTGGGGAAATTGGTCACCCTTGCTGTTGAGTGCCTTCAGTGGCTTTGTGACTTCTCCCTGCTTTTTGACCTGTGCTGAACAAATTTAGAAAAGTGTTCACAATCTTTTGCTGAAAAAATTTTGATAAACACTCAGAATCTATCATGAAATGAAAAACATTACAGAGCCTTGGTCTAAGGGAAAGAAGGAAGTCAGAACCTGAATTTTAACTTAGGCTCATCTGCTTGCTATTTGCAAGTAACTAATTCTGTTGCTTTCAGTTTCCCCACAAGTGTGATAGAGCTTAAAATACGACCTCCTTAATTTTTAAAGTATGTAACAGTTGTTAGAAAGCATTATGAAAGATAAATGTGAGCTTAACACAGTATGGTGTGAAATAGGTATTCAGTGCTGTCCTGGAAATCAGCATAAGAGGATGCCAACTCCACCAGGAAAGTGTGACTGTACTGTATGGAGACTGTGATTCTTGTCGTCACATGTCACGACGCACTGGGAGAGGGTAGATGGGGTCAAAAGACAATGCAAGAGGTTTCTTCAATTAAGTTTTCAGTATATAGAGCTCTGGATTTGTTTTTTTTTGTTTTTTTCTGTTATGATCTTAAAAAATCCAGGGTGTTTTATATATATATATATAGGGTGTGGTGATTAACATTTAAGATCTACTCTCTAAAAAACCTTCAAGTATATAACACTGTGTTATTTATAGTCACCATTCTGTGCATTAGATCCCAAAATATTATTTATTTTATAGCTGGGAATTTATACCCTTTGACCAACATCTCTTCATTTCTCTCAACCCCCAGCCCCTGGCAACCACCATTCTACTCTGTTTCTGTGTGTTTGGCTTTTTCAGATTCCACATATAAATGATAACTTAGAGTATTTTTTTCTTTGAGTTATTTCATTTGGCATAATGCCCTCAAGGTTCATCCATATTGTCCCAAAAGGCAGGATTTCCTTCTTTTTTATTGCTGAGTAACATTGCTGTGTAACAGTACGTATCTATACCATGTTTTTATCCATTTATCCATTAATGGATGCTTAGGTTGTTTCTGTATCTTGGCTATTGAGAAAAACACTGCACTGAACATGGGGGTGCAGATATCGCTTTGAAATAGTGTTTTCAGTGAGGTCGGAGGGATAGTGGATGGGGGGAGGGGGGTTCACAGTGTGAAGGATATAAATGATGAACGTCTAAGTATTACCTTGTCTTGTACACCTGAAACTAATAAATTAAAAAAAAAATAGTGTTTTCATTTCCTTCAGATATATACCCAGAAGTGTGATTGCTGGATTATATGGTAGTTCAATTTTTAATTTTTTGAGGAACCATACTGTTTTCTATGGCAGCTGTACCAGTTTATATTCTCACCAACAATGCACAATGATTCCCTTTACTCCACATCTTTGCCAGCATTTGTTATCTCTTGTCGTTTTGATAATAGCTATCCTAATAGGTATAAGGTAATGTCTCATTGTGGTTTTGATTTGCATTTCCCAAATGATTAGTGATGTTGAGCATCTTTTCATGTCTTCTTTCGAAAATTGATTTTTACTTTATTCAGTGAAACATAATTGGACAGATAATCACATCGGTAAAGTGAATACTGTCACATTTTCTAGTGTGACAGAAGGAACGTTTTTCCCCTAGGAATATTTTTTTATTTTAAAACTTTTATGAAAACAATCAGTGATTTTTTTAATGCAATTTCATACTTAAAGTTAACACTTTTTTGTGGCTTATCATTACTTATAGTAATTAATTATATGAATTAAGCTAGAACAAATACGTGTTTTCATATTTTAGTTTGCATTGGGTGAATGACCTCCCTAGAGCACTGGAACAGGTAAGAAACTTAATGTTGATTCTGATAGCCTGTGTTATTTATTATTAGGAACCTATAGATGTTTCTTTTTTCACATGGAAACATATAGATGTTTTCTGTTTTATACTTCTGACAGTTGGAAATGGAAGCAAATCAAGTATTATCTTCTGTGGGTCGGATATACTTGGTGCCCTTTGGTATATTAAGTACATTGAGTGATTTCCCCCCTCCCTGGGATTCAAGAAATCTAATTATGGAGCTGTTTTAAATGTATATGAAAACTTCACTAAGTTGTACAAAATAATATTGATATCATAAGACATTTTCTGAGTGGGTTTCTTTTCCTCCTTAATGGCCTATAAATTTTTTATGGGTAGGAACCTATTTGTTTTTATTTGTTTCTTCCCCATGCCTTATACTTAGAGAGTGGTAGATAAATGTTTGTTGGTTGATATTTATTACTAAACAGATGAGTGGTAGGTAAAAAGCATTGTGTTCAGAGGAGAGAAGGTCACTGTGGCTTGGAGCTGCCAAGAAAACTTCAAGAGGAAGGAATTACTTGAATGGGGCCTTAGAGCATAGGTCAGATTTGGAGTAGGAAGGTGTTCCAGAAAGGCAGAATCAGGATAGGTGGGAGGTGTAAGAGCCTCAGGAGCGTGAAAGGACAAAGAGGAAGCCTGTTTGGAGAATAAGCGTAGCGCTGGGAGATGAGGTATATTGGCACTAGATTTAGGAGGACTTTGGTGATAGATTAAGGAATTTGGAGTTTATTCTTTATGTGGTTCAGAGCCACTGAGAATTTTGAAGAGGAAAGTGACATGATTAAAAAGGTGGTGGGCTGGATAATAACTACCATATCTTAAGCACATATTATTTGCCAGCCACTATGCTCTGTTTCATATATGTGTTAAATAACTCTGCAAGATAGTATCTTCATTTTGCTGATTAGAAAACCGATGCCAGAAGTTGGTTAAGTTAAAGAGATAAACTAAACCTCGGTGGCAGTGGTGGGAGTTAAAAGGAAGAGAGGTATTTAAGACTGTGCAAAGGAAGTATTGACAGTTTGGTGGATAGTTAGATCTCAAGATCAGACAGAGGGAGGAGTAAAGCTCATCTTCAAGTTTTGAGTCTGGATGTCTGGGAGAATGATTAGTAAAAGTAGAGAAAGAATGGTAAGCATCATAAAGGGAATAGGAAATGGTAATGAACAGAAATATGGCCATTGGAAAGGGGAGTTGGTTTGAGAATAAGGGTTGTATGTGTGGTGGATGTGTTGGGGGGCTAAGTTTGCCAAGCGATGAATGTCCGTGGCACAGGAAGTTGAAGATGAGTTTAGAGTTCTGGAAAGATGTCCAAACTAAAGCTAAAAATTGGAAGGTCATCATTGTGAAATCCATGAGAATTGATAAGTCCTCGGAGGTTGAGAGAAGCTGCAGAGAGCTGAGGACTAAATCTTAGGTACGTGCTATATTATATTAGAGCTTGGTGACTAGAGAAGGTACTAACGCTAAAGGGGCCGGAGGGAAGAAACCAAGGATTTTACAGTTGGTTTGCTTACATACTGTTTTGTAATTGCTTCAGATTTTGTAGTAAATATATTTTTATATTTTGTAATATACAATATTATAAAACAATATTTTGTAATAAATATATAAATGACATATTTAATATAAATTCAAAATGGATGCTTTGATTAGAAGAGCCTACTGTGATTTGGGTCGTGGTTTACTTTGGAATCATCCTTTCCTGTAATGTTCCTTGTTGCTGAGAATAGCCAGAGTCAAAACTAGTTACAGATTGTAGTTCTAAGAGAGTCAGTGAGTAAACATATGGGATTCTGGAATTCATTCCAGCCACTATTTTGCTTAAGTTATTGATTAAAAAGTGTTTTTATTTTCAAGCTAGAAAATAAGTTAGTTACTTCTCCTTAAGAACTAATGTGTTTCTTGGTTAATGTTGTAAATCATATTGGTTTCTCTATAAATTAACTTTTGTTTGCATATCAGGCCACCCCAACTTAGTGGTTTAAAACAATTTACTTAGCTTACAATTTTGTGGGTTGGGAATTTGGGCTGGACTTGGGAAATTCTTCAGGTTCTGGCTTGGCTCAGCCATGTGTCTGTGATCTGCTGCTCGATTGTCTTGGGGCTTGCTGGTCAAGGATGGCCTCAGCTGGGACACCTGGCCGATCCCTGCTCTGCATGTCCCTCATCCTTCACCAGCCTAGCTTGTTCACAACACAGGGGCCAGACAGGGCTCCACGAGAGCAGGTGGAAATGCAAGGCCATTTGAGACCTTGGCTTCACACTGACACACTGTCACTTACACTCCATTCCTTTGGTCAAAGCAAGTCACAAGGCTAGCCCAGATTCAAGGAGAGGGGGAATAGGCTCCATCTCTTAATGGAGTTGTTACAAAGTGGTATTTCAGAGGGCACAAATACAGGGAAAATAGTGGTTTTTGCAGTATACCACACGATAAGTTTTTTTCTTTCAGTATTTGTCTGATTTTAAAAGTAAGTTGTGTCTGTTAGAAAATTTTAAAATATACAACATATTTTATAGACACTAATACTGTAAATGTGTGTGTTGTCTATCTTTAGAACAATATCTTACTGCAATGACTTTCTGACAGTTATTGCCTTAGGTGCTGTTTATTAAATTATCTTACATTATCTGATTTTAATTTGACAGAATGAAAATGGTACTCATAAAATATTGATTTAGACACAGTATGTTTATTCTTTTAATGTTTTTGAATATAAAATTTTGAAAAGTTTTGTTTTGTATTTATTACAGATTCATTATGTTTTAAAGCCAGATGGGGTTTTTATCGGCGCAATGTTTGGAGGTGATACACTCTATGAACTTCGGTGTTCATTACAGTTAGCAGAAACGGAAAGGGAAGGAGGATTTTCTCCACACGTTTCTCCTTTTACTGCTGTCAATGACCTCGGACATCTGCTCGGGAGAGCTGGCTTTAATACACTCACTGTGGTAACTATCAAGACTCGAGTAACCCATTAATTACACAGTTCAGAAACATCTCCTTTTAAAGATAGAAAACTAAAGGTACTGATGGTATTATGGAAAGGTTTTGGCACTTTCTCTTTTAATTTAGTTTATATAAACACATCTTGATTGACACAAGGTAAAATTGTAAAATTTTTAGTATTTGTTTTCCTGAATTAGCAGCTCAAAAGCAATATACCTCAGTTAACAAGGAAGCCATTTTCTAAGACATACAACTCCATCAGAATCTTCAAATCTCGAGTAGGTGTAGTAAGAGAATTAGAGCATTCCAGGTGATCGGGGAAAGGGGATGTATAGGAGCTTTTACACACTGCTTCTACCACCATCCCTCAACTGAAATAGCACCATGTGAGGTCGAAATGAAAGAATGTGCGTTTGCAAGGCCTAGGGTTAGGTCAGGGTTAGAGAAGGTAGGACAGGGGCTGTATTCCATTAGGGCTGGAGAGATCTGGAAAGAGGACCCATAGGCCCCCAGGGCAGAATAAACAGAGTCAGCAATGATGGTACAGGGCATTGGTGTCTGACAGGTATAATTTGTATCCTTAACTTCCCCCTTTACTAGCTTAGGGAATTGGGAATTTATTTCATCTCTCTGAACATTCTTTTTTTTTTTTAATGCAAATATTATTCACCTCAGGTGATTGCTAGGATTAAACAAGATAAATGGTGAAGTGCCTGCACCTTGGTATATAATAAATATTAGCTCCTGCATTCCCCTCTCCCCCTCACTCTGCTCCCTCACTCTGCTCCCTCACTCTGCTCCTAGCGCTTTCCTGGCCAAGGCTTTCAATAAGAAGTCATCCGAGAGACAATGATTACCCCCTTCCATCTCCTTTCAATAACAAAGTAATTCTAAAGGATGCCATTAGTTACTTCAGAGATTGGTTGAGTAGACTTGCTATGATTTTCCAAACCCCTCAGACCTAGAAACATCTCTAAATCTGACTAGACCAATTAGGAATTTCTTGATGGAGAAAGCTTCTCATTGCATAATTAAAATCAAAGTAACTGTTTAAGGTGATTCAGCGTGATTATATTTCATAAAATCAACCAACCAAAAATGAATTGTGATATCCTTCTTTTCTTTTGGTATAGACCAGCAGGGCCTCTGATGTTGGAAAGGGGCTTCGATGGAAGGGAAGAGACAATAGGCTAGGTGCTGATGACAACCCTCAAGATTTCATAATTGTCTTGTAAACTTTTAAATGGCATGAGTCAGTAGAAACTGCATTCTGAGACGTTGGGCAGCTGAAAATGGGAAAAATGCTTCATGTGAAGGTTCTGCTTTGTGATTAAAACAAATGCTTTAAATATAGGCAATTGTACATTGAGGGTTCACTATATTTTTAATACATTTTAAATTATGTAAATAATAATAAATATATTTTGGTTGTAAACATTATACTGTACAGATAAAGTGAAAGTCTGTCATTCCCCTCCCTTAAATCTCCCAAATCTTAGCTCTCTCCTGAGAGTAGCAATTCTCAAAATTTTGGTCTTATGACCCCTCTACACACTTAAAATTACTAATGACCTTAAAGGGCTTTTGTTTATGTGGGTTATATCTATCAATATTAACCATATTAGGAAGTTAAAACTGAATTTTAGTATTCATTTAAAACTGACAATAATGTACCTATTACATGTTAACATAAATAGCCTATTTTTTGTGAAAAAGAACTAACTGTAGGTTCCCAAAGAAAAAAAATTGAGAGAAAAGAATGTCATTTCTTTACATTTTTATATATTTCTTTAGCATATGACATAAAATCAAGATTCTCATGTCTGCTATTGAATTCATATCTATTGCAATATCACGTGTCATGTAACTTCTGAAAAAATTCTATTGTATATTCATGAGAGGATGAGAGGTGAAAAAGTCAAATATCTTAGTATTATTGTCATGAAAATAATTTGACTTCGTGGACCTGCGGAAGGGCTCCAGGGACCCAAGGATTCTCCAAACCATACTTAGAGTACTGCTGCCCAAGAAGTAGTTTATTATCATCAATTTGGTATGTAATGAATGGTCCACTTTTTTTTTTAAACAACAAATACTTTACCATAATACATACAAACATACATATGTATGTATATATTTCCAAAACTTATTTTTTATTCTTAGCAGTACATTTTAGATTGTTTCCCAAATCAATATGGATATATTTGCCCTCTTTAACTTCTGTGTACTATTCCCTAGTATGACTGTACCACTGTTTTATTTATTTCCCTAATGAACAACATTTAGGTTTGTTCCAAGTTTTGTGTGTGTTTGTTTCTTTTTGCTAATAGAAACAATTCTGAAATGACTATCTTTGTATTGTGTTTTCATCTATTTATTCAGTCTGACAACAAATATTTATTGAGTACCTTCTGTGTGCCAGGCACTATTCTAGGTACTTTGGATATAGCAGTGAACAAAACAGGAGAAATCCCTATCTGATGTTCTTGTATTTATAGAGGGCTTGTCAGTAGACTTTAGAGGGTCTGCTGACACTGGACGTTGTAAGCAAACTTATTTTTTTGTTGTTCATATGTGAAGGACAGAGCCTGTAGTTTTCATCAGATTTTGAGAGAGGACTGTACTGAAAACAGATCAGAAAGCATTTAAAGCATTGTGGTTTAAAGCATTAATCTCTAATATTTATTTCACGTATAATAAGAAAAAGATTGTCTATACAGTCCATCCTCTTAAGAATTGTGTCCCCTGTTGCTATGTTACAAACTGAAGTGAAATAAAGAGAATCTCTGAATAGGAATGTAAAGCAGCTAAAAAGTGTCGGAGGGGATTTAGTGACGCAGAGAGGTGTAGTGCAGTTGTTCATGAGGTGATGTTAAAGGACTTGTGCTAGGTCATACATATTAGTCAACGATATTAGGGGACTCAAAAGTTGTTACCTGTTAGGAACAAGATGGGACTTCTCTCCTGAGTCCTCAAAAGAAAGTTAAATTATGTTAACCCATGCGGTTTTCTATGGTTGTAAAGTGGGTTGTACATTTTAGAAAGATTTCTACTAAAAATGCTTTACCTGACATCATAGCATTTAAAAGCCTACATTTCTGTTAAGTGGGAAATGTATTAATTCAGAATACCTTCCATATTTTCCAGAAATAAATTAATGACTCAAACATGAATGTAATACAAAAATATTGGTGTAGACTCTTCTTTAATGGTTTATAAAATTATATTTGCTGATTTAATAATAAATCTATAAATATGTTCCTTGAGACATACACTCTGTCTTTTAAGTGCTGTATTAACATTGTATCCTAATTCATTTTCTAAAAATCCCATCCAAAAAAGCTTTTATATAATCAATTATACAGGTTTAAGTTGCATACAGCATTAGATATATTGCTTTTATACAGCGTCAGTTTCTTATTTTTCAAGCGAAATTAAGTTAAATTAAACCATATAGGTACATTTATATTTATATGACCCTCCTAGTGAATTATTTTCAGAGACATTCAAAATGAAGCTCATTTCCTTTCAGAATAGAGTTACCAGACTAGTATATTTAGAGAAAACTGCAGATATGGTCCATCTTAATTTGAATAAGGCCTTTGAGAAAGCTGTTGTGGTACTATTTTGATTGAGAAGGAGATAGTGCTTAGTTGGTTTCATTGAAAAATGACTTTCAAAAGATATTGCTTAATGACTGGGTATGAGCTTGGAAGGAATTTTATTTTTAATCTTAGGATCTCTTTTTAAAAATAGCTTCTTAATGTGGAAAACTATATAGAAGAAATGAATTACCCAGAGATGGTCTTTTTAAAAAGTACACATACAACCTGATCTATGCATATATTTTTTAAAGAGGAAATTTAAAAATGTATATATGGAATGAAACGAGATAAATATAGAGCAGTTCTAAAGTGAAAAGAAGTCTCCTCCTGACTTCTGACACTCCGTACCTCTCCCCAAAGGTGACCTTTATTAACTGTCTTGTACATGCTTTGAGAACAATTTTCCCTCATAAACCAGAAGACAGCTATGTCACTTAAAACCTACATATGCAATTATATATATATGTATATACATATATACATACATATATATATATATATATACACGTGTATATGTATATATACACTCTTTCGCTTTTTTTCTATATTGCATTCTTGGTTTTTTTCAATCAATAACATATCTTGGAGATCTTCCCCTGCAGATGTATATCTATGGCACTCTTTTTTAACAGCTGTATAGTATTTCATTAAATAGGTATACTTTAATTTCTTTAACCAGTTCTCTATTACTGGACATTAAGATTGTTTCCAGTTTGTATTTTGGGTGTTTGGTATTTTTTTTATATTTTCAAACAATGCTGCAATGAATTTCCTTTCACACACTGTTGGCACATTTGTCAGGTTAATTTCTAGGAATGCAATTGCTGGTTTAAAGAAGCGATGCATTTAAAATTTTGACAGCGGGTCAAATTACTCTCCAAAAGGTAGCATCAATTTACATGCCTGATCAATAGTATATGGGAATTCTTAGTTATGCTTTATATCTCTAAGATGGAAAAAAACAGATAACTGATAATTTTGTTTTGCATTTCTTTAGGAATTAGAGTGGATGTTTTTGATAAGTGTTCTTTTGGGCTTTATATTTGATACTGAGCAACATTAAAGTCCAAAATTGGGAGGAATAGGTAACATAGATAAAGTTACAGAACACAAAAAGATTTAGACACTTCAAAAGTGGTTAGTGCAAATAAGATACAAGTTTCAGATACATGCAGGATTTTTATAGCAAACGTGAAAAAAACAAGTAGGTGACCTGTATTGAAGGCTAGTTTCCAATGAAGACAAACTCCTACATCTTAGTGCTTAACACAGAATTTTATTACATCACAGCCCCATGCTGGTTGGGCAGCCCATCCCCATCTTGCCTTTGAGTCTGCTAAAGTCACCACAGCAGAAGAGACGGCCTGGAAAAGGCTCATTAGCTCTTTCTTAGCTTGGCCCTTCCTATTTTCTTTGGTCAGTAAATGTCTGTTTGTGGCTGGGAAGTGTCAAGAAGCACCTGGATATTTGGGGAGCATCAGTGGTCTCTTCCACTCTGCTAGCAGTTAACTCCTATGTCAAGCCTCAAAAACAATGGGGGCATCATTGCCCAAAAGTTCACTTGAGAAAAGGGTGTTAGCAATGCGCCCGTCTCCTGAATGATCAATGCATCATTGCTGCATTACTAGAAGTAGAATGAAAACATCTCGGGAGATGACCCTGTTTGGCTTGATTCTGAGTGACACATTTTAAGAGAGATTGATATTGACTATGTACAGAGAAACGTAGTGAGAACATGTAAGGATCTATGTACATTTTTTCTAGAAGACTAACCCATCTGCTTAAGAAAATTATGGTGTTCCGGGGGGAAATTTCTCCTCTATTCTAGGTCTGTCTGTCTGGTCTAAGAATTAAATTGACATGAGGCAGATTAACAGGAGAAAATCAAATTTAATTTCTTACATACTGGGCTCCATAAGAATATGGGGACCCACAGAGAGTCAGGCAATTGGGGCTTATATGCCATTCTGAACTAAGGAGAAGGGGTAGAATTCGGGGACTTCAAAGGGGAGGAAGGCAGTTTACATGGAAATGGAAAAACAAATGCTTGCTAAACAAATGTTAGCTATGTCTTAGAGAGAGTAGGACGCAGAGAGGTCTTCAAGTCCTGTCAAATTACCCCTACCACACCTAGCCCATATTCTTCGTAGATATCTGTGTTGATAGTGTGCTACCTGAGCCTAAATCCTTTTAGGCAGTTAAGGGTAAAAAGCTCTTTCTTAAAAATAATCAGCCTAAATTCTTATTCCAAAGAAACAAATTTTGAGGTGGGAAAATCCTGTTCCCCTACAGTATCCTGGAAGAGTTTTAGGCTTGAAGAAGAGGGTAATGGTTTGTAGAGGGCAGAATAGACTTATTCTGTGTTGTTCCCAATGAGAGATCTAGGTCCATTTGATGGAGTTTTAGGAAGAGTTCTCTTAAAATGGTGAATATTTATTCTGCAATTTGAATTCTTCATAAATCAAGCATAAGCCAGATGACATCTGTGAAGAATATTGTAGAGAAGATTCCTGCTTACCATGAGAGATTGATCTGGGTAATCTCTATGGCCTGTTTTCGAATCTGGATTTTTTTCTGATGAATGTCAAACAGATACTTCTTTTTCTTTATAAATAGGACACTGATGAAATTCAAGTTAACTATCCTGGAATGTTTGAATTGATGGAAGATTTACAAGGTAAGGTACTTTAAAGCATTTTCAGATTCTATTTGAGAGTCGTATTTTGAGAGCAACTCTATGGCAAGCATAGGGGCTAAGCACTAGGAATACACTGGTAAGGAGAAAGCAGGTCATCTTCATGGAGCTTATAATATAAATTGGATGCGGCAAGCATCCAGCACCTGCCACAAAGATAAATGTTAAGTTAGAATTGTGATAAGTGCTCTGAAGTAGAGGTAGATAGTGCTGTGACTGCCTATGAAAGGATGGCAGGACTTTCTTGAAGGGTGCATTTGAGGGTGATAGAACACATCAGTGACTTTCTCCAGCAACAGTTGGGAGGTCAGGTCCAGGCACAAGAGAGCAGGTAGTTGGGTTAGTGTAGGATTGGGGTTTGTGATGGAGTAGGTCCTGGTCTGAGAGATCTGAGAGAGTCGACAAAGTCTTGTCTGAAGAAGTGGTGATTGTGCTCCAAAAAAGGAAGATGAGCTACCTAAGTGAAGAGGGGAGGGAAGTGCGCCCCAGGCAAGGAGAACATATGCAAAGGCCCTGTTGTAAGAAAGAGCTAAAAGGACATTTTGGCTAGAATACAGGGAGTAAAAAGAAGATTAAATGATTAAATTGGTTGGGTAAATGGGGGCCAGAGATCATGCAGTATGGTCTTACAGTCCTTGTTAAGATTGTTGGTCTCTATTTTTAAATGCCCTTTGAGGTATTTTCGTGGGGATAGGGAAGAGGGTTCAGATATCAGATTTGTATTTTGAAAAGAATGGATTGGCAAATAAACCAGTCGAGAGACATATGGTGGTAAAGCTCTGTGAGAAATGATGGTAATTTGGGCTAAGATGGTGGCAGTGGAGACAAAGAAGTGAATGTATCCTGGAGGTATTTAGGAGGTAAATTGGACAGTTCTTGCTGGTGGATTACATGTGGCTGATGAAGGAGGGTGACGTTTCAAACATAACTGCTGAGTTTCTAGCTCACATAACCAGATAGGTGGTACTCTTCATTGATAGAGGAAACCAACTATGGGCAGGGACAGTTCTTGAGTTCACATTTGGATATGTTGGGTTTGAAGTGGTTTTGAAATATCTAAGAGGAGATGTCAAGGAGGCAGATGGGTATGTAGCTTAGAGGAGGCAACTGGCCTGGTTAAAAACTTGTGATTTGCGAATAGGTGGTATTTCAAGTAATTGCTTAGAGTGAGAACATGGACTAAGAAGAGAAAGTGGCTGGGTACTGAGCCTTCAGGAACCTAATGTATAGCAACTGCATAAAAGGATGAGCCTACAAAGAAACTAAGAAAAGATTGGCTAGCAAAGTGGTAAGGAGAAACAACAGGAAAATATAGTATTATCTAAACCAAGGGAAAGTTCAAGACAAATGGAACCTAAAATATTTAAAACAGGTAATACTCAAAAACATCAAATGCTGCTGAGACGCAAAGTATGGACTGGAAAGATCGTCCATTAGATTTAGGAACAAGAAGGTTATGGTGACCGTGTTGAGAGCCGTTTTGTTGGAGTGATGAGAGTAGAAGTAATGGGTAGGTTGAGACCTGAGTAGAAGGTAAGGACAGCAAATATCTATTTTCTCAAGAAGTTTGTGAAGAAGAGGTGAGAGATGGAAAGGTTACAGGTGTCAGAGGGGAAGATGGAATAGGAGATGGGTTGAGGTGTTTTTTTGTTTGTTTGTTTGTTTTCTGTATTAAGATTTTAATTTCTTTAAGTGCTGATTGGAAGACTCTAAGTCCTTCCATAGAAGTGACTCTAGAAGAGAGAAGGGCTGATCGATGTGTCAGGTTCCTGAGAAAGTGGAAGGGGGATGAGGTACCAAGGCTGGAGGAGGATTGGCCTTGGATAAAGGGGTGGGCCAGACAGACCTAGAAGGAAGGGAGGAGGGATAGTGCCAAAGGACATTGGTGCTTATGTTTAATAGCAGGAAGCTTCCATCTAAGGGATCAAACAGAGTAGTGTCATATACTGAGAATGAAAGGGTCAAAGGTTTGAGAATTGAGTGGAGATAATTTGAAATAGTCATTGTAGGGAATAGGAAGGTGAATTGATCAGAGGAAGTTACAGAATTTGAAGGGTGAATTTGAAGTTGGTCAAATATACCTATGATTGTCTCTAACAACAGTTGGCAGCTTGGGACGAAGAACAAAACAGATAGTTGGGTCAGTTTGGGTTGGGGTTTTGCTAGTTGAGAGTGACAAAAAGACAAAGGCAAAAGATAAGAGTGTAATTGAAATTATAGGCCAAAGAAGCTAAGAACTGGTTAATAGATTGGGAAGAAGCAGAGGAGATGTGCACAAGTGATCCCAAGGTGGTCAGAGAATGACCGTGGTTGAAATACCTGAACACATTTGAAGGACAAGAGAATACGGCCAGAAAATGGGATGTTTAAATTGATGATTTGGGAAGTAAAGTGATAACTTGGTCCAGGACATGTTACAGGTGTGGTGGCACAGTTGGGGTAATAGAGAAGTCCAGTAGTGGTGAGGAGACTAAAAAATCTTAGAGGCCATGGTACTTGATAGTTATTAAATTGAAGTCACCCGTGGTGGTGTCAGGAATTGAGGTACAGAGGGAAACTGAACCAGGTGACACACACTTTGATGAATGAGGGGAGGGATTGGGACCCTGATGTCTAACAGCAAGCAGGAGTAGGGGAGGTTTCCGGCCACATGGTGTGGGTCTCAGCAGGGCAAGGGGTTTTAATAGAGAAGGAATGGCCTGGAAGAGGCTTTGAGCAGCAATAACTACAGACCCTACCTCTCAACCACAAAAGAGGTAAGGTATGCAGAAATAACTCATCTACCATTGAGAGGGCTACTGAAGAATGATTTTCTCAAAGGAGAGCCTCAACTTACCTCAATGAGTATTGGTGAGCTTTGATTTTTTTATTCTACAGTCTCATGGCATAAACAGTGTTGATGAATGGGAGAAGCCCAACAGATTATAAACATGTGTTGTGTGAAACCACAATTACATTTCCCCAAGGGAGCCTTAATCTGGATCTTGGAAAAGAGGATTATAAAAATACTTCGTTTACAGATATATAGTTTGTTTTGTGAGTTTTTGTTGTGCTTGCTTCTCTCAATAGCCCTCTGGTAACTACTTCATGTCTGTATGAAGAGTGAAAAACATTAGATTCAAAGAGAATGATTGCCTCTTAGTGGAAGAATTAGGTGCCCAACTCTTGCCTTGACTCCTGCACTGGAACTCTCTTACCTGATTCTACTGCTTCTTGTAACTACCCATTTGTAACAGGACCATTTTACCCATCGTCCAGCCTCCTTTGAGCATTACAAGGGGAAAGATGCGTAGCTGAAAACTTACTGTTGTAGTCACTTTTTTTTTTATTGGTGAAGGGGAACAGGACTTTAGTGGGGAACAGTGTGTACTTCCAGGACTTTTTTCCAAGTTAAGTTGTTGTCTTTTCAATCTTAGTTGTGGAGGTTGCCGTTCAGCTTCAAGTTGTCCTTTCAGTCTTAGTTGTGGAGGGCGCAGCTCAGCTCCAGGTCCAGTTGCGCAGCTCAGCTCCAGGTCCAGTTGCCGTTGCTATTTGCAGGGGGCACAGCCCACCATCCCTTGCGGGAGTCGAACCGGCAACCTTGTGGTTGAGAGGACGCGCTCCTACCAACTGAGCCATCTGGAAGCTCAGCAGCAGCTCAGCTCAAGGTGCCGTGTTCAATCTTAGTTGCAGGGGGCGCTGCCCACCATCCCTTGCAGGACTCGAGGAATCCAACTGGCAGCCTTGTGGTTGAGAGCCCACTGGCCCATGTGGGAATCGAACCGGCAGCCTTCAGAGTTAGGAGCACGGAGCTCTAACCGCCTGAGCCACCGGGAGCCACTGGGCCGGCCAATAACCTGGGTTTTAAATCGGTCATTATTTTGAGGAACTGTTGCCTTTTATTTATCTTTAAGAGGTTTTGCCAGAGCTTTTCTTATTTTTATTATAAAATCTTTTACACAAATGTGTCTTAGTCTTACATTTTTCTTATCTTTAGGAGGATTAAGAGGAATTATCTAAAGATAACTTATAAAAGTGATATTTAACGAAGTAAATAAAAACATTAACCGGTTGATTTTATATTCTTTCACTTACCATTTATTGAGCATCTACCATGTACCACCCACTGAAACACATAGTTCCTGATCTCAGGGAGCTTACGCTCTATTAGAGAGACACAGAGAGACAGATATAGACAGAAAGTGCATTTGACTGTGGAATGAGATCCTTGTTTTTTAAAGTGCAGGGAGAGATTCAAGAGCAAAAGCCCCAACATCTGCTTAGGGAGTCAGGGATGCTATTGCAGAACAGGCAGCACCTAAGCTAAAATGAGTTTGCCAGGAGAACGAAGGGGAATGAGTGCAGGTTGTGTGGGTGAGTGTGTCAAGGGGGTGGGCATTGCATTCCAGGCCACAGAAACGGCCTGGGTAAAAGTATAGAGATGTAAGAGGATACACACTTCTTTCCCTTTCCCAATTAAGGAACTGTACCTTAATTCAGTATTGCTTAAACATGTAGAATGGGGAAATGATGATAAATGACGCAGGATAGTCTATCAGAGGCTTCTAGATTTTATCAGGTGAGCCTAGTAGTGTCTTGGAAGAATTTAGCACAGAGGAGAGACCATCAGATAAGTGTGTTAGAGAGCTCATCCTCCAGCATTGTTCATGAGCATATTTCATGAGGAAGATAAGACTAGGTAGATCTTCCATAGTTAACTTGTTATGCATGAGGAAATTGAGGCACAGAGAGAAGTAACTTGCTCAAGGTGATGTATTTAGTAAATGGTAGAGCCAGGATTTAAACCCAGTGTAGCAGCCTGACTCAGATCCTGAAATCTGAAGTATTCTTGTGGTGGAAAGGTCAAAGGCAGCTAAGATGGAAAGAAGAGTGGTGAGGGGATGAATGGAGGAGGGGATGGGGCTTAGGAGACTTCCAGGTGTGTGGCTTTGCAGACTGGAGTATGGTGTTACCTTCAAATTAGTTTTTGGTATTTTCATTGCATTGCACCTTTTTTCTTGATGGTTGTGGTATTTCTCATTTAAGCTGCCATTATTATTAATTCACAGAAAAAAAGTCAAGAATGTTGACCTAATTTTACAAAACAAGTTGTATGTCAGCGATGAATTCATTTTTGGAGGCTTTCACAGTACTTTTAAGGTAAGTTCAGTTATTTTTTTTTTCAGACAATACTCAGTATTGTGCCTTGTATACCATAATAAATTAGATATTTTTATAAGCAGTTGAATTTGACCTTAAAAATACTGTGAGAGTCTTAAACAGTTGCCTACTTTCCAGATTTCTCTGTTATCCCAAAACCCAGAGCTGATCCCCAAATGTGTTTCCTAGGTGGTCTCCGATAAAGGTCCACCAGGATGCATTATGAAGTGCTATCATTCCATTTTGAAGATAACAAAACTGCGTTTAATAGAGGTTATATGACCTTGCCCCAGGTTATGTAAGGGTCAGAACTGGGATTATGATCCCAATGTCTACACTTACTGTGTCACATCACAGTGCTTCTGCAGGGTGAAGGAAAGTTCAATATGGCCGTGAACTTCCCTTATGAGGGAAGGGTGGGCTGCCCTAGCAGGACAGTTACTAACTATGCTATCTATACAGGAGTGCATCTGAATTTCTGTATCAGAAAGAGCATTATGCCTAAGTCAGACCCAGGTCAAACCTCAGGAAGAGCATTATGCCTCATATCCTTAATTAGTTTATCCAGTAACAATTATTTAGAAGGCATTTCATATAAAATTTCATAGAAATGCATTAGGTATTGACATTAAAAAAATTAAACCCCTTTTCCACTAGTGTTGCCTGTTATGTAACGTGTGAGTCAGTCATGGTGATGGGAAGTTAAGCAGAAATGAAAGCACCAAAACCCTCATTAGCACAGAGGCCCATTTGACCTCCGGTCTCTTGATATAATTGATGCTCACTATGTAGGAGAATGTTTTTAAATTCGATTATGTGATAGGTCTAAACTGTTAGCATTAGAAACCTTTAGAGATCATCTAGTCTGGCCACCTTACTGACCCAAAGCTGGTGGTCTAAGATCAGCTGGTCTAAGCTGCTTGGTGACAGCAAGAATAGGGCCTACCCTTATCTTCGTGAGGATTAACCTACTAGTTTATACGTCTGTTCTTCATGCTTTGGGACTGTTACACTCACAGGACGTGGGATGTTGCGTTTAGTATCAGAGATTCATTGTTTTAGGGAATAGGAACCTTTTGGGATTGGAGAGAAGGAAAAGGTTTACTTATTACAGCTAATATGTTGATTGTTTTCAATAAGGCCATTGAAAACTTGGGAGATGATTATTTTTAAAGTACTACAGAACCTAAATATTTGGAACTTTATTGGTTTCTTTTATGAAAGTAGAAAAACAAAACTAAGAAACTGATTTTTGATCATGTAGAGAATAAATATAAAGTGTCTTTATTTTTGAAATTCTTTTAATTTTGAGGAGTTGTTTAAATGTGGCCTTTCAAACTAATTTTAAGTATACGCATAAAAGAAAATCAAATATACAACGCTAATTTTTAATGAACTATAGAATAATATATTAACCTTAGCATTTAGCTATCAATTTGAAGAAATCTAAAAATAAATTTTTAAATACTAAGAAAAATGCCCCTGAAAAGAATGCACATCATTTTTTTCCTATTCTGGGATTAGTAAAGTATTGTAAATTCTGAAAACACAGCATAGCTTTGATACTGTCTAATGAGTCTGTGGCGCCAGAGTCCCAGAGAGCAGTTTCCAGGCCCTCAGCCTCGCGTGGGGGGCTGCTGGCTCAGGGTGGTGGTTGGCCACTGGCTGGAGCCTGTTGGCCAACTGGCTGCTGATGTAACCGAGGTGACTGCGTTGGATGGTTGGCTGGTTGGCAGGCTAAAAAAAGTGGACGGCCGATTATGGATCGTGTGGATCCTACTTTGTGTGTCTCCCCCGTTCACTAGTGACAATATAGTGGTATGACTCCCCTATCTATGGCTCCGTGGGTGTTCCTTTTTGGCCTCACCATATCCTGTGTTCTTATGTGAGGAGTGGGAGCTGAGACCCTATGTGACACCCTACATGACAGTCTTAAAGCCCTCTTGCAAGTTTCATGATTGTACTTCCGTTTATGGCTTAGAAGGAGTGTGGCATTACAGCGGTGTCTTGCCTTCCTTCAAAGAGCAGCTAAAAGGGGATACAATGTGGCATCCTTGGGAACGCACTTGCCAACATCTAATGACCCACCTAGAGAGCCAGTCACCTCGCTTTTGCCCAGCCGACTTCCTTTAGACCATTGCTGGCAAGTACAGTGCTTATGGGCTTGCCTCCTGAAATTTGACTTCTTCATTTGTCCAGATGATTCAGGTAGTTTTGCCTTAGAGTCACTAAAGCCTAGCTACAGTCTGAGAGCCAAAGGAGATTATTTAAGTTATTTTACATGACTATTAGAGAATGAGATTAGGTTGAATGACATGGGGTTAGATCCGTGGTATTGATTGAACTGCTGGGGTATTTGCTGTATTATCTAAAACTGCCTGTAGTGTATTTTTAGGTATGGGTGAGAGTAACTGTGCTTGGAATAGAAAAGCCCTGCTGCACCGGGACACAATGCTGGCGGCTGCTGCTGTGTATGGAGGTAAGGGAGCTGGCTATTCTCACACTGCCTCACTGGGGAACTTGTGCCCTGTCATGTTTACCCCTTAAAGGTGCCAGTGCTGCTTCCTTTCCTGTTGAGGCACCATCAGACTTCTTGCTTTTCCTTTCAAAACACAGATCCTGTAGCTCCATATCATTTTTCCAAACAGTTCTTACTCTTTCCGTACTGTCAGCTTCTCAGGGTTGAGGATTTAAAAAAAAAAAAAAAAAAAAATTGGGGGGAATATTGGGGAACAGTGTGTTTTTCCAGGGCCCATCAGCTCCAAGTCATTGTCCTTCAATCCAGTTGTGGAGGGAGCAGCTCAGCTCCAAGTCCAGTCGCCGTTTTCAATCTTAGTTGCAGGGGGTGCAGCCCACCATCCCATAGGGAATTGAATTGGCAACCTTGTTGAGAGCTCATGCTCTAAACAACTGAGCCATCCGGCCCTCCCTCCGGCAGCTCAGCGGCGGCTCATTGTCTTCAATCTAATTGTGGAGGGCGCAGCTCACTGGCCCATGTGGGAATCGAACTGGCAACCCCACCATTCAGAGCTCGCTCTCTAACCAACTGAGCTATCTGGCCGCCAGGGTTGAGGATTTTTCATGTGAGGCATTCTCAGAATTCTGGGAGTATCCTAATATCCATTTCTCTTTGGAAGACATGACTTATTGAGCAGATTATTTTTCCTCCTTGCATTTTTTAAGACTTTAACCATTACCTGTCTTTATAGAAATGTACAGAAATGAGGATGGTTCAGTGCCTGCGACATATCAGATCTATTACATGATAGGATGGAAATATCATGATTCACAGGTAACATTATTACGATAAATTACTTTTCTTAGTGGGTTCATGTTTCCATTTGCTTTTTATTATTTATTTACTTAGGGTGGGGGATTTTTTAAAAATACATTTCAGCCTTAGAGGTATAATTTATCTATTTCTAATATCTTTATCTTATTTTCAGGCAAGACCAGCTCAAAGAGGTTCGGCAACTATGTCACTTGGAGAGTTAGGAAAAATAAACAATCTTATGTCACAGGGGAAAAAATCAAAATAAACATTTTATTCGCTGTTAATGTAGTCCAGAATTTTCATCAGAGATAGGTAACTTTCACATCTAAAATAATTACATTTTGAAGCAAGAAGCAACATATTAACTGTTTACTAAGACTTTTTTAATAATTAAAATCACCTAATAGTACACTGTATTTAGTAACCATTTCAGTTTCACATGGTTTCTGTTTTCACACAGATACTATATCTAGTCATTTGAGTGCTTTATTTGCAGATTCAGCTCAAAAGCAAGAAGATATTTCTCTGAAAAATCCACAGATATGTTCATATATATAAATCAGTGACTTGATGGAAAAAATTATACATGCTGACATTTTGTGCCATTTTTCTCCTTCTGGTCTTTTTGTTGTTTCCCTAAGAGGATCATAGCGTGAAGATGAGCAAAAGGACAAGTAGGTAGATTCTCTAGAGTTCTGGCTCTTTTAGAATAAAAACATAGACATTTTATAATGATTACTCTAAGATAGTTAAGCCAAAAATGATTTGTGACATTGTCATTCTTTGTCATGAAGAGAACAGATGTTTATGTACCTCTCCACAACTATTACATAGTTTTGTGCTTGAGAAGAGTGTATATCTTTATTGAATCCTTCCTCACTTTTCTTTAAAGTATCAGAATTCTAATCTTTTTTACCTCCATGATCTGGATGGGCCTCCCATTAAGTAAGAAGAGAATATTTTAAATAAAAAGGCAAAATCTCATGTAAAAGTGGCAGCACAGTGATGAAAAGTGCTGTTTGTTGTTTCACTTTCCTTTGTCATTTCAGGCCTTGCCACTATTACTCTAATACAAGTTTACTGTCCCATTGCCATCTATCTAGTAGTGATAAAAATTATTTGGAAGCCATCAAGCTCAGACAGCTTAGTGTAGTTGGGGGATGGGGGACTGGGGAAAGTGGTGATAAGAAGGAAGCGGGGGGAAGATGGGCAGCACAAAGTGAGAGCCTCACCAATCAGTGGCCAAGTATTTGCTCTCCTTTCATTTAATCGGGCAGGGTCCCAGCCTTCTCTTCAGTGGTAGGTAAGTTATTACAGTATTTGCTTCTCTCTCCTGCCTGCCTTCCCTCCCTCTACCATACGTGTACCAAGCTCTTCCTGGGTGGGGCTATGTCTTACCCTGTACATATAGCATAGTACTTTGCACATAGTAGACATTCAGTTACATTGCGAATAGAATTAAATTATGTGAAAAACGAACTCTTTGAAAGACTAAGTTACAGTTAAACATCAAAGTTTTGTTGGAGAAAAAGAAATTACTCCTCTTGCTCTCGTCAGTTAGGAAATTCATCTATATTAGAAGTAAGGATACTGTCCTTAGCTTTTTGTTTTGTTTTTAACACAAAGGAAAAGAATACCTAGGAAATAGAATTTGGGAAAGGTTTTTGATTTTTGTTTTTTAAGTTTAATTTTCAGATTTTGAAGGGAGAAAACGAAAACCCTGTGTAATAAAGTACAAACTGTAGGAACAGATAAATTCCAGGTTGTCTGTGTTTCCGACAGGACATGTGTTTATAACCATTAATATTTGTTTTTGAAGACTGCATACGAAAAACTGTTACATAGTTATTGCTGAGGAAAGGGTCTGAAACTAGGTATGTCTGCATCTGTCATTGTGTTTGAATGTCTGTCAGGGGTGCAGGAAGTAGGCAGAAACTAGGAGGAGACTTGTACTTTTCATTTTTTGTCTTTCTGTAAATTCTGAAGTTTCTTACCAAGGATATAACTGGTTTATTTCACACCAACAGTGACTATGTGGACGGTGGGGTAGCGCTTGGGAGGAGTCTATACTGGGCTTTCAAAAGTAAGCTCTGATGATTTAAAAAAAATAAAGAAAAATGAACACAACTAATTGAGGACATGTTTGTGTAACAGGAGTGACAGTAGTAAAATTATTATTTTTTTTATACTATCTGCTTGGAGTATCTATCAAGGTTTAATTGTTTGGAACCCTCAGGAAATTCATTTTTCTGAATAACTGGGTTTTCCAAATGATTAAGAGTTCATCCTTTCAAGCAAGAAAACTTTAAAAAATGTCTTATCAAAAATATTTCCAAAATTTGTTACATTCTTAAACACTGTACGGAACATAATTCTAACTCCACAGTTATTGTCGTAAACTCAAGTTGTACAGCATTGTTTGTTCCTACACAGTCTGACCCCAGGAATCGTGCAGTTTATTTTGCTGTCAGTTGTCAATCTCAATGGCTTGACAAAAATGAACTTTATTGAGTCACTTCTTCCTGCCCCCTTCTGATCTGCTGTCAGATCAAAATTCAGATTGGAAGGTTTCTACAAGTAGTGTATAGGGTAGGAAAGAGTAGCAAGTTCTGGGAGGACTCTCCTTTGGAGTAAAATGCACAGGCCTTATTGGTTCCCTTAACAAACGAGGATTGACGGCCGTGTGCCAGACTAGTCCTGTGCTTTTTCAGTTGTCAATCTAACTAGTTTCACTGTGGACATTGGGACATTTGTTGGCTGCTGGGAGACTGGATTATTTCCTGATCCTTAGCAGTATTCCAGGTTACTGGCCTGGAGAACTCCAGAACTGGCAGTGTGTATGAAAATTTATATATATAAACAAAGATTGTTTGCTTTATAGAAAGAATTTTTGCAGGATTTGTTGAGATGGAAGCTATCCACTCAAACCCTGTTGGTACCTTTTTTATCCACTAGGTGGAAACAATTATAGTATGACCTGTACTGAAGACATGTACAGTTTTTATGTTCAGTATATATCCCTTAAGTAAGGATGGAATAAAAGTATTTTACCATGGATTGGCTTTTGTGTAGGAAAGAAATGAATATTAATAAATATCTGAGGAAAAGGAGGATACTTGGTACAGTGATTATTATTTCTTCCTAAGTGGTTTTAGTCTCTCTTGCCTAAGAAGAGATGTTATGACTTTTTTTGGGTTGGGGGGTATTTTATTGTCGTCATTAATAATGTGAAGTTTATCTTCAGGAAACTTACCATAAGTAGACCTGCCCTTCCAGAAGTTGGTATACTTTAATTCCCTGTCTGGATACTTGACAAATATCTATCTTGCTGGTTTAAAAAAAAGTGAATTCGAAAATAATGGGAGGTACAGTGGGCACTAGTAAATTGTTAACAAATAAGGAAGTAATGCTTTGGTATCTAGTGGTTTTAAAACCTATCCACAAATTCTTTGATCTGCTTCTCTCTAAAAGGCGGAGTTTTCGTCCTCTCCCTCTGAGTATAGGCTGAATTTAGTGACACCCTTCCAACAAATAGAATATGGAAGTGGTGGTGTGTCACTTATGGCCATGAAAGGCATTGCTTCCGCCTGATGTCACTCACTCTGGGAAAGCCACCGCCGTTTCGTGAGGGGACTCCAGCAGCACAGTGGAGAGGAACTGGAGGTGAGGAACTGCCACAGCCGTGTGAGTGAGCCATCTTGGAAGCAGATGCTCCAACCCCAGTCTGTCTTGCCGATCACTGTGATCCCGGCTGACGACAGCATGTCGGCAACCTCATGAGAGACCCTGAGCCAGAACTCCCCACGCGAGCCACTGCCAGATTTCTTACCTACAGAAGCTGTGAGATACGAAATGTTTGTTGTTTAAGCCACTATGTTTGGAGTAATTTGTCAACACAGCAATAGATAACTAATATGCTCTCTTTGGAAAAAGTTGGGTGCCCAGGATATTCTACTGAGTTGTTACTTTAAGTATAGAACATAGCTTGCTTATTTGAAATTATGTAAAGTCAACATAAACTATTAATACCACATTCCATTTGTTCTCAGGGGAAACTAGACCTGAGATATTTTTATTTTCAGGTTTGAGTCCGTGGTATCTCAAAATAGAACTAACCTCCCAAGGAACATTTAATAGTCCTCAAATTTCATTTCCTAAGAATATTAGGATCAGTTTTCTGCAAGCCTGACTGGGGCTAGTCCAAGATGAAACCAGAGAACTTGAGATCCCTCTGACCTTGAGAATTCAGTGAGCTAAACAACAGCACAGTTTCCTCAGTCAGTTTCCTTCGGCGTTAGCTGTTGAGTTGCTGGCAGCTTGTTATCAGAATGGACTGTTGACACAATGCACTTGTTACCAAGCTCTCAGACATGCATAGTGCTGTGGAAATAGTTTAGGGCCTTTTCAAAGCCAGAGGTGATCCTGTCTTGCTAGCCATTGCTAAAACCAGGCAAAGGTAAACTGCTTGCACGTTCCAAGTAGCAGATGTAGTCCGTCCGTCTCCAGACTCCAGAGTCCACGTACAAGAATCTCATATGTGCTCAGGATACCTGGTCTGCTTCCATCAAAGCCAACCCTGCAGAAGAATTATCAGGAGCACTTCCAGGTCTACACGGGAGACTGGGGGAGAATTCCGAAGGAGGACTGGCCAGCTCTTGCCAAGAAAAACTGGAAGCAGAGGGAAGGGCAGGAACTGGCCGTCAGGTGGTCTGGGTTTTGGCCTCGTCCTGTTGATTCCTAAGGCTCAGCCAAACTCCATCTCTGTGCCCTCAGGATTTTCATCTGTAAAATTACAGGTTTTGGTACTCGGGCTCAAAGGAGGCCAGAGGCCTGCCACCCAAGTTCCTAAAGGGCTTTCCAAACAAAACGTTTCCACCTCTTTCCAGCTGGTAAAGAATCATGGCTATAAGGAGCCCCTTTCACTGAGGGAAGCATGGGACATCCCTCCATCATGTTATAGTGGGAAACTAGCTGTGAGCCATTGGGCAGGATCATCACAGGAACATTCAGCCTGATCCTAGGACCTGCATCCCAAGACAGAAGTGGACAGGATTGCCGTCCCATCGTTGCAACTTCTGAGACTCTGTGTTCATGTCTTGGGGACTTCTTTTCTTTTTAGAGTTAACTTGAATTTCATCTGAAGAGTAGGTTCGAGAAGGCGAGCGCTGTGGTTTGCCTTGGGTCCCCTAGTCTTAAAAAGTGGTCTAAGAATGCATTCTCGTTTGAAGTTGGGCTCCAGACTCTAACATATGCACCATGGACTGCCTCCTGCGTTTTCCATGGAAGATGACATGTTCCCATCGGCACCAAGCATTCAGTAGTTGGGAAGTGTTCCCTATTCTGCAGAAAGTTCCCAGTTATTTGTGCAGGTGGTAAGGTCCTGAGTATAAGTCACATCTGAACAGGAAATGCTCAGGCTTCCAGTGGCTGGAGGACCAAGTGAAGAGATAGCTGTGAAAGTGCTTTGTGATCTCTAAGTCAGAAGGTCTGCATCATTACTTGAGAAGCCAGTTAAACAGTCGTTATTCCCAAAGGCAGCTTCATATACCCTGTCCCAAGGTGTCATGAGTTGCTAAAGCCCTCCTTTTAAAGCTCAGCATTACACTCTTGCCAGGCAGTGTCCTAAAGCCTTTGATATACATTCTTATTTCCTCCTCAGCTTCTTCTGAGGTAGATATTAGTACAATTATTCCTATTTTTCAGATGAGGAAATAGGCTCAGAGATTGTGTAATTTCTCCAGGGTCACATTAATGGCAGTTAGCATGTGACTTCAGTCCTGTATGTGAAGCTAGTGCAATTAACAATTTCTTTATGCTGCCTTTTAGAGGTCAAAGCCTTCTAAGAACTGTAACTCTTTCCCTCTACTTCCTCCCTTCTGCCATAACCTTTGTCTGCCCCAAGTAGTGTATTGGAACCAGACAGGTGATTCCACCACTGTCTCCGATACAATACATGTTCAGCCCGGTGATTCAATCTGTCCCTGCGGAGCAGCCCAACTTCCAAGGTCTTCTGGGTCTCTCTCACTCTAAGCTTAGTTGTCCTTTAAATTATCTTGCTTTCTTGTCCGGGGCCATCTTGAACTTTTGTTAGTTCCATCTCCTTTAGTGCCTTATACATTGTTTTCTATCCAGGAGTTCCTTTTCAGCTAAAGTTTCAGCCCCTTGGGAATTGGCACTACCAGAACCAGGATTCCGTCAGTTGCAGGGAAGGCCCAGGTGGAGTCACCCCCAGGCAGGCAATGGGTATCCCTGGGAGCACTGCAAAGAGCAGGACACTGGAAAGACAGGCAACTGACATAAGGTACATTCAACTGCAAATTCCTAGGATCAGCCACAGGATGGGATTCAAGACGAGACTCTTATTCCAGGGGAATCTGGGTATCAAGCCAAGCAGATGGACATAGATAACGGCCGGAATACAACTGCTGGTACTGGAAGACAGGGAAGGGTTTGGTCCTAGAGAATAAGATTGGAACCATGATGTGAGGTCAAAGCAAGGCCTGCAGCACCGCTGACTGGGTGTTACACTGTACGATTGTAGGTCTTGAGTCCAGGCTAGATGTCCAGCTGTCATGAGATACCATGGTGGCCTGGTAGAATGATTAGCATGAGTTCTGAAATCAGACCCACTGAATCCCCTTTGCACCACCATCTAGCTTACCTTGCATGTTACTTAGCTACTGTGCAACAGGTCATTCTTAGAAGCATTAGTATCATACCTAGCAGAGAATAAGCATCATACTTGTTTCTTAGGCTTAGAAAGCCAAGCTCAGAAGATGCCTTAATGTCTGGTGCAATATCTCTTAAATTACAGAGTGTTAATAGATATTAACAAAAGAAGGGGGTTGGAGCAGGGGAACAGGAAGTTTCCAGAGGTAAATATGGTTGGAAAAGTTGGATTAAACAAAATTAAATGGGTATCTTTCTTTAACACTTCTCAGACCTCTAATATGCGCATGTTGTGAGTCTCCCAGAACTTTATTTTTTGGCATCTTCCAGAACTAATGACCCAATAAGCCTTTTATCAAGGAGCACCTTGCAAAAACTTGAACCTCTTTTGGTAAACATTAACTTAGCACAATGCTAAACATTGTAGCGGCTTGTTAAATTGAATAGTTTTAGGAAAACCTACATTCAGTTATAATCCACTCACCTGCAAAATTATTTACGAACTTTCTCAAGGCAGTCCAGTGCAGTGGTTAAGAGAATGGACTCTGGACCTGGTTGTCCCAGCTGTGTGGCCTTGGAAAAGTTACTTGACCTCAGCTTCCTCTTCTGTAAAAGAGGGAAGATGAGAGAGTATCCTCCCAGGAAGGTAATTGTGAAGATCAAATTAGTTAATCATACATTTGGTTAGAACAGTGCCTTGCACATAATAAGCATAATACGTTAGCTATTCTAGACAGAATGAATTTTAGAGAAGCTTTCAAGAATTAATTATTACCTGCTATTGGAATACTAGCTTACCATTTTCCTACATAAAACTCCGTTTCACTCAACACAAGAAGATTAATAAACATATACTGCTTGAAGTCACTGTCCCTTTTTTAAAAAAAGAATAAATCACAGGACCTCAGACAACTTTTGCCTCTGACAAAATCTAAATAGACCTCAAATACAAGAGATTTGTTTTAATGTTCTATTAGGTGAAGATTGAACGTTCCTGTTTTTTTAGTGGCACTTGGTCGTTACATAGACATTTTATGATTAACGAAATATAGAACAAGTTAGGATAACTCATTTCACACAAGCTCATATTACAAAAAAATGTTTCCATAGTGAAACATAGGCACAAATGCTGGATGAAATTAATTGGGTGGCAAAAAAACACACACACACACACACACACAAAAACCCCTAAGAATTAAATCTTACAACCTGAAAAATAATTCTATTCTTGCCCCGCATACAAAGATTTAAAAAAAAAAAATTCTGCTATAGACCTTTATTTTTCATCTGAGAGGCTTGATTGGAATTATAACACTTTGAAGTGTAAGACATCAGAGTAATCTTGTTTTGCAGTAACCCAAGTCACAAAGGGACTGATTTGCCTGAGGTCACTACCTGGTGGTGGAGAGACAGGCCTAGGGGGTAGGTGCTCCAAAGTCTTGTCCTGTGGCCTGTGGCAGCTTCATGTCATTTATGTAACCCCTGCAGAGCTGCCCAACTGCCCTGCCTCCCCTACTTAGGAGGTAGAGTCATGAAAGGTGTGGCAAGTGAACTTTGTAGAACTTCCCAAGGCAGCTCTCCATTACAAGGGCCTTTGGTAGAGAGTTCTTTGCAAAACCTACTAGCGTCTCCCCTTACACTGAATTTGTCTGGAGTGAATTTCTGTGTTGCAGGTTACAGTTGACCTCAACCTGGGCTGCATGGTGAGGACTGAAAAAAAATTCTGCTGCCTGGCTCTCATTCCCAGAGATTCTGGTTTAATTTGACCTCAGGAGTTTTATAGCTATAAACCCACCTCCAGAGCAACAGCTTTCCTGAGGAGGAAAAACTGTGACTCACAGATGAACCCCATTTTACCCTTTCTCCTGTTGTAGTCAGGTAAACGACTTCTGCTGCTGTGCTGGTTATCACTCATGGGTTGTGCACTTTGCGATGGGCTTGTGTTACAGAGGAAGACTGTCAGACTAGGCTGGGGGTGAAGAAAGCACAGGTTTGTCACTCAGTACTTATTGAGCACCTACTGTATATGAGGCCCTGGATACCTAGAGATGAGAAGCGGTTAATCGCCGCCCTCACAGAACTCACAGCTGGGCTGACTGGAGAACACAGCGAAGCTGACATTGTGTATGTTTTTGCAACCAAAAGTATTTTGATTGAGACTCAATGAAAGCACTATACAAATTAGGTCACGGCGATCCTCAGATAAATAAGGCAGGGGTCCTGTCGTCTCTTCAGTGGGTACAATAACACAGGCACTCTACTGTAGTTCGAGGTGGAATATGAGATACGCCAGAAGAGAGGTCTGACCAAAGCACCTTGGGAGTTCGGAGGAGAAAGAATGTGCAGTCTGTGTGTGGTGGGAGTGGGTTCCCTCAGGGAAGGCTTCATTCCTTTTTGCAATCATTGCACTGATTCACTGGGCATCTATGAGGTCCCAGCCACCGTGCCAGGTGCTGGGTGTAATGATGAAAGAGGCCCAGGCATTAGGGGCCTCCTGTCAAATGGAGCAGAACAATAAACAACAGGATTTTTTCAAATCTAAGAGCTATTCATTGTGAGTTGTATCCTAATTTTGGAGATGTTAAAATTCGGAGAAAGATATATTTTAGAATTAATGAAATAAGTTAGTCATAGATAACACAGAGTGCTTACAGTGGACCAGACACTGCCTATGTGCTTACACACAGCAGTTTTTATGTATTTAATAAAAGGCATTTATATGTAGTGACAAGTTGCTTACACTGAGCAGGCTTTTGGGAAACATGGTGAATAAATGAGGAAATGAATGAATGAATATTAGAAGGGTAACCATCTGTCCTCCACCCTTTCAAAACTGTATTGTTATCAAGTGTTATTTAGTGTTACTGAGAGATAGATGGCTAGGTAATGGTCCCATTCCTTATTTCTCTCCTTTTCCAGAATTGTCCCTGTTATTCATCTGTGTTTATTTTTCCTTATAAACTTTGGAAGTAACTTGCCTAGGTTAAAAAGCATCCTGTTGGTAGTTATAATATTAAGGACGTATTATTATATTTAAAGAGTAATTTAGGGATAATTAACGTCTATATTTTGGCAATTTTCCTTTTCAAACACAAGATATGTTTTTCCATTTATTCAAATCTTATAGATAGTTGTTTAAATTATTATATTATTTCAGATTCCTCTTTTATAATCCTGGTCCTTTCTTTGACATTAATTAGGATAACTTGTCATCTCAAAGTTTGAAGAACCTTAAAAGTTTGAAGAACCTTAAGAACCTCATGCATTAATTAATTAATTAATCACCCATTTAAAAAGTATTTGAGACCAATTATGTGTAGTACTAGGTACTGAAGATACAGTGGTGAATAAAAAAAAATGATTCCTGCTCCCACCGAGTGTACACTCTATAAATCAAAAGATATTGATTTTAGTCTCAGCTTGGTTATTATCTCTGTGTCTTCTGGTATATTTAACATCATTTTTTCCTTAGACTCTTTCTCGGTTTGGGTTTTCCCAAAAGCACACCCTGAGATAAGAATGTGAGTACAAGTAGTTTGTTTGGAGAGGGAATTGGAAGGTGTAAGAGTGGAAAAGTGGAAGGGAGGAAAGCCAGTACAAAAATGTGTTAATGAGCAGATCACTACAGTGGGCAACTGGGGCTCTCAGTCCTGCCGACACCTTCTGAGAGACTCTACAGAAAATACACTGAATCAGCCCACCAAGGGGCAAGAAAACTGGGCAACTCCTCTTCCTTACCGGGAACATTAACTCCTGGTCCTTCTGGCAGCCAGAGAGCCTCCTCAGGCAGAGGAATGCAGGTGCTTGGGGTGGGAAGCCATAAATACAGCGGACTGCCCATGGGAGGTGCAGGTGGTCTCAGAACTGGACTGAGGAGACTTGGGTGGGGCACTGATTGTACCTACTACATACACTGTCCGTTAAGAAAAGGGAGCAATCTTTGGAAAGTGTATTTACGTAGAATGGGGAAGGGGGAGATAATGGGAGAGAAAATCAGTGTGGAAAGTCAATGTAACTCAGAACAATCACAATAGTATTTGTCAATACTATTGATTTATCACAATCAAGCTTTCACATTCCATTTTAAGTCATCAATGAATCACGTAGCAAGATTAATGATGCCTTTTGGGTTTTTGTAGGGTGGCAAGGTTTCCTGTATGATGCTTTTGAAACATGATAGAAAAAGAATTTTTCAAAAGAATCTTATATAAATTTTGCCTTTTGTCTACTTTAATATTTTAAATGGAAAAAATGAAAAATAATAGATATCACTTTGAAAGCTATATTTGACAGTAAGATGACATGAGGGGGAGGATAGGATGGAATAAAGAGCACTGGCTTTGGGTTTGATCCTAAATCTTTCCACTAACTGGCAGTGTGACCTTGGACAAGATGCTGATCTGCTGCTCTCTGAGCCAGGATGTCCTTCCCTGGAAAATGTGACAGTACTTTTTTCACATTGTTTTAGTTTGGGTTTCCCCAGAAGCAGACCCTGAGAAGGGAAACTGTTGGAGTTCAGGAGTATGGGAGACTTTAAAGCTTCAGGTATATTGTGCCTCTGGAAACACATATTCAGCTCATGACTACTTTCACGTTAGTTCCAGTGGAATCACTATTTTTAGTTTTATGGGTTTTTTTCTTGTTAATAACAAGCTATTGTTAGAATGGCACATTTATTGTTGCTATGGGTTAGTACCTTTTCTTATAAAAAGGATGTGTCTTAGAGGAGGTGAACATTTTTTCTACATTACATACACAAGCAAAATACTTCATGGGAAAAAAGAATTCATTCTGGCAGAGGAAGGAATGAAGGAAAAGACGTGGTGGGGAAACCTGTAGCCTCACATGGAGCAGAATTTAATGTGAAATCCAAGGCTCACGTCTCTACCCTTCCCCCACCTTTCTTTTTTGGTAATGGTTTTAAATTTAAATAAATAAATTCCCTTTCTGATGCCTCAGGTGTTTTCTGTGTGACTATGGTATACATTTGTCAAACACTATTTTTATGAACCCATTACAAACTTACATTATAGACTTTTAGTTAGGGCACAAACACCAGTTCTTGGCTAAGGGAGCCCTTTCTAACCTACCCCAGGTAAGGGGGTCCCATCTTATTTCCCAAGTTACACCTGTGCACACCACTGAGAATTTTGTGGCTTTGGAATTGTAGATGCTTCCAACCCTCTCATCTTCCCGAGAAGGAAACTGCCACAGCCGGAGAGGTGGGGTGACTTGACTGAAGCCCCCAGCACAGGTAGGGCTGGGCTGCTTCACTTCTTCCCAGCCCAGAGCACACTGCTCAGGAATGAAATTGTCAGGCAGGGAGTTCTGGGTGATGAAACAGGACTCTGTGCCTTGACTTGTGCTGAGGCCCAAAGGCTGAGAATGAGTACACGGAGGGGCTAGATGTCCTGAGACTTGCAAAGGGGTGCAGGGTGGTGGCTGGCGTATTTAAGGCTGAAGTAGGACAGTGGAGGTAAAACTTTCTTGCAGGGGATTTTCTGACGGCTATTGCATTTCCTGTGAGGGAGGGAAAAAGGGAGCTCTCCACTCAACTTCAGCCAAAGGAGAGGGGCTCTAAGGGAGCTAATTGGAGAACTTGATTTGTGGCCCCTGGAATTTGGGGCATATAGTGGCGTAGGGTGTGTGACACATACCTAAGTGGAAAGAGCATGAGATTGAGACACACTAGGCTGCCATCAGAGCTGGCTGCACTCCCACCAAGAAAAGGAGCAAGAATGTGTATTTTTCAGAGAACAGATAACACAAGGAAAGGAGCTTAGAGCTACCCACAGAGAGGATACTATATTAGTTTCCTATGACTACTGTTAAAAAATACCACAAAATTAGTAGCTTAAAACAACAGGTATTTATTTCCTCACAGCTGTGGAGGCCAGATGTCTGGAATCAAGGTGTTGGCCAGACCACACTCCTTTGTAGGCTCTAGGAGAGTATCCAACCCTTGCCTCTTCCAGCTTGTGGTGGCTGCTGGCATTCCTCGGCTTGTGGCCATATCACTCCAATCTCTGTCTCCATGGTAGTATTGCCTCCTTCTGTGTCAAATCTCCTCTGCCTCTTTCTTAATGCTGTGATTGCATTTAAGGCCCATCTGGATAATCCAGGATTCTCTCCTGGATTCTCAAAATCACTTCTGCAAAGTCCTTTTTAGACATATAAGGTTAACATGCACACATTCCAGGGATTAGGACATGGATCTCTTTTAGGGGCCGTTATTCAGCCCACCACAGGTAGGGAATCCCATGTGTGAGAGCCTGATGGATGGCCAGGGCCTTGGGGCTCAGGAGGCTTACTCATGCTGCAAATACTTCTGCTCACCTCTGAGTCAGCTACAGCTGTGGAGGGCCCTTCCCTGCTACCTCAGACTCTGCTAACTGTGCCCAACATTAAGGGAAGGCATGAATCTTTTTTGTCTCAAAGATTTCCCCAGAGCTTCTGAGAAACAGCCTAGAAGGGCTGACAGGGTAGTTAATGCACCCCAAGGAGATTCTCGAATGATGGAGAAGGGAGCTGTTGGGTAAAGTGTCCAGCCTTCTGTCTTTCAAACGGATAATTCTGAGGGGTATTTTGTAAACTTCACATCTTGGTAGAATAAAGCCCCATTGCCTATAGCAGTGACCTCAATAATGTATCTTTTAATGGCTTTTTATCCTTCCCACTCCTTTTTTTTATTATTATTAGTTTCAGGTGTACAAAACAATGTAATAGACATTTATCATTTATATCCCTCACACAGTGACAACCTCCTTCCCCCATCTACTACCCCTCTGACATCTCATACAACCATTATATTTCCACTGTGTCTATTCCTAATGCTGTACTCCACTTCTTGTAACTATAATTGTAGCCAGAGCTACAATTATATAAATGTGTGTGTGTGTGTGTATATATATATATAATTGTAGATGACATTCATTATTCTTCAGCTTCAGGTGTACAGTGCAGTGATCAGGCATCTACATCATCCCTGAGGTGGTTTCCCTAAAGGGACAATTGTCCATCATCCAGTCCCTTATTTCTGAGTCCTGGGATCACCTCCCAAATGAACTACCTATACCCAAATCCTTGTCTCAGGCTCTGCCTTCAGGAGACGCCAAAGACAGAAGATTTCCAGCCATGGAATCCCCCAGAAACCACAAAAGTGCTCCATGGAAGTCAACATGGCAAACGTCCATGCTCAGCAGGTGCTTTTGTAGGATTGCTTCTGTGCTGGTTCAGTAAAATCTTTTCCTTAAGCCACACGTCTCACCATCCCCCCTCCCCTTCAATCATGGAGGAGCCAGAGACAGGTAGGGAAGGGGGAGGGAAGGAAACAGCAGGAACTGACCATTTCCCACACTCCCCCCGCCCCCAACTTAGGTGTCTCAGGCTGAGTCAGACCAGGCTAGCCACAGCCTACTTACTGCATTCAGTTCTTTTGACATACTGCCAACATTCGTCAGTCCATCTACTACTCTGCTAGCATCTGCATTTCTTTTAGAGACCGAAACTGTTCATCAGCTAGAATCATAATACCAGGATTCTGGCTGTAAATATCCTCTGGCAATGGTTATACAGCTCTGCACAAGTAATCAGATTCCTTGCACGGTGTGTCTATCAAATGAAAGAATCCCACCTCACAGAAGGTCTGGGAGGATGAAATGAGTCTAGGAGAATGCATGGCACGTGGTGGGTGCCTTAATGATGGGGTCTCTCTCCTATACTACCCATCCCAAGCTTCCTGAGAGCTGGGACCATGTAGGTCTCCTTTTAATATGCCAGGTTCTTGGCGGAGTGCTTGGGACACTTGAAGTGCTCAGTACCTTGTTGAATGGAAAGGTGGCAAGCTCCAGACGCAGCTCTTAATCACTGCAGCAGTGCCCTGCCCCCATCCCAGCAGGCCTCCCCATTGTGTGGCAGGCAAGGCTGCTCATGGCCCCCACCTGCATCTGTTGGCCCAGGGCTTTCTCTGCTGGCTCCACCCCCTCAACCAATGACAGCTGAAAGTTGTGGATGAATACCTCAGCTCCCTTGTCCTTTGGGAGGCATAACAAAAAAGTGCACACCAGTGGAATTGAGCTCCAGGAAACCACCCTGCACTGGCTTCCTTCCCTTCCCCGTCTCACTTCCCCACTTCTCTACCTATGTTTCCTGAGATTCCTTACTAGATAAACCACTCACACTCAAATCCTTTTCTCATGGGCAGCTTCTGGGGGAACCTAAACGAAGACAGTCACATCAGTTAGGTTTGAAATGTATTTGGGGCTTTGTGAGGTGAGGCTCTTTCATTCACATACAATCCATCCCCCTTTATGCTTGGTTTCAGATCTTTGGATAACGTGTAAACTACTTGGCTCAACTCAAATTCATGCTGGGGCCTCTACGCTTGCCAAGCCAGAGCTGCCTCTGTGCTTTTGCCTGAGGCAGTCAACTAATTCAGGTGGCTGGTTTGGCACCACAGAGGCCCCACGGCTGTTTCAGGAACACAAATCTACCTGTTTTCTTAACATGAAGACAACCTCAGATTGCTCAGGAGCCATTGTCCTGGTACGAATATCCTGTTGTTGTGAAGAAGAGGATGGAAACTGTTATAGTCCATCTCTGCTTTCCCTTGGTTTTGATTCTTTTAGGAGAAAATGTCTTTGGAGACTCTGCATTTGCTGTGGGTCAATGTGTTCTCTTTGCTAAATGATGTGGGGGAACAATCCAAGGTAGTGGGAGAACCTAGAAGTTGGAAGAATTTTCAGGTAAAGCTCATTGAAGTTGCTGACCATGGAATAAAAATGATATTCATTGCTAGATAATTTGTGAAGATTTATGGAAAAATGGGACCTTTGGGTTTTCTAATCATGTACTTTAAAATAGCATAAAATTAAATTAAAAAAATGTAAAGCCATTAATTTTCTAGGCCGTAAGGGGTCCAATCAGTAACTCTTGGAACCTTATCTGAACAGTAGGATAGTTTGGAAGGGTTTTCCCCACACTTCATTAGCAGGGGCCTGGCACTTCCCAATGCTAAGGTACTAACTAGGAGGGTGGCTCCAGTATTAGAGCCGGGGAGGAGCTGATGCTCTTTTGAATAATAAGGTTTAGTAGGTACATCACCAGGAGAATGACCTTCTCAGTGCAAAAGAGATGTCTGATATTTTTGTACATTCCAATCTAGAGGCCAATCCACAGTGACTTTCCCCCCACAGCTTTCCCCACTCCCCGATCCAAGGATGTGAAGTTTCCTGCTTTCCCCATCTGGCAGCAGAGCTGTAGGACACAGGATGCTGACAACAATGCTGACCACAACCTATGCTGAAGGCCACATGTCACAGGAGGACCTTAGTTATAGGGGATGAGGCAGAGGAGATGGGTTTAGAGGGACGTGGGTTTGGGAAGGGAAGATGCATGAGGATGGAAGATGTTGAGAGAGTCAGGGGTGGGTCTCCCATCAGCTGAGTTGCTGATGAGTTGCTGAGAGTCAGGTGTGAGTCCTGAGACACAGAGTGGAGCCTGCACTTAGGGTACTTCAGGTGAGAGTCCCAATCATCCTGGGACTCTGCACGTCTTTTCTCATGTCACTTAAGCTCAGAGCAGAGAAATAATAATAGAGCATTGTGTGTGTATGTGTGTGTGTATGTGTGTGCTCATGCGTGTGCATGTGCCTGTCTGAGGACGAGAGGGAGACACCTTTTCTTCTGTCCAATCAGACATGTGAATTTCTTCCATCTATAGGATGGGAAGACAAAGAGAGCCAAGCATGGATCTGATTATTCTGTCCACACCTTGTCTTCCAAGATAAGGAGCTCAATGTCGGCTGCATTTTTTTCTGCAAATTTTTGTACTGAAATTTATGTAAACTTTGGTAAGGGTTTAAACAGTATACTTATGGTTGGTTAAACATGGCTGCAAATTCTTTGCTATTCCTCCCATTGAGAGGTGGCATCTACTGCTTGACCCATAGAATGAGGCAGAAGTGGTGTCTGAGGCTACTTTTTAGGAAACCTGCAGCTTTGCCTAGGTCTCTGTGAACACTCTCTGAGAGCCCTGAGCTGCCGTGTAAAAATTACTGCTGTTTTGTCTGCCTTGTTGAAGAGATCACATCTGGTCAACACTCACAGCTGAGCCATCTTCCAGCCATCCCTGCCAAGGTGCCAGGGATTTGACTAAAACTGTCTTGCACTCTCTATAAACAGCCCATCCATGAAGTGAACACCAGTGAGTGACCTGTTGATGCCATATGGAAAAACAGAAGAATCACATGGTACACCTGCCCAAATTCCTGAGACATACTAAAATGACTGTTGTTTTAAGCCACTAAGTTTTGGAGTAGTTTGTTAAACAGCAAGAGATAACTGGAAAAGTAATATAGAGGAAAGAACATATTTTGGAGTCACTTCTGGACTCAAATTCTAGCTTCATTGTTTGTTATTATGTAATCACATTATTATGTGATCTTTTCTTAACAAGTTACATAGCTTCTCACAGCCTCAATTTCCTCCTGTGTGACAGAGGCAGTTATATCTACCTCCTGGCCTCACCATGAAGATGGAATGAAAAACAGAAGACAGTCTGGCACATGGCAGATTTCCATAGTGAATTCTTTTCTCCTCTTCTCAGCCTCACCACCCCCTCCTCTCTGGCTTTCTGGGATTCCCAGAGATGGGACTGCAGCAAGCAGCACCCACCTGACCCTGCTTCCCTTAGGACTTTATTCTCTTGTCTCTCTTCCCCAGATACTCCCACCCATACCTGTTAAAGCCCACCATTTAAGACTTGGGGGGAAAACATAGACTTCCAAAAGCATGTTCCTCATGAAATAACCGTGAACTGCTGCTCTAGAAAAAAAAAAATTCTTTACTTTTTAAAAAATATATCAACTTGAACAGCTACTCCACTTTCATAAAGAATCAGGGAAGGAAATATAGAGGAAAAAAGAACTTACAAAGAAAATTGGATTTTTAAGTTTCCTTGTAGTCCACAGGCTATCAGTTTTTATTTGAAGCTCTCAGAAGCAGGAAAGAGAATAGGGGCTCTGTGCCTGTTGAGGGGTGGGATTGTCATAACCTGGAAATAAGCAGGAGGCTCTTTCTCCCTTGGTTAGTTATCATGAAACTGCCCAGGTGCCAGCAGGTGCCCATTCATGCACCACAGTGATGAGAACTGCTCCAGCAGCGACTCCAGAGAAGAAGCTCGGAAATGGACATTTGAATGACTCCAACACCCTAAATCGCCATATTTTCAAGGTCTTTGCTCACATTTACTTGGAGCAATTAGCTAAAATGGGAAATTTATGAGCTCGTGCCCTTGCTCCTAAATTTTAGGCAGTGTTCTACTACTCTACACGGCAAGCCACAAAAAGGGTCTCCCTTTCACCACTGCCTGCAGCTAATTTCACAAGCTTTACCACTAAGGAGTTCCTGTGTCATCCAGACTTGGAGCCAGGACTCACCTGCTTAGCCTTCTACACTTTCCTCTTTACCCTTATCCTCGTGTGTGATGTGCACATTCCAGAAACCTGTCATGTAGAATTGCATGGCCAGCCTGTCCCTCGGGCCCTAAACTGGGGTTTGGATGTCTGCTCCTCTCTTTTACATTTGTACAAGTTAGTCTGTATCCATTGGTACTGGAACTCTCTAGTAAATCAGGAATCATTTCCAGAAAATTCTAAACACCTGGACCTGACAGGCCAGGATTAGTTCATGGACAAATAAATGACTGTGGCTACTATGTGTATGTGCAATGCATAAAAAGCACTTTTGAAGTTAGGCTTATTGAAGCCTCACAATATTCCAGTGAAGTAGAAATTAATCCCATTTTATGGAGGAAAAACTTGAGGTTTGGAGAAATTATGTCCAAAGTCATAGAGCTACTAAAGGACCTCAAATCCAGGTTCTTCGGTTCCAAACCCAATGTTCCCCCATTTTACTCTGCTTTCTGATTATGATTGATGTTATTAATTAACTCTTTTCTTGTCCCCACATTGGATTTCAAGTAGGCAAGCAGGGTCTTTTCCAACCAAAACACCCAGCATTTTGGCTGGAGAACTGACTGCAGGGCCCTAAAACCATACAGCTTGTTATCAGCTCAGCTGTCCCTATATTCCAAACAATTTGTCATGAGTTTTTAAAGAATATTAAAAACCACAATTTATGGAGTTCATTCTAGAGGCCAGGCCCTGTGATCTTTAATCCTCACACCAGCTCTCTAATATAGGTATTATTTTTCCCATTTTGCAGATCAGGAAACTGAGGCTCAGAGAAGTCGAATATCTAAAGAGTTGTGGAGCTGGAATTCAAGCCTGGCCCTTGACATCAGGTGTGGGCCTCCTGAACTCTCCTTACCTACCCTTCCCCCAGTCCTGAGACCCTGCTTTGCCTGTCAGGGTGGAGAGAGAACTGGACACTTTCGCTTCTGTTCCAGGAGGCTGGTACCATCCCACTCTATGCGTACTGCACAGGGGATTCCCAGATAAAACAGGATTCCAAAGAGGGATAGAAGAAAGGGTTGTGGACAGATCCCAAATGACATTATATGGTACATAGTTGCTAATGGAGCTTTGCTAGAAGGCGCCTCGGTGAGGAGTCCAAGTCAGCCCCTTAGCACAGCATGCCACAGGAGCTTTTGCTCATTGGGTTTATGATGTGGTTCACGGGATCATTCCCACAAGATGAAGGTTCTATTTGTAGTTTTTGTCTTTATCAGATTCTGAGGGATCTGCTCCTGCCCTCCCAGAGCTCACCCTACTCCCCACTTCAGTGTGTCTGTAGGAGCGAAGGCACCCATTTTGTCCTCTTGAAAGGTTGTTATAATAACATGAAAATGGGTGGTCTTTATACCAAACTCAGAATTAGATCACCAAGATGACAAGTTTGTGGTGAAGTGTTAGGTGAACAGTCCCCGGCACCCCCTCGAGTGGCCACCTCAACTAACCAGGAATCTGAAATGGTTTCTCAGCGGCTAAGTCCCAAGCTTTGTCCATTTTCCACCATAGCCCTGTGTGGGAAATCTGCAGCAGACTCTTGAGTTTGATGAGGAAGTTCTTTATTTGGCGAGGATACCTTGGAGTAAACTGGTTCTCACAAGCAGCTTTTCCCATGATCCAGATCTTACCCGTAACGATTTCTAAGCAAGAAGATCAGCACTGCAACAATTAGGCCAATCCCAAATAAATCCCAGTATGGTCCAAGGGTGTTATCCAATTTTATCCATTTCCATCGCATTATAAACTGCTGACAAGAGACGTTCTGTCAAAAAAAAAAAAAAAATCCAAGCCTCTCACTTTGTTCAGAACCATCATCTCCCTCCATTCCACTTCCCAATGTTGCTCATAGGAGTTTTCAGAGATTTGGGACCCATTTGAGAAAAACTTACATTAAAAAACAGGGTATCTTGGAGCAAATGCACAGTTTCCAGTTTCATGAGGGCGAGTAACACAGGTATGTGAGCATCGGAACTTGTTTGAGCAGCCATATCATATAACCTCCTGGCTGTGTGAATGTCCTAGAAATAGAAGAACAGCCCATGCTCATTAGGTACACATTCTTTAGGGGTAAGTCAACAGAAGCTATTGTTAGAAATATTGTAATTTATCTGTGGTAGGCAGAATGGCATCCCCAAAGATGATCATGTCCTATTCCTTGGAACCTACGAGTGTGTTACATGGCAAAGGGGACTTTGCAAACGAAATTAAGGTTACAGACCTTAAGATAGGGAAATTAGCCTGGATTATCCAGGTGAATTCAATATTATCACATGAGCCCTTAATCACAGAGTTTTCTCAGGGCTGAGGGCAGAAGAGAACGTCAGATGTAGCAGAAGGAGAAGTCAGAGATTCTAGGTATGTGAAGGACTCAACACACTATTGCTGAAGGGCCACATAAAAAGAATGAGAAGGAATGCTGTCGTGCAGGGCAGCCTGCGGGGTCTCTACTCCCGCTCCCCACATAAGAACGCAGGATATGGTGAGGCCAAAAAGGAACACCCACGGAGCCATAGGTAGGGGAGTCACACCACTATGGTCTCACTGGAGGCTGGGTTCACATGACGTGCAACCTGCTGTCCGCTTTTCTGCCAACCAACCGACTCAACTCTCCTTGACTCCCCAATGTAGCCACGGCAGTTATATTAGTGGCCAATGGCTCAATGGTTACAGCTGACAGCCAACTAGCCACAACTGATGGCCATCCAATCACAGTTGATAGCCATCTACTACCAGAGCCAGCACCTTTCCACGCGAGGCCGAGAGTCTGGAAACTGCACTCCTGGCTCTGTTCCCACAAATGCAGACAGCCAACAAGAAATGTTGGGCCTTCAGTCCAACAAGTGCAAGAAACTGAATTTCGCCAACAACCTGAATGAGCTGGGAATTGAGTGCTTCCTCAGAGCTCCCAGTGAGGAACACAGCCTTGATTTTAGCTTTTGACCCTACGCAGAAGACCCAATCAAGCTCACCCAGACTTCTGACCTGCAGAAACCGTGAGACAACATTTATTAAATCTGTGGTAATTTGTTACAGCAGCTATAGGAAACTAGCGCCATCTTCAAAACGCTTTCTTGAATACCACATAGACTCAATATTAGGTTAGATTCCAATGAAAGGAGGAGAACACTCGGCACTAACAGTACAGTTCCCTAAAACAAGTAATACAGATAGTAACAAGTGTCATGCAGAGTCTCAGCTCCTGCTCCTGGCACAAGAACGCAGGATACAGTGAGGCCAAAAAGGAACACCCACGAAGCCACAGATAGGGGAGTCATACCACTATATTCCCGCTGGATTGGAGACACCGGAAGCAGGAGCCACACGATCCGCAACCTCCCAACCGCTTCTCTGCCAACCAACCAGCCCCTTGCTAACTGCACTCCGCCGTGCTAATTGCAATCCACTCTTGCTAGCTCAGCCACCATCTTTTTGCTAGCCCCCACTTGCTGCTGGCATAGCCACGGCAGTTATATTAGTAGCCAATGGCTCACTGGTTACAGCTGACAGCCAACTAGCCACAGCTGGTGGCCATCCAATCACAGTTGATGGCCATTTACTACCTGAGCCAGCACCTTTCTATGTGAGGCCGAGAGCCTGGAAACTGGCTCTGTCCCCACACCAAATATTTAAAATTCCTAGTTTTCTCAACAGTACTTATCATATCTGAAGTTATAGAATTTACTTGTCTGTCTCCAGGTAGTTGAAGGCCAGGACTTGGACTACCTACTCAACCCTGAATTCCCAGTGCTTTATGATTTGCTGCAGACATGGTAAGACTTTGGTAATATTTGTTGAATGAATGAATAGACTATTTTGGTTCTCAGGCTGGAATTTGATTCCTCAAAGGACATACTATATTTTTAGGGACTGTTTTTTAACCATTAAATTATGTCATGGCACTAAACATTTTTTTCTTTAATTTCCACCTACTTATGGCTTGTTTTTGTTTGCTTTATTTTTGCTTTGTTTCTCAGCAATGAAAAGGCTGAGTTGCTTTTAATGGTTGAAGGGCCTTGGGCCAGCCCCAGAATTGTACTTTGCTTGGGTGTCTGTAGGTTATTTATTTATTTTATTGGGGAAGGGGAACAGGACTTTATTGGGGAACAGTGTGTACTTCCAGGACTTTTTTTTTTTCCAAGTCAAGTTGTTGTCCTTTCAATCTTAATTGTGGAGGGTGCCGTTCAGCTTCAAGTTGTTGTCCTTTCCGTCTTAGTTGTGGAGGGCACAGCTCAGCTCCAGGTCCAGGTGCCATTGCTAGTTGCAGCGGGCACAGCCCACCATCCCTTGTGGGACTGGAGGAGTTGAACCGGCAGCCTTGTGGTTGAGAGCCCAGTGGCCCATGTGGGAATCGAATCGACAGCCTTCGGAGTTAGGAGCATGGAGCTCCAACTGCCTGAGCCACTGGGCCGGGCCATCTGTGGGTTATTTTCAAAAGAAGGGGAAGAAGAGAGATTTTTCACAAATGTTGGTCATCAGGGTCACTTTGTTGTTCCTCTCCATTTCCCAGAACTTCAATACAGAGTTCAATAGTTATGAATCCTTGAGGCCTCTGCTAGACCGTTTCTTAGGCTACGTCCTCTCTCAATTGTGTTCTGATTCTCATTTCTTAAATTTTCTCAAAGCTTTGTGGTCTGGTAAATTGATTTGTTGGAGAAACAGGAATGTTTTTGCTTAAAATACTTAAAATTCAGGAGACCGTTATGAACAAATCTTCTGGGCAACAGAGGAAATGGATGTCATAAAAACTCTAAGTTGTGTCTCTAATTCCAACAAATTCAGTGGAAGCACCCAGAAGAATGTAATGGCTGTGTCAACCCCCCACACATGAAAGGTATATTGACTTGAATAGTTCAGGAAAAGGCAGCCTTTTGTCAAAATCTCTGGCATTCCTTCTTATTTGAGTCAGGAAATAGTTATTAATTTATCTTTTGAGGCACAGCTATCACAATTCAGTCACTAGATTTATAATAAAAAATTTCGAGAAGTATCATTAAAGTGGGATGAGCTCACTCCTTAACCAGGCAGCCTCACAATTTGCAGTGGGGGTGGGGTGGATAGGAAAGTCTTTCTTTAAAATTTCCAAAGAAATTCCTGTGGCTAATTAGAGCAATGTCTATAAAAGAAATTTTATTACCAGATTCTAAAACAGACTCCTTAGGGGTGGCCAGTTAGCTCAGTTGGTTAGAGCATGGTGCTAATAACACCAAGGTTGCCGGTTCGATACCTGCATGGGTCACTGTGAGCTGTGCCTTAAAAAAAAAAAAAAAAAAGAAAGAAAAAAAAAGACTCCTTGTTCTTTATGCTATTTAGTAATAAATTCAAATAGTTCAAACAAAGAATTTCCTCTTGATAGTGTTCTGATGATGGTCAGCGTTCATTAAATAAGTCCATTGCACAATTAACCCACTTACATTAAACTTTTCTGTGGTACAGTTACAGTTATTTTGCCTTAAATTCGGTGATTTAGGAGATTACGTAAACATATCTACAGACTCTTAAATGTTTCTAACTAAAATGTCAGGTGTGCCAAAGTACTGCCCAATGCCCACATAGTCAAAAGAGTTTCTTATAATTCAAAGATACAGAATTCTCCAGCAATAAAGCATCTGGTTTATGAAAATAGTTCAATTACATGATGCAGGAGTTCTCCAGCCCCAAGACTTTGGGTGTCATCAGAAATTTCTTATACTTGGAGGAGGTAGTTTTTTGTATAATTTGTTTTCTTATTATAAATATACTATATGTTAGAGAAAACTGAAAATATAGAGATTAACAAATTTTAAAAAACTACCGACAATCTCATTGTGCAGAGATAAGTTCTGGTAATAGTTCATATGCATTCTTGCAGCATTCAGCATTTTTATATATATTCTTATGTACATACTTTTAGGAATTTCTCACTTTGTATAATATTTGTCTTCTGCTTTCTTAACCAAACAATATATTTCAAACAATTATACCATCTCCTAAGATATTCTTTAGTCTATTATATTTTATTTTTAATGGTTGCACTGCATTTCATAGTAATGGCTAATACTTATTACATACTTTCCCTGCATACCAGTCATCACTGTCATTTATTTAGACCTCATGATCATTCTATAGGGCAGATGATATTAACTCCATTTTAAAGATTAAGAAACTGAGGCACAGAGAGGTTAAATCACTTACCCAAAGCCACGTAATTTGAAAGTGGCAGAACTGAGATTGAAATCCAGGTAGTCTGCTCCTAGCCTGCTCACTTAACCACTAGGTAGTATCTTTGTGTTCCCAGAACAATACTGCAGTCATTCCTGGGCCACAGTTTGTCCTGAACTTAATGAGAAGTCAGGAATTGGGGAGAGAGATGTTTCTCAGTGAAGCTATTAGGATAATTCACCTGCATCACCCTATTCTCAATGTCTTTGCCTAAAAATGGATGAGAACAACAAGGATCCATTTTTTTCTTTCTTTTCTTTTCCTTTTACCTTTTTAATAAATTTTATTGGGAACAGTGTGTTTTCCAGGACCCCTCAGCTTCAAGTCAAGTTATTCTTTTCAGTCTAGTTGTGGAGGGCGCAGCTCACTGGCCCATATGGGAATCGAACCGGCAACCTTGGTGTTCGCGCAGTAGAGCCACTGCGCTCTAACCCACTAAGCCCATCGGCCGCCCCAAGGACCCATTATTTTACATTGATTTACTAAAAGTCGATTTATACTTCACTTCTCCCAGATGGCTTAAATACAGAGTTTGCAATACCTGATTCCACACCACAAGTTTTTCAATTCTCAGAGAAATCCTAATAATGATATTGTTCTCATCCTCCCTCCATTTTGCACGAGAATTAACTGATAAAGAGGATTATGAAGTGGCTTGCTGAAGAAATTCTTAATTACTCCACAATTTAACAGTCTTGCTGTGGAAAGACTGTTGTAATTGTTTGGCTCTCATTAACCATCACTGGAACAAGCTCTGGCTTTTAATTATTAGCATATTCATTTTAAGAATTAGAAAAGGTGGTATCTCCAAATGGCAAATAGACATATGAAAAAATGCTCAACATCACTAATCATCAGAGAAATGCAAATGAAAACCACAATGAGATATCACCTCACCCCAGTCAGAATGGCTATCATCAACAAGACAAATAGTAACAAGTGTTGGACAGGCTGTGGAGAAAAAGGAACCCTCATACACTGTTGGTGGGATAGATGAATGGATAAAGAAGTTGTGGTATATATACTCAATGGAATACTATTCGGCGGTAAGGAAAGATGATATAGGAACATTTGTGACAGCATGGATGGATCTTGAGAGTATAATGCTAAGTGAAATAAGTCAGACAGGAAAAGCAGAGAACCATATGATTTCACTGACATGTGGTATATAAACCAAAAACAACAAAAGAACAAGACAAACAAATGAGAAAGAAAAACTCATAGGCACAGACAATAGTTTAGTGGTTACCAGAGGGTAAGGGGGTGGGGGGTGGGAGATGAGGGTAAGGGGGATCAAATACATGGTGATGGAAGGAGAACTGACTCTGGGTGGTGAACACACAGTGGGGTTTATAGATGATGTAATACAGAATTGTACACCTGAAATCTATGTAATTTTACTAAGAATTGTCACCCCAATAAATTTAATATAAAAAAAAGAAAAGGTGGTATCTCCTTATTACTGTATGAGGTAACAAGATTAATAAAGTTGGCACTTGGGTACTGGTTATTATTTTCCAACTGCTAAACAAAAGAAATTAATAAGGACAAAGAGCAATGGCCCCTCATTAACTAAATCTAAAATTCCTGTATCCAGGTCTGAGATGAAGTGCAGTTTTTGGGTTTTCGTTTTTGTTTTTTCCATGCAGAGACATTCTGTAGGAAATAAATAGATCTATAACTGAGAGACACTGATCAAAATGAACTCCCCCTGATACACAGGAACCCTGACAAAAACCAGAAATGTGGCCGGAGAGAAACTTGAAAGTTTTTTCTAAAAGTATGAAATGTATGTATGTCTGGACCACTGCTATATGACATTGTGAAGAAAGTGCCTAGGAGAGCAGTCAGCGGTGACTCCAAGAAGGAAAACCAAACACTGATGCAGCTGGCCAGCCGGTGCCAGCTGGCAGTGTCCTCTCTTGCATAATTGGCCCAGTGTTCAGAGTCCTTCTTGAATTACTGGGGGCGGGAGAGTTAATTTGAATTTAATCCGTGGGGTGGGGTCACTTTTATCCTTTATACAGACAGTGCTCCTCTCACCATTATTGTTATGTTTTGCATGGGGGATGAGGAACAAAAGCTTTAATCTTATTGAAGCCTTACTTGGCAGTCATTCAAATTCTCTTCTGATCTAAATAACAGTCATTCCGTGCACTGTTTGACTACAAAGCCTTTTCACAAAGGCTTACTCATTTTAACCTCAAAGCCTGGGGCAGGGGAGGTACTGGTTCTGTTTTACAGATGTGGATGACAGCTGGAGGGGAGTGAGGTGTGGCTAAATGACATCCAAAGATTCATCTAATGTAGCTATACAATGCAGTCCTCCTCTCCCCAAATTTATAAACATAGGATGCTTGCAGCCGCTAGGAATGGGGAAAACAGATTGGATTTGCATTTGACATTTTTTCTACTGCTTAGGGTGCAGGGGCTGATGTAAAGTGATCAGCCAAAAGGCAGGCCACAGGAAGGTAGGGAGCACCCCCGCTAGATTGTCAGGACCTGAATGTGTCACCTTTGGTTGCAGTGTACACCTTCAGCAGTTGCTAGATAGAAAATTCCCTACCGATGATTACTAAAACAACTGGAAGAAAAGAAAGCACAGAAAAGCTGACAAGCCCCCTTATATTTGGCTCTCAAAATGCAGCTAGAAATATACATACTGAAGTAAAATAAATGCTTGAGACCTAAGAATGACTCAATTTAGGGCTCACTCTCACCGCAAAAATATGAGGTCAGACAGGCCTGTGTTCAGATTGTGATACCACTACTGATAAACTCTGCAAACGGCCGTGTGACTTAAGCTCTGCCCTTCAGTTCCTGATGCAAATGTTGAGGACAATTATAGGGCTTAGATCATTGAGTTGGTGGTCTGATTTAAATGACAGAGCACATTACAAACCAACACCTTGCTACTATCATTATTGATATTTAATCAGCCTTTATCACCCTATCAGATGGCAATGCCGTCTTCTGCCATAGTTACACTCACTGTGTAAGAGATTTATCCAATATCTCCTTGTTTAGTTAGCTACTTTTCTTAATGAATATGCCTCATCTCCTCAAGGCATGTGTAGTCTTTGAAGGATGGAGAACTCTTTTTCTTGGGCCTCTCTAGAGTGCCCAACACTGTGTCATGTACACACTGGGTGTTTCGTAGACATTGCAGGATTAATGCCACTTCAGTATCCATCTATGACCTCATTCCCACTTTCTCCTTGTTACTGAGAGCTTGAGAATCAATGGAAATTTTAATGGAAAAGGCCCGGATGTAAAAGGGAGTCAGCGTAGGGACCACCAGAATTTCTGGGAAAAGCATGAATTTATGAATCAAATTGGCCTAGACTAGATTTATTCTTCTCATAAGTTATATCCTTAGGTATAAATGGAGAAAATAACTTCTACCTCATAGGGTTATTATTAAAGTAAGTAATATGTGTTGGCACATAGGACAACTCAGCAAACGGTCTTTTCCTCCCTTCCTTTACGTTTTGATGTGTAAGAGTAGGTTAGCATAAGAAAGGAAGCCATTTTCTGGATGACCTTAACAGGGTGTGGACCAGATGTCCTGTTTGAAAAGAGCTTATCTTGTTAACTGCCGACAGGGTGGGGTACAAGCTAGCTTATCTTGTCAAATCCCCAGAATGTGGTACAAGCCCATGATATGTATACTCTTTGAAGTTATGGAAAATTACTGGATGCTTTAAAAATGCTATATAAACCCTTGGCTTTGAGTGCTCGGGGTCCTTGTTGAAACCTGCTGCGTAGGGCAGATACTCGGACCCCAGGTAGCTGGAAATAAACCTCGCTGTGTGACTTGCATTATCGCATGTGTCCTCTGTCCAATTGAGGGGTGGTTGATTCTAGACCTTAACAGATGACATCAATGAAATGCAAAACATGTATATATTTTCCCTTCCCATAGAGCTGCCATTACTACATTTGGATTATTACCAACACAATTACCTTTGCGATACCTAATCCATGTTCATACATATAGGCCAGATTGAACATGGCTTGTGCGCTGTGGTGTTTGTCGGCTGCAATGCTGTAATGTGTGGCTGCTGTTGGATAGTCTTTTTTAGTCCCATAGCCATAGTAATAGTAATCTCCAATTTTTATTCTAGCGAATGCATTGCCTGGTAGAAATATTAGAAAGAGAAGAACCCAAATGATTCATGTGTAGTTCCCAGTAACTCAACCTAATGACAATAGTAAAACACAAAACAAAACAAACAAAAAAAAACCCTCTCAGAATCAGTATTAAATCCTAGAATCAGTATTAAATATAATTTATGGAATATAAAATATAACACTCAGTGCTACCTGTCTTCTCTGTATAACTCTCATAGTACAAATGTTCTTAAAGAATAAAAATTATTAATTTTACCTTTAAAATTTGTTTCTTGAAGGTAGTGAGTCAATTCTTGGGAAACTGGATCCCACCCCTCCTGTTCTCAGACTCCACTTCAGAAGATCTACTCTCCTGCATCATCAGTTTCTCCCTCTTTTCTAAATCAATCCCATCAGTCATTCAAACACAGTTGGTATCTTCTATAAAGAAAAACCCTTTCTTGATACCATGGTGTCTCCTTCTAACTACTCCCCAATTCTCTGCTCATTTTACACTCAGCCTTTTCAAAAGTGTGTTCTACACTCACCATCTCTAAAGCTTCATCTCCCAAATATTCTTCAACCCACTCCAATCTGGCTTCTGCTCCCCTCCCTCCATAAATCTGCTATTTTCAAGGTGGTTGTTAACTTCCATTGGCCAAATCCATTGGCCACTTCTCTATCTTTATCTCACTGGACCTCTAAGCAGCACTGGAATCATTGGCTCTATCTTGACATCAGTGACACTGCATTCTCTTGATTTCCCTCCTGCCTCACAGGCCTTTTCCTTTTCAAACTTTTGCCTGACTCCTCCTCTACCCAACTTTTAAATTTTAGAATATCAACAGCTTGCTATTCAGTTTCTTTTTTTGTTTCTTCTCTCCCCTATTTTCTCTTCTCTCTCCCTTCCCCACCCCTTCACCTCTCTCCTCTATCTCACCTCTTTCTCTAGGTAATCTCATCTAGTTCTGTGGCTGTCTTTATGTTTACTATTCCTTAATTTATATCTATAGTCCTGTCTCTCTTCAAGCCCCAGACTCTTATAACTGCTTTATTGACTTCTCTACTTGGATCTCAAACTTTAAACATCCAACAGAGATTCCTAATATCTTGCTACTCCCTCCCCCAGCCAAAATCATCAGTGTCTTCCCTATCTCAGTAAGGGCATCACCATTGTTCAGGTCATAAATCTAGGATAATTATTCTTAATTGTTTCCCCTCACTTTCATCTTTGAATCCATCAGCAAGTCCTATTGGTTCTTCCTTTACAACACACCTGTTTCTTGCCATCTCTTCCACCATCTAGTCCAAGCCTGGAATACCACAGTAGCCTCTAAACTATTCTTTGATCTTTTCAATTTATTCTTCACACAACAGCCAAGATGATCTTTTAAAAACATCAAATCAAATCATGTTATTCCCTGTGCTAGATCCCCCAAGTGCTTTACTTTGCACGTGGAATAATATCCACTCACCTGACCTACAAGTAGTGTCTTAACTGTCTTTTGCCTCTCTGACTATCCTTATCGTAGGTCACGATATGCTCTAGCCTTCTTACTATTTCTTCAAAACACCAAGCTTAAGCTCATTCTCGCCTCAAAATCTCTGCATTAAGATTTTTTCAAGTCCCTCTGCCTGGCATGTTTGGAATTTCTATGACTTTTCATGTGGCTGGTTTCTCATTATTCAGTCTCACTACAAATGTCATTTCCCTTCTAGAGGCCTTCTTTGACTGCCTTGTCTAAAGCATCCCTGCCTTGTCTAAAGCCCTCACCCCAGGAGTTATCTATCTCATCTCTATGTTTTATATCCTTCACTATGATCTTATTTGTTTACTACTCTATTTTCTCTCTCTCATGGGGGCAAGAACTTTGAAGCTTGGTACTTGATAAGTACTTGAAAAGTATTTATAGAATGAATGGATAGACATGGTAGGAAACTTTTTAGAAAATACTTTCCCCAGATGTTAAGTATATTAGAATCTTACTTTCCAACATGGATATATTCAGTAGAAAAAAATTCATGTGACATTTTAAGATATGGGATTTGAGTCTTTTGAAGGCCATTTAGTGATGACCTCTAAGGATCTTTTGGGGTCCATATTTCCATTCACAAGGACAATGTTGATTGAAAAGTTGAGGGAATGCTGATGTAGGACATTCATCTCAGCTGTGGCCAATCCCTCTATCATAGTCTAGGCTTGATTCGAAAAGCCTAGACTATGCTAGAGGGTAATGGTCTGAGGTGCATCATTTAGGGCTATAGGACTCCTTCCAAATTCCATTTGACCTAGTGCAATGCTTAAAATACTTTGGAATTGATTCCTTGGGTACTGAAGTTCTTTTAATCTTCTAGAATCCTCTATTAAAATATAATGCTATGATCTAGCTTTAGCTCTGAGTAGAGGTAACATCATAAAATTCTTAAGCTGCCATGGACATTCATTATCAGGGCTTGCTTCCCAGGTACATCAAAATGTACAGGTAGGCAAGACCTTATAGAAATGGGCCTGGAGAGGCAAGAGGCCCCAGGAGCCCTAGAGAGAAACCTACTCCATCTCTACTTTTGAACAAAGCTGTCTTTCTTTGACCCCAAGATCCCTTCTGGGCCATAACCACAAAAGGACAGGCTTTCTGGGTGTTTTCAAGCTTAATAAGTAGTCAGCAGGACCCCTCAAGTAGCTAAGAATGGAAGGCTATGCACAAGCAGGTTTTCCAGAGTAGTCAACTTCACCCTAATTAGAGACCTAATTGGGGGCATGTGGTAATTCTGACAGGCTCCCAGGGTGTCACCTCACAGTGGTCAGGATTTCCCCTTCAATTTCACAGTCTCAGGGTGTGGAGTGAGCCCTGATGGTTCAGCTCTCTGACTGAGCCACTCAGGAACCACATCTTTAATATTAATGTCCCCTCATTTTCAATGGCTCTTTTCCTTGGTGAAATTTCCATGTTATTTCCTGGCTTGGAATAAACCTGTATTCGTTGCTGTTGAGCTAATCTGCCAGAGCTAAGAGGTGGCTGGTGTTGTTTCCCCACTCCAAACAAGGTCTTTATTGCATTTAGAAAAGAGACTTTCTTTTTCAAAGAAATTTGTCACTAAAATTGCATGGATAGCTTACTACTGTGTTACCAACTCAGCTGGAGGTGAGAAGGCACTACCGTGACTTTTTCCTCTGCCTCATGTTAGCATCAGCTGAGAATAAGTTTTCATGCCATTCCCTTCTTGTAGAAAAGGGTGATTTGGCCTTAGCATGAGACGGTTTTAAGTCACTTAATTGGAAGTAAAATTGCTCTTTTACTGCAAGACAGTTCCTCACATATCCAAATGCCAATTTTGACAGCATTGCAGTATCTCTCTGCTCTTAGTAATATAATTTTAGGGAAAGAATGAAATGAAACATAATGATGCAAATGCTACCTTCCAAGGCCCTCCCACTAATGCTATCTTGTGTTTCTTATCACATATGATTCCTACAAGCAGGGCATGGGAACGCCACAAAAGGGGAGAGGATCTTGCTAATTAACTCTGGGTTTGCGCTTTTTTTCCCCCTGATGCTAATGTGCTAATTGTTATAATAAAGATCTGAAGTTTGTGGTAATCATCAATGTGATATTTTAAAAGAGAAATCAAACAAGTCTTAGATCTATAAGTAATTTTACCTGTAAACTCATTGAGACATCAGTCACACCTCTGATAGGTTAAAAAAATAAAACAAAACTCAGCAAATGAGTGACTGAAGCCAGACCAAGAGAATTGGTTTTTTGAGTAAAACTGTCATGTTTCAAGCAGCTGTCTGGTGCTATGGAGACAGAGCCACAGAAAAATTTGTATGGTTTGCTAAAATGGGGACCTTGAGAAGAACAAAGAAATTCCTAGAAATAAACTCTAACCAAAGACTGACCCTAACACTAGTACAGTTTGAAATACCACCTACTTTATATGCTGTACCTTTCTGCTTATGTGCCCAAGAATTCAGCTGGCGCAAATCAGGTGAATAATAATGGATGGGCACCAGGTATGTGCTCATTTTTATCTAAGTTCTGTACCTTGAATAGCAGCTCGATTCCATAGGATAAATGCCATTGGATACATCTTCTCTGTTTCAATAATTTTAGCCTTTTCTTAAAAAAAAGGAGACACTCCATTAGGAAGGCTTACAATACCCCTATAGTAAAGTTATATATGCATATGTAGGATTAAGGAATTGCAGAGAATTTCAACTTATCTTACTCGATTCCAAAATGAATGCTGAATTGCTTTGAGCTACTTCATACCCCATTTCTGCAAGCAGTGCATACTGGACAAGAGAAGAATCTATATCACCATCCTTATAGGCAAAGTATGCTGTCAGGAATTTCTCAGCCCAGTGGCCTAGTTCACAAACACCTTTATAAAGCTGTATACGAGAAGAGAAATCAAGTAGACTACTTAGCCAATATACTTCATTCCAGGTAAAAAATAAATGACATCCATCTTCAGTTCCTTGCTAGCTGGTCAGGCAAGAATTTCCGGTCTAAAGCATGGCTTTTGCAAATTATATAGAGTTAAGAGTTAATACCTTTCATAGACACCAAGATTACAAGTGTGTATTTTTTTTTTCGTCTTGAGCTGAAACTTCCTGAGGCTTATTTTATGTTTGTGTAATAAACTTTCCTGACTAGAAGGCTATTCGGCAGAACAAGAATATATTGACTTCTATTTATAAAAAAGGGCGTTTCTGGGCACTGCTGCTCTGGGAGGGCGAGTTATAAGACCCCAGCTGATGTGGAAAGGAGAGAATGAAGGGAAGACAGTGCCTGAGGGTGTAGGTGACATAACCATGAGGGAGCTGTGCAGAGTTCTATGGGGACAAACGTCAACTTAGCTGAATGGCCCTTATGTAACCAAAAGAGGTTAGCCATACATAATTCATTAGGAAGTTGGCAAAGGAGCAAATCTAAAGATAGATTATTAGCTGGCAGCTTTTGAAATGAGTTTCAGAAAAGCCAGATTGCAACATGGAGGTGTTTATATTGGTGCAGCGGATATTTAATAAATCAATGAAGGGCATTAGGTTCCTAAAAGCATTCCTTTGTAAAGTACATCACTGGCTCAGGCTGAAAGAATTAACTTTCTCGGTTGTCATCCAAGTCATCAAATACCTAAGGACCCTGCTTTTGGGGAAGAAATAGACTACATTTTCTAGGCGAAAGCAAGCCTTTCGTTTCCCACATTGCACCCCCAATCCCACTAGAAGTGCCAAATTGCCATGGCGATTTGATTGAAGGCTGAAGCAGAGCTCCTTAGCTGAATTCTGAGGGAGCTCTGAACTTGATAAAAGTCAAATGCATGAAAGGAGGGATCATTTCTCTTTCTCCCTTTCCCCATCTGAGTTACATCACTGCTTTTCCTCCCTGACAAATGTCAGTGTTCACATTGTCAACTGGAAGAAAAGAGATAATAGCTATAAAATCCAACGCACCAACAACTTAAGGGCACTATCACCTCTTCTGTATGATAAATGAAAAGTATTTTAAAAACATCTCATTATTTACCTCCACAGCAGTTCTGCATGATCTTAACACTCCTGTTCCTGTTGCGTACATCTTAGCCAGATAATAAATGGCGAGGGGCTGCCCACTCTGAGATGCCAAGTAAAAATATTTGAAGGCAAGTTTGTAATCCTTCCATACTCCATAGCCAGCTGAAAATTAAAATTGGTTTGAGCCAGCCTTTATTTATTTTGTTACACGATAACCTATGGATATAATGGTCCCTGCTATTTTAAATAGGATGGGAAAAGCCAACCAAAACTCATGCTGTTCTAGTTCCACTGTTTTGGGGGGGAAAGTTGAATTTGATTTTAAGTAAGAATATGGAAATCTTTGTTCTTGACCCATTCAGAAAACTGGAGAACTGTATTTCCTCAATATGGCATAACTAATGTTAATGAAAAGGAGACCAGATGGTGGTCTCTGAGGACCGGAAGCCCCACCATGAGGTGTCTCTTCATCCTTGTCATCCTTTTATACCCAGACCAGTACAGCTCCTCCCAGCCATAACTATGGAATTCGGAGCAGGCAAATCCCATCTCCAGGAAGCCCTGCTCAGATTCAATTCATGCTTGGAGCAAGGAGAGGCATTGGGACCTAGGGCAGAATATCAACTCCTCCCAGCAGCGGAGATTCTTGTCCTGGCTCTCCCATTACATCTTTTGTGAGTTAAGCACCTACAGCCACTTCATTTGCAAAAGGAGCAGCTTTCACTAGTTGGTCCTTCAATTCCCCTCCAGCAGTAACATTTCATAGTGTTTAGAAGCAGTGCCATGTAGCACCTAAGAAAGGCTCTAGAGGCAGATTGCTGGGATTTGAATCCCAGCTTCACTGTGATCTTGGCCAAGATGCTTAACTACAATATGGCTCAGTTTGCTCATCTATAAACTGTGGGACAGCCCCTAGAGGTATTGAGAGAACTAAATGAGCTAATACATACAAAGACCAATAAACATTAGCTATTGCTATTACTCTTATTCTAAAACTTAAGAAATCTGATAGATCCTGGGCCTGTGACGTGGAATGAACAGAAGAACAAGGCCATCTTAGGCGACTGTCCAGGGCAGTGCAGAACAGTCCCCATGGACTACTGTGGAAAATGCCAGTTCCTTTTTGGCCAGATCTCACCTCCTTGATGATACAGTTTGCTGCTGCACTCACTCCACCTCTGACAGGACGACTTAGTGCAGAGACTCAGGTATGTTCAGATCTCCTGGCACTTGTCTTGGCCATGTCCTCTCCCAGTCCCCACAGAGATTATTACAAACCTCCATGGCCCCCTGACACTCCCCACCCCAGCCACTCTACCTCTGCTCTCAGAGGACAACTTTTCCCTCCTAGCTCACTGAGGGAAACCCTACTGTCTTTCGTCAGTTGCCTCTTTCTCCCCTCCCCAGATTTACATATACATCATCCTTCCCTTCCTGCTTCTGTCTTTGAGGAGAAGAAATCCCTTCTCTCTATCAAGAATAATGATGCCTTTACCTCTCTGGGCCCAATCAGATTCTAATGCCACCCAACTTTTTTCAGAACCCTTTTTCATCAATTATCTTATCTCTCCCATGACACATTAACCACCTCCATTGGTTGGCCCTCTTTTCTCTGCCAAAAACTATACTCACATCTCTAACCATCTGAAGGACAACTCCCTCTTGGTTCTTGGTCTCCCTCACGCTACCATTACATCTCTCTTCTTCTCCTTCTATTTAAAGGCAAAGTACTTCCAAGAATATTTTTGCTTATCTACTTCCTCAACTTTCTATTCACACCTCAACCCACTCTATCTGGCTTCTACACCAACAGGTCCAATGACCTCACTAACATCCTCGATATTGACAAGTCCCGTGGATACTTGACCCTTTCTTATTTTATTTTTTTTTTGAAATTGAGAACCAAGCTTCTCACTGCATTCAGAGGGGTGCACATTCATTTACTCTTTCTTGAAAGTTCCCTGGCTTCCATAAGATCACTTTTCCCCCCTACTCCTCTCACCATGCCTTTTCAGTTTTCTTGTGACCACTCTTTCTCTGCCCATGTCTTCGATGACCCCGAGGATCACCAGATTTCTAATTGGGCTCATTGCTCCGCCCTCTCACACTCTCCCTTCCCTTTGCAACCTCAACCTTTCTTAACAAATACCTACATGTTATGTTTGTCCTATTCCAAATGTTTCTCTCCGAGTTTGACCTTTTTTGTGAGTTTCATACTTGTTTCTGGGCATGCGCATTGGATATCACAAGTCGCCTCAAACTTAACCTTTTCAAAGGTGAGCATCTCGACTCTGCACCTCTGGCCTCCTCTCTCAACTGGTGTCTTTTTCTTCAGTCTTCTGCAAATTTCCCCCCAAATTGCCTGTATGTTCTCTCTAAACCACATACATCAGTCCTTTCATTTTTGTTTAAAAAGGAGCAGACTAAAAATCATTTGTCATTGTACGTAAGGCAGCCATATTTGTAATACTTACAGTAGTACATGAAGCCTAACTGAAACTGTGCGTTGGGCCATCCTTTCTCTGCGGCTTTCTGAAAGTATTTAAGTGCTTCAGCGTAATTCTGCAAGATGATTATACTCTGTTACTCAGAGATGTATGTACAACTCCATGGTAACAATTGCTGTCTACGTTTTTGTTTTTTAAAGAGTATAGATAGTGCTATATATGATTTAAGCTAATTAAAATAGTATTAGAAGTATTAAACATTTTATTTTATTATTCGATTACATTAGGAAATAATTATCTCATTTTCACTGCAAATTATGTCTTTCCCTACACTAAAAGTAAGTTTTATTAGATATTGGGGGAAAGTCCTCAAAGACAGAGGTTACCTAAAAAGATAAATTTCTCTATCAAAAGAAGTCCTCAAGAGTTAGATGATTTCTAAGGTTACTATTCCATTAGGTTATTATTCCTTAGGTAACAATTAGTATTGTTATTCTTGTCATAAGCTTGTTCTATGTCTCTTCAACAAACATTTCAGTGGTTTATTTTATTCTCTATTATCAGATATGATAGTTTGGCAAACCAGGTAATAGAGACTAATTTCTTTAAATTAATCAATGACCATGAATTTTACCCTATAAATTCCTAGAAAAGATAATGAAATTCTTTAACTTACCACAGGAACTCCTTTCCCATGAAAATAAAGAAGACCGAGCCCATGAAGACCAATTGCATTGCCCTAGAACAGTTTTAAAAACCCATGTAAAGTCTCAGAAGAATTAATGATAAGGAAAATTACTGAAAAATAATTCAAAATATTTGAAATGCACCCAGTAAGCAGATAATCAGGCAGTTGACAAATTATTCTGACCCTCTTTAGTTTCTCCTTTCACACCTTCATAACTCCCTCTGACTAGAAAAGAGAAAGAAATGAGTCAAATCTTTATTCCTTTTCATTCAGCTTTTCTTTAGCAGTCGCTTTGTGTGAGTCCATAGGAGGCATAGGGCAGAGGAAGGAGGTAAATGTTAAAAGATGAATAAACCATGATCCCTGCCTTAGAGAGTTCATAGGTGAGTGGGCTCTGACTCGCTAGGTAGGACCTCTTAAAGTAATCATGTCAAATGTAGTAATTCCTATAGTAGAAACAGATCAAGAGTGTTGTGGGCACCTAGAAGAGGGACATTCAACTGCCTGCATGAGGCTAAGGACTGAGGGGATTGAGTTGTCAGAGGTGGTGACATTTGAGCTGGGTCTTGAAGGATGTGTAGTTTTCCAGAAGGGAGAAATCTATCCAGACACGTTATGTGCTTTGGTCAAAGGAGGTTGCCATAAATGGCCAAATAACATTTTAGAGACTCTGAATTTCAGTGTAGCCATTATGGATGGTGTTGTTGGTATCTGTTTCCTTTTTCAAATTTGACTGCTTATACCATCACCAATGTTTTCTTTTCCATTTAATGATAAATTAATTACCATTTCTTTTTCTGATTTGTGTTCTGAACAGTCTAGGGAGTATTTAGCACATTTAATGTTTAGTACGTGTTCAAGCCTATTTGATGAGACAAGTAAAGAGTTAATGGGGGTCGGCCCGGTGGCTCAGGTGGTTAGAGCTCAATGCTCCTAACTCTGAAGGCTGCTGGTTCGATTCCCACATGGGCCAGTGGGCTCTCAACCACAAGGTTGCCAGTTCAACTCCTCGACTCCCGCAAGGGATGGTTGGCTGTGCCCCCCACAACTAAGATTGAATACAGCACCTTGAGCTGAGCTGCCGCTGAGCTCCCGGATGGCTCAGTTGGTTGGAGCATGTCCTCTCAACCACAAAGTTGCCGGTTCGACTCCCACAAGGGATGGTGGCTGTGACCCTGCAACTAGAATCGGCAACTGGACCTGGAGCTGTACTGCGCCCTCCACAACTAAGACTGAAAGGACAACAACTTGACTTGGAAAAAATTCTGCAAGTACACACTGTTCCCCTTAACGTCCTGTTTCCCTTCCCCAATAAAATCTTAAAAAAAAAAAAAAAAAAGTCAACGGGAGTGGGCTTGTGAGCTGGCAGGATGGGATAGGCAAAGAGTTAACAGGAGCGAGCTTGTGGGTTAATAGCCACGATCTTAAACATTAACTGCTTAGCTGTGACTCCCCTGGCTAGCACACCTGCAGGCTGACAAGCACCTTACACCCATCATGAATGGGAACAGAATAGTTCCCAATCACAATGGCAGCCCCCTACAAACTAACAATCACCCATCATAGATGGGAACAGAATGCTTCCCAGTCACAACAGCAGCTCCCTGCAAGCTGGCATCCATCATAGATGGGAACAGGATCCTTCCCAGGAGAAGACAATTGTAATGGCAGCCCCCCAGCAAGCTGATAAGCACCTACATTCTGCATGGAAAAATATAAAACTCCTTCTCATCAGTGCACCTGTCCCCCTTCTCATTAGTGCACTCTGCCCTGGCTAACTTCCATTTGCCAGTGTCTCTCTCTTACCCTTCTGTCTCTGTAGTTCTCCCTCTCAGACTGCCCTGGCAAAACTTCTGCCAGTTCCAAACAGAATTCTTTCTCCCTTTTTGACTTCAAATCTTTTCTTGTAGAGTCTTGTAAATTCTTTTATATTCTGCAAATGACCAGGGGTTAATTCTACTCTAAGACATATTAATCCCTGATGAAGAATGAACCTTGAAAGTAACCTCCCACCAGAAAGCTCACTTTTTCTTTATATCTCCCATCACACATTTCACCCTCTCGTGACTGAGTAAGGAGCCAAGTTTGGCCACTTAGCTTTCATTCAGCAAATCTGTAGGTTTGTTTTATAGGTTTATAGTATTTCCTCAGGAACTTAAGTTGTGATAGAAAACTCCAGATTTCTTCTTACTACCTAAATGTAGTTGTGGATAGAGCCAGAGAACCCGTTAGTGATACAGGAATAGCATATAGAGAAGGCATAGTTCAAAACTACCTTAAGACTTCAAAGTTTGGGCCTATGAATATCAAAGGGCCAGCTACTGTAGGAATTCTTACGGATGGTCAACCTGTATTGAAAGCAGAGGGTATATGTCTGCTGCTTTTTTCCTTCTCCCCAGCTATATCTACCTGAAGTCCTAAGAGTATTGGGATAGTCGGGTCTAGGGGTAGTAAGGGCTGGTGTGATGGATGTGATAAATTCTAGTGAGTCTGTCTTCTCATTATCCTCTTTTGGGTAATTGAGAAAAATGGATGGGAAAGGAAAAGAGAGGATGGAAGGGAAAGGGAGAGAAGGAGAACATTAAAATAGTGGAGACAAATTGCTTTCTTTCTGTAAAAGAGTCCCAAGGCAACCAGGGGTTCATTGGGTGACTCACCAGCTGTTTAAGGCAGGGAATACCTTTTAGACTTTTCAGGTCAGGAGTGGCCATGCAGGTAATGTAAGAAGCACATTCATCTAGGTGATGGAGTGGTGGGGAGTACCTGCCCTGTCTAAAGGCAGCAGCTCTTCATTAGCTCTTTGATCCAGGCAGTTGCTTTTACATGGAATGGCAGCCTCATATGGTCAGCTCTTCCCATTTTCTAAGAAGGGCTGCATGTTCACATTTTGGTATAAAATTTCCTAATTTTTTTTTTACAAGAGACCGAATCCACTTTATTTAGTTTTCAGTAAGTTTAAATCCTTGAGGGTATAGCATTACATGGGTTCTGTGTCCTATGGCTTTAGCAGGAATGTTGCTTTGGAATTTGGCACGAACCATGCCACTGTTTCCATGAGCACAAGTTACCTTTCCCCAGATTACTCTGGTTTTGTTCGGTTTGCCACCAGGGGTCCCTGTGTTATTCTTTGCCTTGTACACACATGCTTCTCTCTTGCCTAGATAGAATACAGTTTCATCTCGAGCATAAATACCTTCAATTTTAAAAAGAGCTGTGTGCTCTCTCTGGTTCCAGAGACCCCACTTATAGCCAGCAAAAATAGCTTTGTGCCACAGCCTTCCAGACATATTTGTTGTTTTAGAAGTCCTGTTCCCAGCAGGCCCCCAAATTTCAGCAGCCAGAGCTCCATTCAGCTCCACAGGTGCCAAGATGGCGGAAAAAGGAAATTTCCTAATTTTAAAAACACTTTCTGGGCCCAACGAAATGTTTGTAGGCAATCACCCCATATATATCTTTCACTTTAGGGCTTAATGCTCTTGCTTAGGTTAACTGACATGAACTTAGGGAGCAGATGATCATTTATTCAGCAAATATTTAATGAACCCTAGTATGTACTAAGACTGTTGCCATCCTCTAGGTGAGGAGAAATGGCCTTCAGACAGTATGAAAGAAGGCACAAGGTAGAAGCAGTAATGTTCCAGCAGTACATAGAGTGAATGCAGGGCAAGTTAAGAAGAGGGAAAAGTTTATGTGAGTCCAGGAGAGTAAGGGTAGCTTTGTGGAGGGAGAGAGGATTAAACACTGCTCTGGGGGAAGTGTAGGATTCAGAATGGGAGAGTCTGTGAAGGGAGAGGGAAGGACAAACGTGTGGAGATGGGAATGGACCTGATGTGTTCAGAGGTGTGAGAAAGAAAATCAGAAGAATAGGGTCCAATATGGGCCCAGTGTCACATAGGATAACTGTTCATGTTTCTGAGTAATTAGACAAAAGAGGCCGTAAAGTCTGTAGCTTTGCTTCCTGGTACTGATATGACTTAAAAACAAATTGACAGAGCAATCGTTGTTTTTTTTTGTTTGTTTGTTTTTTTAAGTAGTAAAAGAAGAGTATGGGTGTGCAAAGAGTGGGAGACAGGAACCTTTTACTTTAGTAGTGGCCACAAGTGGGAAATCAAATTGTCAGGGTGATGATAAAGGTATGTATGGCCATGTCTACGTGGTGCCATTCAGAGCAATTACCTTAATTACAGAGTCAGATTTCCTCTGTAAAGGAAGGTAGCTCAGGTTTGGAGCATGAACAGCTTAGATCACTGCTGGTTCCACAGCCCTGAATTGCTTGGGACCTGGGGTAATTTACACACTAAATTCCTGGCATTATTCCTTTGGGCTGACAAATCAGGGTTACTTGCCAGATTATAAGAGATCTTCCTGTTCCATTACCCCACCTCTTTTTCAATTGGCTCTCCTTTGTCATCCTAATCTAATGGTACACAGATAACTGTCTTGCTGAGCAACAATTTTATATAAATTGCAAGGGAGAGGAACCCAGCACCAGCCTTCTCAGTAATTTACACCACAATAGCAGCAGCACTGAAGTGCTAGTCATTTATAAATAGGCTCACAAAGCAGTGTGTGGGTTTTTAAAAACAGAATAGTTGAAAATATTCCCCTATCTGAGCACATCTTTACTGCTAGTGTTGCAGTATGACATGGTAACAACAAAATGTTCCCTCTTGTGCAGGCGTAGAAAGCTGATGAAGGCCATTTACCAGCACCAGGTTGATGGGTGTTGCTATTAGGATGCTCTTTATGTACTAACGGGATTCAGAGCAGTTCACTAAGTTTTATCTGACAGATACCAGCCTCATGGAACTGAGGAACCCAGGCAAAAAACTTCAACGGCAGGAGCTGTGTTACACTATTTCCTCACAGATCCAATCCATTCTGCCTTGGATATGCTTTGAAGTTTATTCTACCTAACTGGCCCCAGGATAATAGCAAAAGATAACAGCTGAAACATAGTACTTACTATGTGCTGGGCAGTGTTTCAAGTACTTTACAAAAGAAGGCACAGAAATGTTAACTCAATAAATTCTGACAATATGAGGCAAATCTTTTTGTATTCCCATTTTATAGATGGGGAAATTGAGGCACAGAAAGGTTAAGTAACTTGCCCATAGCTACATAGCTAGTAAGTAACAGGGCTGCCATTCAAACCAAATGTCTCCAGGGTCACTTTCTTGATCCTCTTGTCCTGGCTGCCTCTCTGACAACCTTCTTCTTGGGCCAGTGGGATTTCTGGCTTTGGGGTAAGATCAAACAGGAGAAAACTGGGCATTTCTTGGTTGGTTTTGTCTAGAACTTACTGCATTAATGATTGATTTTTCCCTTCATCTGTCTTCATCTCTTTTATTTCTTGTTTCCTGAGCTAGATGGCCTCATCTACTGTATGGGAGAGGGCAAAACTGAGCTTCTGGCTACCCTCCTGCTAGGACAGCACAAGTCACCGCCATCTTCCACTTACCAAGAAGACCAGACATGTCTCCCTCTTCCTCAACCCCGTATTTTAATGTTAGCAGTTTTCTTCTCCAAGACAGAAATCTCCTCCCAGGCCTATTAGCCAGGCATGGGCTTTGGAGTCAACTCTACAGCACCTGTCTGTATGTAATAAAAGCCATGTGTTTTTATGTATTTGCAGAAATGGGCTGAGTACATACCTTATTGGCTGCCATGGAAAAGTATTTGAAAGCAGTAACGTTATTTTGTGGTGCTGCTTCATTACCCTCTAAATACATCTAGAAAAAACAAATTAACAGAGGATGTAAAAAAAAACAACAAACAACTAAGGAATTTGAGGGTGATGAAAATGTTTTAGAACTACATAAAGGTGATGGTTGCACAACACTGTTAATGTAGTAAATGCCACTGAAAGGAACACTTTTAAATGATTAATTTTATGTTTTGTAAATTTCACCTTAATTTTATACAAAGGAAAAACTAAAGAAACAATCTACTACATATATTCTGGAGTGACCCTGCCCTAAGACAAAAAATTAACCTTATTTGTGTTTTCTCATTTTTCTTGTCTAAATTCACTGTTTGTAGCACCTCTGGAAACAGGGCACTTGTGCCCATGGTTACTATGAATGCAAACTGGCTGTAGGGAGCCCAGGGCAGCACTTGGGGGAGTGAGTGGTCTTTGAAGAGACAAAAACATGCCTTTCTAGAGGAACCCTCCCAAAAGCTGCTCAGCAGCCAGAGGAGCCTCCCATCAGAGGGGGCCCAAGTATGGACTTTGGTTAGGCTGGAGCTGGGTCTCATTCCTGCAGTGGAGGAAGGAGGCATCTCATTAGATTGAGGCCTGCACCAGTCTTCGATGCACAATTAGCCCAGATATTCTGTAAAAAGCCAGGAATAAGGGTTTTGGCGGGGTGGGGGGGGGTAGGGTGGGGGTGGGATTCTGAGCTCTACCCAGTCAAGGAGCCCTGGGCCAGAAGCATTTTCAAGACTGCTTTTGGTATCCCAGATAAAGACTTCTGTTTTACGGAGCTTCTTCCTAAACCATTACCTCAGGAATTCTACCACCATTTGTAGCCAAACGCCCCACTCAGCTGCTGCCATGAAAGAGGCCTGCAGCCCAGTTCCCTACACTGGGTTCAATTAGCTGATATCATTAATTTCTTAGGTCTTTAAGAAATGAAAATATCAATGAAGATGAAAAATGTACCTTTCCAATAAATGCCATGGCATTTGCACTCCCAGCCTTTGCTGCCTTTAAGAAGTAGTATAATGCTTTCTAGAGAAAGAAGGAACAGTATTACTGACAGTGATGAACATATCCTGCAAAATGGCTTTTCACAGCAAACTGTACTTCATTCAACATGCATTCAAAAAATATCTATGAAATGCCCACTTTCTTCAAGGCACTATTCCAAGTGCTGTTTGAACTCAAAAGAGTGGGATATATATATATATATATATCTCACAAACATAATTTTAGAATGTGAGGACTTCTCACATTTGAAAAGACTTGATGGACATGTGGTTTTGTTGAGGACAAATGAATCGCAGCTATAGACCTAAACAGTCCATTATGTTGAAAAATCATGCTTCTGTATTAATACTATGCACTTATTTTATAAGACAGTTTACACAATTGGCAGAATTGGATATGTAGCATCCTAATGTTTATAAGGCAGAGTGAATAAGACGGGACACACCTCGCTGTCGGCTGAGACCAGGTTTTTCTGCAGAGATGAACGTCAGGCCAATTCTTTATAAATCAAATTGAAGGGGCCTGGCAAAGCCTCTGACTCTAGGTCATAACATTAAATGAAATGCTCAGTCTAGAACGCATAAGGCAATGACCTGTCCCTTGCTACCTCATTGCCTAGGCCTCGTCCTGATCTTCCAGAAGTTCTCCTCAGAGACCACATGGAGTAATAAAAGAAATCAACCTCAGTAATGAGAAATGAAGACACTCTCCAAACTGTCTTATTAGGACGCAACTCTTCTACTCTTCAAAAACCCTTGACTCTGTGGATGTGCAAGGGCCTCCTCCTTCCCAAAGATGAGAGAATCTTCAAGAAGAAATGTGGGTAGTTCTTTCTTATGTCAATTTGTTCTACAAATATTGCCAACTTATTTGACAACCACAGGTTTGTTAATAAACTCTATCTGCCTTGTGGACATTGTGAGGAGGAGGTCAAGAAGAAAAAAAAAAAAACACAACCCCGTACCTCAATTCAGCTTAGGCAAGCTACCTAACAATGGAAGATAGGCAGGTCAGAACAAAGTGCCATGGGAAATTTTCGTCCACCTGCACAATTCTTCCGTTAAAAACATGTACCCAGTCAAGCTTACCCCAAAACTGGATATCCTGTTGCTGCAGCAAAGATAAGCAGAACATCCCCTTAAGGAAATTTACCCCTGAGAACATCCCCTTAAAAAAAACAGCACCCCTTTTTTGTCTCCAAGGCACACCGATCAGAAAAAGGACAAGTAACAGGAAAGAATAAAAAGGGACGGGAAACAGTGCTCGGGGCTCTTGCTCACTGCTGTGTCAGTGGAGGCTTGAGCCCAGATTCGGATCTGTAATAAAGAGTGTTAATTTGTCCAATTCGGCTCCGTGGTCATTTTCTGGGGAACTTGCTCCGTAACAGACATATAGTAAATACAAATGCCATCAGTGCAGGACATCATGACATCATGCATCCATTCATCCATCCATCCCTTCTGGTCTTCATTTATCCTTTCAAAAACTTGATTGAAACTTGCTGTATATATGATAGTGTGCTAGGTACTACAGATGAGTCAGAGTTGAACGAAAAAAACACTGTCCCCACATTTGCTCCCTAATAATACTGCTGAGAAGAAAGGAATACACGTAAATAGCAATTAGTAATAGGTGATAGGTGGGAGAAAAGGAATACCAAAAAGAATTAGAGGGATATAGAGTAACAGAAATTGTAACCAGTTCTGCGATTAAGTCTTTGACAAGGTTTTTCTTACCTATTCTACACAATGACACTGGAAGGCAGGTATTAATACTAGAGCCTAGTTAGTGACACTCAAGAGTCTTGTAGCTGGTACTGGAGTCCCACAATCAGCTTGTCCCACAAGTTCCATGTACTTGGCACTTTGCTTTCTCCATTAAAGACGGAGGGCTTACATGATAAAGGTGTCACAAAAGATGGAAAGGATTCACCAGTGCAGAGGGCATCATAGGCTGGGGGCATGACATGAGCAAAGAATGGAGATGGGAATGTCCCAGGTGAGTCCAGGAAATAGTAATCACTTCAGTATGGCTGAGGCAGAATATCCAAAAGCTAAGACTTGCAAAAATATGGTGGGGCCACATTATAAACAGTCTTGAATACCAGACTTAGGACTTTTATTTTATTTGGTAGAAACAGAAGCTACTAGAGATTTATGGACATAAGGGAATCTTGAAATAAATGCCATCTAAAATGTTTGGAATAATGTGTCAACTGGATAGGAGAAAATTGTAGCAATGTATGATTTACCAATCATTTATTGGTAAATAAATCAAATGTATGATTTATCAATTACATTTATCAGAACACATTAATATGAAAAAAGTATTTTCTTATGAATGTCTCTATTGAGCCAAGACCCAAATATACCCCTAGGTTACTATAATTTGTGCAAGTCACAGTATCTCCAGGACTTGGTTTCCTCATTCATGTTCTCCTCTGTGCGCTCTCAGGCCCCCTGTCCTTCTCTATCATGGCATGGCATATGTCATTGATTTAATTGTCTGCTTAATTGTTTGTCTGCCCCATGATGAATCATTTGTACTTAGCAGTGTCTACTGTATGTTAGGTACTCAGGAAATATTTCTGCAATGAATGAATACGTGAGTGAATGAAACGATAAATTTATAAATCTCTAAAACAAAGGGGACGGAATTTTAATGTTTATAGTCCCTTCCAGCTCTAGTATTATGATTCAATGAAACCATTTTCTAAGTCTAGTTTCAGAATTTGGCTCTCAAATACGGAAATAGAGAGTTCTAGAAAAAAAGTTTCACTCTGGGAAACTAGATTTGAACTGTTAAAAGAGAACGATCTATTCCCCAGAAGCAAACAAGAATCCTGGAGTCCCCATCCTTCAGTGTAATGATCCCATAATGACTAAAGGAATTGAGACTCTCTGTAAATCCCTCTCCCACACCCCTCCACTCTCGTGGCTTAGTTGGCATTTCTGTTCTCTTTTATTTCTACTTAAATGAACCTGCCCTTAATGCTATTGCATCAACACTTTATTGAACACTATGTGAAAGTACCATACAAGTTTTTTTGATGGATATGCATGAGTAAACCTGAGTTCTTGCTCTCAAAGAATTAAGATCAAGTTTCCATCCATTCATCCATTCATCCATTCCTCTGCTATGGTCTGCATATTTGTGACCCCCATCCCTCAAATTCATATTTTGAAAACCTAATGCCCAACATGATGGCATTAGGAGGTAGGGCCTTTGGGAGGTGATTGGCAGAGCCCTCATGAATGGAATTAGTGCCTATGTAAAAGAGGTCCCAGAGAGCTAGCTCACCCCTTCTGCTATGTAAGGATACAATGAGAAGTCTTCAAACTGGAAGAGGGTCCTCACCCAACCACGCTCGCACCCTGATCTTCCAGCCACCAGAACTGTGAGAAATGCTATTGTTTATAACCCACCCAGACGATGGTATTTCTGTTACAGCACCTCAAACAGACTAAGACACCATCCATCCACCCAGCCTTCAAATATTTACTGAGCACCCACCATCATATTTTACTAATTTTAAGATATACATTCCCCCCCTTTAATCAAGACATTTCTTACCATCAATGGCACTGAATAATTTATATTGGCAGTGTTTTTTCTTTCTCAGTTGAACATAAAATAATGTATCTTATAATTGATGGTGACTTAGAAAGGATGAAATATATAGCATGTCTCAGGCATTATGCTGAATGAAGTTTTATTATTTGAATGCACATCTCTTTTTTATTTTTTGAAAAAAAAAACCACAAGCATGAGTTTTTGTTGGTTCTAAGAAAATCCCTAGTTTAATCAGTTTGTAACATTTCCTCTAGAATGAAATGCCAAGAAAATGCATTATTCTAAAAACATTTATGAACACTTCTATTATCCTAGGCTTTATAAATCATACTGAAAAGGGATGATATTAGCTCCTTGCTTTTTAATGGTGGCAGGGTAGACAAAGCAGTCACCCTTACATATTTTATAGTATTATTCTTCTGCTAGGTTTAATTTAATTATGCCTCATCCACTTTAATAATATGCACCAAAACACCCAGCTTTTCAAATCCAATTCATTCTAACCCTGTATATATTTAGAAATGCAAATGCATTAAAATGCATGTGTAGAAATTAAAGATAATGTAGTCAAGAATTGGGTATACAATATTTTTCAATAATTAAGAATTCTGTGGTGGAGGAGAGGGAGGTGAAAACATTGCCTGTGGTGACAACTCAGGAGAGATTAATTCAATCAATAGTGAGAAGAAAACAAATGCAAGCTAGTTGTTTTCCAGGTATTTTGATATTTAATTTGCTGGGCAGGAAACTGGGTATCACTTACATTTATAGACATTTATAAACTTACATTTATAGTCTTACACTAATAATTTTCTTTGTTGAACTGAAGTATTAGCAAACTGGCTCAAGTGGTGGTTCCCAGGCTTAGGAGCAACATATAATGCTTAGGACGCTATTCATTCATTCATTCATTCATTCATTCATTCATTCAATAAGTACTTAGTAATAACCCAATATGCAACAGGTACTAATCTGAGTATAGGATACATAGTAGTAAGCAAAACAGACAAGAACTTACATTCCATTTTGGGGAGACAGACAGTAAACAAATCAAGGTCAATATAGTTTAGGGAGTGATATGGGCTAGAGGAAAATAAATACAGCGTGATAGGATAAGTGATTTAAGAGCAGCGTTGATCAACAAAATCCTCTTTGAGGAAGTAACACTTGAAGCATGAGAAGTTAGCTATGGGAAGACCTGCAGTAATAGCCTTTCAGAAATTGAGTATCCGTTTGTCTTCTCTCTCCCCCTTGCATCTCCCATGCCATTCCAGGTTGATTCTGTTGCAACTAAGTTTGTTGTAAAAATGACCACAATACTTTGCATTTCTTCCTATTAAAAGGAGAAGTCCTTTCTCCTACCCCTTCAATGCTGGCTGGCCTTGTAACTGTCATGCAGGGTGTCGGCAGGGTCTCTGGTCCCGCTCCCCACATAAGAACACAGGACATGGTGAGGCCAAAACGGAACACCCACGGAGCCATAGGTAGGGGAGTCACACCACTATATTCTCGCTGGCGGATGGGTTGGAGACACAGGAAGCAGGAGCCACAGGATCCGCAATCCACACTCTGCCACCTGCTAGCTCAGCCACCACCTTCTTGCTAGCCCCCATTTTCTGCTAGAGTATCCACAGCAGTTATATTAGTGGCCAATGGCTCACTGGTTACAGCTGACGGCCAACTAGCCACAGCTGATGGCCATCCAATCACAGTTGATGGCCATTTACTACCTGAGCCAGCACCTTTCCACATGAAGCCGAGAGCCTGGAAATTGCAGTCCTGGCTCTGTCCCCACACTTTCTTTGGCCAAAAGAATGTAGCAGAAGTGATTTATGGATGCTGACCATAGGCCTCAAGGGACTTCTGCTCTTGTTTCTTAGAACCTTAGAACAAAAACAGTTTGACTGTCACGGGAAAGCTTGGGCCAATTGGCCAGAGGATGAGAGCGTATGGAGAGACCCAGTTATCCTAGGGGTCACAGGTGAGGCCATCATAAACAAGCCAGCCCTAGCCAATACTGTAGCTAGCTATAAATGCATGAGCAAGCCCAGCTAACATTAGTTGATCCTGGCGCAGATCAGAATTACTCTGCTGAGTCCAACCAATACTGCTGACCTGCCAAAATCATGAATTAAATAAATGATTGTTATTTTAAGCCACCTAAGTCTGGGAGTGCTTTGTGATGCAGCCTAAGCTAATTGATACACAAACCAATCATTCTTGAGCTCTGAGACCTTGACTGGAGCCCCTCCCCCTCATGCAAGTTTCAGTTTATTAGGCCAAGGAAAGCAGCAAGGACCAGCCTGTGCTTGCCCCAGAATGTGCCTGAACCATGGCGATGGTTCTGCAATTAAGCCAGCCTTTTTGAGATGTCTGCAAGGGAAGTGTGGGGCCCAACCCACTATCAAAAAGTTAGAGCTGAAGCAACCTGAGAGATTGTGACATTCCTTCTTATTGCTTTATAAATTAGGAAACTAGATTTTCGAGGCCAAATTTTTTTGGACAGGTTAAAAGGAAGTAAGGTTTAATAGAAAAGCACAGGTTTTGAAAGCTCAAGCCCTGAGTTCAAATTCTGCTTCGTAACAACCTTCCTACCCAGCTGTGAGACTTCAAGTAATTTACTTCGTCTCTCCAGCCTCAATTCCTCATCTGTAAAATAGAGATAATAAACCCCTGTGAATGAGCCCACAGGAGAGCCTGATTGTGCCCCTGGGTGATGCCCAACTGCCTGCTCTTGCCATTCCAGCACCAGAATTTCTCATTGCCAGCTTTGGGACAGCACTTCATCCTCACCGGGAGGCAGCTCCAGCTCCCATCTGGTGTTTGTGATGACTGGAGCAGACCAGAAGTACCTACATTTGTGGGGTTTTATGTACTCTACAAAGATTGGTGGGTAACCCTTGTAGCTGAGGTTGGAGTACCTTCACAATCAAATTTCATGTTTATGGAAAATGGAGAATTCTTCCCAGTGATGCATCCGACGGTTAACACAAGAAACTCATTGCAGGCGGAAATCTGACATTGGAACAATATTGTGAATCCAGAACTTCCCATCTAAGGAGCTAAAACCTTGACTAATGATGAAAATAATAAAATCTGAAAACCTTCAATTGAGCTGTCTCGGGATACCTATAGTTATTTTAATTGCTACCTACTTTTACCACATTTTATGAAATTAACTTTGACATTTACCTAATACATACTATATCTCATATAAAACAAACTATAGTAGTAAAGACACATTCATAAAATAACATTGTAAGTGAAATGGAAAGTAATAATAGCTTGCTCCATTATGTAACCACCTTATGAAATAATTATATCTATTGCTTAGCCTTTGGGACCATGTTGAAATAGGGCATGTGTTCCTTTCAGACAATGTGCACATGGCTTCTATAAAATGACAAGGGCTACAAAATCATCTTTAAAAAAGAATCCTAGTTACTTCCCCAGATATGTGGGGATTTAGGGCCTTGAAACCACAGTCAGGAACTAGACAAGACCTCATCCTGGGACTCTAGTATCTTACTAAGGAGGATCCTGTGTAGGTCAAGTTTATTTGCTCTTTCTCCACTAAATTTAAATTGTTAATCTTCTGACCTCAGCAGGATAAGGAAATGTTGGGCAAAATGATTGAAAGGAACTTTGCAAATTTATAAGGATGCTTAATAATATTTCTAATTACATTGAACACAGTATATCCTTTGATTTACTCAAATGGGGCTGAGGCTTGTCCTCATGTTCCTTATGCAGGAAATTCTCAGGTGGACTTTTTCTACAGCTGGTCTGTGGGGAATGGGCAAAAACAAGGCTGTCAGGTGGGTGTATCCTCCTCATCTTATCCCATTCCAAAAGTGTGTTTGGGAGGGAAGAGGCCAGCTTCAGGGGGAACATGGAAACAGCCCTACCCCAACTGTTCCTTCAGAAGCCTCTACCCATTTGTACCTGGAGACAGGTAGGAAAAGTTCTCCCTCTAGTGAACTTTGTTCTTCCTCAAAAGCTGGGAAGCTGATCTGACTAAGGAAGCAGTGGTGGGCTTTCCCCAGCAACTCTTCCACACCCTGTTCCCTTTTCACTGGTTACCACCCTCCCTCACCACAATCACCCCCACCCCACATGACAGAAACTTGAGGTTGACTTACAGCGTAATCCTGATCTAGACCTTTCCTTCCAATTAGATGTAATTGTCCAAGAGATACCTAGGACCAATGATTGAAAATTGTTTTATCAGTAGTATTAATTTAAATAAAGAAAAGAAAATATTTTACCTGGTGATTTTGCTATAGTATGTTGATCCAGTTTGATGCAGTTGGCATATCTTAAAAAAGAAGCAGGGAAACATTGCAGACTATGTCTTTTATTGGCTAATTGGTTGGTGCTGAGTGTAAGGCTTCTTCAGTGAAGGGCCTGCTGGTGCACATGTCACGCAGGGGACCCTGCTCGCTGCACCATTTGTCGTGCCGGGTCTCAGCTCCCACTCCCCGCCCAAGAACGCAGGACACGGTAAGGCCAAAAAGGAACACCCATGGAGCCATAAGTAGGGGAGTCAAACCAATATATTCTCGCTGGCGGCTGGGCTGGAGACACAGGAAGCAGGATCTACATAATCTGCCTAACAGCAGTCCGCGCTTACCAGCCACCATCTTCTTGCTAGCCCCCATTCCTTTTCTGCTAGCGTAGCCACAGCAGTTATATTAGTGGCCAATGGCTTACGGGTTACAGCTGACGGCCAACTAGCCACAGCTGCTGGCATCTGATCACAGTTGATGGCCATTTACTACCCGAGCCAGCACCTTTCTATGTGAGGCCGAGAGCCTGGAAACTGTTTTTTTTGGGGTTTTGTCCCCACACTCCACCCCTACAGGGTCTCGCCTCACAATCTACGCGACAAGCGTCTTCTGCGAGGGGCCCTGTGCAAGGAGCCTGGAGGTGAATGCACTATCCTGAACACAGCCAGGCTCTCTGGGCACAGCCAGGGTTTCTCAGGGCACCACCAGTACTTCTGGGCACAGCCAGACATCCTGGGCTTCTTAGGGTACCACCTGTTTCCCTGGGCACAGCCAGCTTTTCTCAGGGCACCACCACAGTACTTCTGGTCACAGCCAGACTTCCTGGGCTTCTTAGGGTACCACCTGTCTCCCCGGGCACAGCCAGAGTTTCTCAGGGCACTGCCACTCTCTCTGGACACAGCCAGACTTCCTGGACACAGCCAGGGCCTCTCAGGGCACTGCCACTCTCTCTGGACACAGCCAGACTTCCTGGACACAGCCAGGGCCTCAGGGCACTGCCACTCTCTCTGGGCACAGCCAGACTTCCTGGACACAGCCAGGGCCTCAGGGCACTGCCACTCTCTCTGGACACAACCAGACTTCCTGGACACAGCCAGGGCTCTCAGGGCACTGCCACTCTCTCTCTGTGCCTCTCGGGGTACCGTGCTGGAACAACAGCGGCTCACATCAAGGTGCTTACATATTATCAATGGCGGCCAGTCAAGACACAAAAGCAAACATCAACCAGTCCCACTACATGATGGCATGTTCCCAAACAGTCAAGCGTCCATTAAATTAGGGATGGAAGGCAATTCCCCATAGTCCATAGTCATTCGCCAGGGCTGTCCTGGGGGTGAGGGATAACCTTGACCTCACCATCATCTCCCACGGAGGACTCAGCAAGCGTTTCCTCCTGGGACTAAAAGTCCTGCATCCGGGCTGCCTCAGCAAGCAGTTCCCAGCTCACAGAGCAGCAACAACCTTCGCTTTCTCCGCTTTCTCCGGCCTCTGCTGGTTGGGGAACCATCCACATCTTTCCACCCCTCCACGGGGATCGAGCTCTCCGGCAGCTGCTCCTCCTGGTCTTCCTCAGACTGAGCTTTCATACGCACAAACTGCTCCACTGCCCTTCGGAAAGCTTTGGCCAGCACCGTATCCTGCCAACTACGCCATGTGTCGCGCAGGGGACCCTGCTCGCTGCACCATTTGTCGTGCCGGGTCTCAGCTCCCACTCCCCGCCCAAGAACGCAGGACACGGTAAGGCCAAAAAGGAACACCCATGGAGCCATAAGTAGGGGAGTCAAACCAATATATTCTCGCTGGCGGCTGGGCTGGAGACACAGGAAGCAGGATCTACATAATCTGCCTAACAGCAGTCCGCGCTTACCAGCCACCATCTTCTTGCTAGCCCCCATTCCCTTTTCTGCTAGCGTAGCCACAGCAGTTATATTAGTGGCCAATGGCTTACGGGTTACAGCTGACGGCCAACTAGCCACAGCTGCTGGCATCTGATCACAGTTGATGGCCATTTACTACCCGAGCCAGCACCTTTCTATGTGAGGCCGAGAGCCTGGAAACTGTTTTTTTTGGGGTTTTGTCCCCACAGCACAGCAGGCACATAAACCCAGTCCCTTTAACTCCTGGCTCTGAAAGGTCACACAAATGCCATCCCCTTCCCATTCCCAAAGACAGAACGCTTCTGGATCCTGGTAAGAGTTCATTCATATTAAAACCAACATCGGATGGGGCTTTTTTACTATAATTAAAATCTAGGTTTAAAAAAAATGAATGTTTTAGGAGTAAATGTAAAAATAAAATTTCCATTACTATGGCAACTGGATCTTTCATGGGCTGCAGGAACTAAGTGGCAGGGGATAAAAAAGTAGAACAAAGAGGAGGGGGTGTCTCTTCCCTTTCCCATTTAGGATGGGGTATTGTTAACCCCTTTAGGGGGTTACAAGCCCCTTGTAATTTGCATGTTCTTAAAATTCAAGCTTGTCATTATACATTACTTGTATTTGAACATCTCCTCTTTCTGCCAAAAATTTGTAGTATTGGTATACGTCCCACTCCAGGATCTCACTGTTAGAACTTAGATTTTCAGGTCTCTCGGTTAGTCTCACTTTTTCCACTGGAATACCTTCACTTTTTTCCAATTTGTCAGCAACTGTGAATAGAAACAAGCTACAGAATAGCCAGAATACACAAGGTTGCAACAAATCAAAGTCAACTTAGAGAAAACACAGCCTGTTCTCCTTAAATTGTGCAGAGAACTGGTCTACTAACAGAAAGAAATATCCTGAGGTGATAGAAATGTGCTGATTTTTATTTGGTTCTGAGAAAAGTGCAAGAAACCTTTGCAACCCATGCAAATATTATATAAACATATCTCAGTCAGACCCTACTGAAGATCTTGGCTAAGCAGGTTCAAGAAAAGAAGACAGATTTTACAGATTTTAGGAGCAGGCGACTGACCCTTTCTGCCACTGACTTTTTCTGAGACTAAAACGACAAGATAAGAGCAATAATAGCTCCTTAGTTACTTTGTATAGATAGTCTGAAAATAAATATACTGATAAACATGCTTGAATAAACCTAACCAAGTATGCAGTCTGAACTACACATATAGTTATTCTAGTTTCATTAAGCATATGAAATGATCTTGTTGTATGTACCATCTTAAATTCAATAGCAGTTTTTCTCTTTCTTTTCTCAGATCCTAATAATGCCAAAAATGTGTATTTAGATGTTATTCTGATTATAGAAATTAACCAAATGGACTTTACCTTATTCACTTCTTTGAAGATGGAATGTTACATACAACTTTGAAAATTATTGTAGGAACATATATTAATCTCGTGTTCTATTTTTTTGTAGACAAAGGATAGAGTAATAGAATAATGATTACTTAAATTGTTCTAAAGTGCAGAGACAGAGATCACTAATGTATGTACCTTACATCCATTTCTTCAGGAATTTTTAACAAATCATCCCATATTCTAAATGTTAGAATTAGGGAAACTACTTAATATTTACTGATGCTATATTCAAAGTTTTAATAGAAGGAAAGAACATCACAAGAATAAGTAAAACAGAATTGTTTGGGAATATGTACTAACAAAAATAAAAGATGAGCACAATCATTTAAAACTTTTTGAAAAGTAACTATTAAGAAATCAGAAAACTCTACATTGCATTGCAAGAATTGTATTATAACAGATGTTAAAAGCATAGTCTCTTAATACTTTCAAAGTATGTCAGTTGGCATTGATTTATTTTTTTAAATTTCTTGGAAAGTCTGTTTATATTAAAATAAATTATGTGGATTACTCACTATAATCAGCCACTTTCTTGTAATGATTTAGGGCAACTTCACAATTCTGTAGAACATTGATTCCTGACAAGTATCTGTACCCCTAAAACACAGGCATATATATTCTTAATATTCTGATAATGCACTGTGTTTATCAAACATACCTACTTGGGCCCAAGAATATTTAATTTACAAACCAAAATCATGTGGGACATCATGCTTCCCCCAGCACTTCCAAAGGTATAATATATCAGTGCCTAAAGTAGAAAAGAAAAAAGAAAAAAAAAAAAAAAAATATATATATATATATATATATATATATATATATATAAGTGTCTATATCTATATCTATGTCTATGTATATCTATGTCATCTAATTTGAAACTCAAACCGATCATTTTTTTTTTTTATTCCTAGCACAGCAGTGAACATTGAACTACTGCAAAATAAACTCCAAACTTCATTCTCTTCCTCTATAGAGACAGCTAACATTTTTGGAGTCTTAGCTCTGGAGTCTATGTTAGGGCATTGTACATATTTTATTTAATCACCACAAAATCCCTATGAATTAGGTTTTATGCAGCTTTAATGAAGAACCTGCAACAAGGAACATTACGAAACTTACTGTATTTTAAGCTTAAACTTCTCTGACTGTTTAGCTGGTACTTTTAATTACTGCACTACAGTGAGTCCCTTTACCTAAAAAGAGTACCCTATTCAATGTCCCTTTGAAATAAATCAGTTTTGTTTCAGAAAAAAGTAGAATGACCTTACCTTGGCTTGATTATATTCCATTCCTATTCCATAAGAAGACAAAACTCCTAATGCCTAAAGTCCAAAAGAAAAAGTCAATATATACATTTATTTCACAATTATTCTTATCTACATTGGTAAGAGATATTTTATTTATTTATTTATTTACTTTTAACTTTTTAAAAATTTATTTTAAGTGTGTTTTTCCAGGACCCATCAGCTCCAAGTCAAGTAGTTGTTTCAATCTAGTTGTGGAGGGTGCAGCTCACAGTGGCCCATGTGGGGATCGAACCAGCAACCTTGTTGTTAAGAGCACCGTGCTCTAACCAACTGAGCTAATCAGCCTCCCCAGGTAAGGGATATTTTAAATATCTGCTGCATAATCATTTGTATTTTTAACTTTTTTCTTAGACTCTAACCAAGTGTCTTTTTACACTTTAGCTAAGACTGCAAGAGTTTGGAAAAGGTCACAATGGTGGGAGCTTTCTATGTATGTGGAAATCAGCTAATACTTACAGAACTTTAGTATAAATTATAATAACAAAATACAATAAAATGAAGCTAGAAATCAATAGCAAAAAAAACACTGAGAAAGTCACACATATGTATGGAAATTAAGCAACACACTTTTGAATAACCAATAGGTCAAAAAGAAATCACAAGGAAAATTAGAAAATATCTTGAGACATAAGAAAACTAAATTGCAGCATACCAAAAGTTATGAGATGCAGCAAAAGCAGAAGAGAAAGCTTATAGAGGTAAATGTCTACATTAAAAAGAAAGAAAGATTTAAATCAACAACCTAAATGTACACCTCAAGGGAATTGAAAAAGAAGAAAAAGTAAACCCCAAATTAACAGATGGAAATAATAAAGGACAGAAAATAATAGATGGAAATAATAAAGATTAAAGGGAAAATAAACAAAATAGAGAATTGAAACATAATAGAAAAATTCAATGAAACTGAGTTGGTGTTTTGAAAAGATCAGCAAAATTGACAAACCGTTTAACTATGAAAAAAGAGAAGACTCCACAAAAATCAGAACTGACAGAGGAGACATTACAACTGTCACCACAGAAATAAAAAGTATCATAAGAGACTACAGGAACAATTATATGCCAACAAATTAATAACGTAGAGGAAATGGACAAATTTCTAGAAACATATAACTATGAAGACTGAATCATGAGGAAATAAAAATTCTAAATAGACCTATAACTAGTAAGGAGATTAAATCACTAATAAAAAACCTCCAACAAGAACAGCCCAGGACCCAATGTCTTCACTGGATAATTCCACCAAGCTTTTAAAGAATATCACCAATCCTTCTAAACTCTTCCAAAAAATTGAGAAAAAAACACTTCCAAACTCATTCTATGAGCCTAGCATTACCACGAGAACAAATCTAAACAAGAATACTACAAAAAATGAAAGTACAGCCCAACATCCCTGATAAATATTGATGAAAAAATCCTCAACAAAATACTAGCAAACAGAATTCAACCGCATAAAAAGGACTGTATACCAATAACCAAGTGAGATTAATTCGTAGAATGCAGGGGTGGTTCAACCTATGAAATCAATGTATATACCACATTGAGATATGGAGGGGGGAAAACCCCACACTATCATCTCATCTGATGCAGAAAAAGCATTTGACACAATTTAGCACATTTGTAGGATAAAAACATGAAACAAACTAGGAATAGAAGAAAATTACCTCAACATAATAAAAGACACACACAAATACACACACACACACACACACACACACACACACTCAAGGTGCCAAAAAATGTATAAACATTTTATAAAAGGAAAAAAGCATTAAAATTGTAATACTCAATATATACCAATAATAAAAGATGAATACAAGTCACGTTTGACTCCTGCAATTACAAGAGGTGCTCAAAGTGGTTACCATCAGCATCCAGACACTTATTATGCAAACTACTGTTTGAGGAACGTTGATCAAAGTGTCCACTTGTATACATTTTTTGGGCACCTTCAGTATAAAGCCCACAGCTAACATTATGCCCAATGGTGAAAAACTGAAAGTATTCCCTCTAAGATCAAGAACAAGGCAAGGATGCCCACTCTCCCCACTTTTATTCAAAATAGTACCAGAAATCCTAGCCAGAGCAATTAGGCAAGAAAACGAAAAAAAGGGCTTCTTACTTGGAAAGAAGTAAAAATTGTCTCTGTTCACAGATGACATAATCTTGTATGTAGAAAACCATAATGATTTTATCAAAAACTGCTACAACTAATAAATTCAGCAAAGTTGTAGATACAAAATCAACACACAAAACTAATAGCATTACTATACATCAACAATGAACAAGTAGAAAAGGAAATTAACAGTCCCATTTACAATAACATCAAAAAGAATAAAATAGTTAGGAACAAAGTAACCAAGGAGGTGAAAGACTTGTACACTGAAAACGATAAAATATTTCTGAAAGAAACTAAAGAAGAAATAAATAAATGGAAAGATATCCCATGTGTATGGATTGGAAGAGTTAATATTGTTAAAATGTACCCAAAGAGCTTACAGATTCAATGCAATCTTTATCAAAGACCCAAATCCATTTTTTGGGGGGGAGGGGCAGGAACAGAGAAAAAAAAATCCTAAAATTCATATGGAATCTCATGAGATCTGAATAGCCAAAACAATTTTGAGAAAGAAAAACAAAACTAGAGGTCTCACACTTCCTGATTTCAAAACGTATTACAAAGCTACAGTAATCAAAACACAGCAGATTGGCATTAAGATAGACATATAGACCAATGGAACAGAGAGCCCAGAAATAAACCCATATATGGTCAAGTGATTTTCAACAAGGATGCAGGCCTACAGACATTAGGGAAAGGGTAGTTTCGTCAATAAATAGTGTTAGAAAAACTGGATATCTACATGAAAAAAATGAAGGTGATCTCTTGCCTTATACAATATACAAAAGCTAACTTAAAATGGATTAAAGACCTAAATGTAAGACCTGAAAGTGTGAAAGTCCTAGAAGTAAATGGGAAAATCTTCATGATATTGGATTTGGTGATGATGTCTTGGACATAACTCCAAAAGCACAGACAACAAAAATAAAAACAGATAAATTAGATCACATAAAAATTAAACTTCTGTGCAACAAGGAACACTATCTGTGGAGTGAAAACACAACCCATGGAATGGAAGTAAATATTTACAAATCATATATATTGTAAGTCATTAATATTAACAATATAAAGAACTCCTATAACTCAACAACAAAAAAACAACCCAATTTTTAAAATGGCACAGGATTTGAATAGATATTTCTCCAAAGAAGATACATGAGTGGCCAAAAAGCACATGAAAAGATGCTCAACATCACTAATCATAAAGGAAATACAAATAAAATAATATAATCAGATAGCACTTCATGCCATTTATGATGGCTGCTATCAAAACAAACAAACAAGCAAAACTAGAAAATAAAAAGTGCCAGAAGGATACGGAGAAATTGGAACTGTTGTGCACTGTTGGTGGATATGTAAAACAGTACAGCCACTGAGGAAAACAGCATGATGCTTTCTCAAAAAAATAAATAGGATTACAACATGATTCTGCAATTCCTCTTTTGGGTGTATACCCAAAAGAACTGAAAACAGGATCTCAAATAGATATTTGTATATCCATGTTCATAGCAGCATTACAAGATATAACTGAAAACTACAGTGAATGTTTAAATTAAAAAAATTATTAAAGCAACTTCTTTTTTTATTTTTTAGGAGGGTACAGCTCACAGTGGTGCATGCGGGTATCAATTGGAGGGGGGTGGGGATCAGGGAGAAGGGGACGGGATTAGACAGCATAAATTTGTTAACTACAATATTGCCACGATGATGTGAAAGACAGTTTGGGGCATATAATCAATAATATTGTAAAGATTTTGCAGGATATCAGATGAGCACATGTCTTATTGGGGACACCACTTCATGGATGGTGTAGATGCCTGACCACTGTGCTGTACACTAAGATAAGAAGAGAGAAGACACTAATAAACAAAATCAGAAATGAAAAAGGGGAAGTTATCACGGACACCACAGAAATACAAAGGATCATCCAAGAATACTATGAAGGACTATATGCCACCAAATTCAATAACCTAGAAGAAATGGACAAGTTCTTAGAAACATATAGCCTTCCTAGGCTGAACCATGAAGAACTGGAAAATCTAAACAGACCAATCACCAGTAATGAAATTGAATCAGTCATTCAAAACCTTCCCCAAAGCAAAAGTCCGGGACCAGATGGCTTCAGTAGTGAATTCTACCAAACCTTCAAACAGGATCTAATACCAATCCTGCTCAAACTCTTCCAAAAAACTGAAGAAGAGACAGTTCTCCCTAACTCATTTTATGAGGCCAACATTACCCTGATACCAAAACCTGGTAAGGACAACACAAAAAAATGAAAACTACAGACCAATATCTCTGATGAATACACATTCAAAATTCCTAAACAAAATTCTAGCAAATCAAATGCAACAACGCATTAAAAAGATTATTTATCACCACCAAGTGGGGTTCATCCCTGGGGCACAAGGATGGTTCAACATCTGGAAATCCATCAATGTGATACATCACATAAATAAAATAAAGGACAAAAATCATATGATTATATCAATTGATGCAGAAAAAGCATTTGACAAGATACAACATCCATTTATGATTAAAACACTTAATAAAATAGGTATAGAAGGAGAATACCTTAACATAATAAAAGCCATGTATGACAAACCCTCAACTAATCTCATGATTATGGTGAAAAACTGAAGCCCTTTGCTCTACGTTCAGGAACAGGACAGGGCTGTCCCCTATCACCTCTGCTTTTCAACATAGTGTTGGAAGTCCTTGTCAGAGCAATTAAGCAAGAGAAAGAAATGATAGGCATCCAAATTGGGAATGAAGAAGGTAAATTGTCACTCTTTGCAGATGACATGATGCTGTATATAGAAAACCCTAAAGACTCCACCAAAAAGCTGTTAGAAACAATCAACGAATACAGTAAAGTTGGCGGCTACAAAATCAATGTAAAAAAAGTCCATTGCATTCCTATATACTAATAATGAAATCTCAGAAACAGAAATACAAAAACAATTCCCTTTGCAAATGCAGCAAAAAGAATAAAATACCTAGGAATAAACTTCACCAAAGATGTGAAAGACCCATATGAGGAAAACTACAAAATATTTATAAAAGAAATTGAAGATGACAGAAGGAAATGGAAAGACATTCTGTGCTCATGCATTAGAAGAATCAACATAGTTAAAATGGCAATATACAAAGCAATACCCACAGCAAGATACAGATTTAATGCAATCTCCATCAAAATCCCAATGGCATATTTTAAAGAAATAGAACAAAAAATCGTCATATTTGTTTGGAACTATGAAAGACCCGAATAGCCAAAGCAATCTTCAGAAAAAAGAACAATACTGGAGGTATCACACTCCCTGACTTTAGCTTGTACTACAGGGCAACAATAATCAAAACAGCATGGTATTAGCAGAAAAACAGACACATAGTCCAGTGGAATAGAATTGAGAACCCAGAAATAAAACCACATAAATATGGATAGATAATTTTTGACAAAGAAGCAAAAAACATACAATGGAGAAAATTCAGCCTCTTCAATAAATGGTGCTGGGAGAATTGGAAAGCCATGTGCAAAGGAATGAAATTGGATTGATATTTGTCACCATGTACCAAAATTAATTCAAAATGGATCAAAGACTTAAGTATAAGTCCTGAAACAATAAACTTCATAAAAGTAAACATAGGTACTAAACTTATGGACCTTGGGTTCAAAGAGCATTTTATGAATTTGACTCCAAAGCAAGGGAAGTAAAAGCTATAATAAATAAATGGGACTATATCAACTGAAAAGCTTCTGCACAGCAAAAGACACCATCGACAAAATAAATAGGCAACCAACTGAATGGGAAAAGATTTTTGCAAACAGTGCCTCCTTTAAGGGGCTAATATCCAAAATATACAAGGAACTCATGAAACTCAACAACAAAACAACAAGCAACCCAATTGAACAATGGGCAGAGGACCTGAAGAGACATTTCTCCAAAGAGGACATACAAATGGCAAATAGACATATGAAAAAATGCTCAACATCACTAATCACCAGAGAAATGCAAATAAAAGCCACAATGAGATATCACCTAACCCCAGTCAGAATGGCCATCATCAACAAGACAAATAGTAACAAGTGTTGGAGAGGCTGTGGAGAAAAAGGAACCGTCATACACTGTTGGTGGGAATGCAGACTGGTGCAGCCGCTATGGAAGGCAGTGTGGATGTTCCTCAAAAAATTATGAATATAATTACCCTATGACCCAGCAATCCCTCTTCTGGGTGTCTACCCAAAAAATCTGAAAACATTTATCCATAAAGACATGTGTGCTCCAATGTTCATTGCAGCTTTGTTTAAGGTGGCCAAGACATGAAAACAACCAAAATGTCCTCTGATAGATGAATAGATAAAGAAATTGTGGTATATATACACAATGAAACTATTCGGCCTTAAGATGAAATAGGACCATTTGTGACAACATGGATGGATCTTGAGATTATAATGTTAAGCAAAATAAGTCAGACAGAGAAAGCAGAGAACCATATGATTTCACTGATATGTGATATATAAACCAAAAACAACAAAAGAACAAGACAACAAATGAGAAAGAAAAACTCATAGACAGACAATAGTTTAGTGGTTATTTATAGTGGTTATATTATATTTAGTTTAGAGGGTAAGGGGAGAGGGGGGTGGTAGATGAGGGTAAGGGGGATCAAATACATGGTGATGGAAGGAGAACTGACTCTGGGTGGTGAACACACTATGGGATTTATAGATGATGTAATACAGAATTGTACACCTGAAATCTATGTAACTTTACTAACAATTGTCACCCCAATAAACTTGAACTAAAAGAAAAAAAAATTGACACTTTTGTTACTTCCATATCTTGGCTATCGTAAATAATGCTGCAATGAACATAGGTGTGCGTGTATCTTTACAAATTAGCATTTTGGATTTCTTCTGATAAATACCCAGATTGGAATTGCTGGGTTATATGGTAGTTCTATTTTTAATGTTTTGAGGAACCTCCATACTGTTTTCATAGTAGCTGAACCAAATTACAATACCATCAACAATGCACAAGTGTTCCCTTCTCTCCACATCCTCGCCAACACTTGTTGGTTGTTGATTTATGATAGCCCTTCTGACTGATTTGAGGTGATATCTCATTGTGGTTTTAATTTGCATTTCTCTGATGATTAGTGTCATTGAGAATCTTTTCATATGTCTGTTGGCCATCTGTATGTCCTCTTTGGAGAAATGGCTATATATGTCCGCTGCTCACATTTTAATTGGAATTTTTTAATGTTAATTTGTGTGAATTCATTTATATTTTGGATATTAATCCTTTATCTGATGTATCATTGGCAAATATCTTTCCCTTTCAGTCAGTTGTCTTTTCTTTTGTTGACGGTTTCCCTTACTGGGCAAAAACTTTTTAGTTTTATGTAGTCCCATTTATTTATTTGTTTCTTTTGTTTCCCTTAAATCAGGAGATAGATCAGAAAAAAATATTAGTACAAACAATGTCAGAGAGTTTACTTCCTATGTTTTCTTCTAGCAGTTTTATGATTTCAAGTCTTACATTCATGTCTTTAATCATTTTGAGTTTATTTTTGTGTATGTTTTAAGAAAGTGGTGTACTTTCATTTTTTTGCATGTGACTGTCCAGATTTCCAAACATCATTTATTGAAGAGACTGTATTTACTCCATTATATAATCTTGCTATAAGTCATAGTTTAATTGACTATATTGCTGTGGGTTTATTTCTGTTCTCTTCATTCTCCTTCATTGATCTATGAGGCCTGACAATTAAGTTTGCAAACTCATCCTACAAAAAGTGCTACATATCTCATTCTGGGAAGCTATGCACCAATGCCAGTGCCTAGTCCACCCTTTAAAGCAATTTTGGAACTCTTTTTCTGGAATGGCCATCACAGCTGTTGTTGTATTATCCTTGGTGTCCTGAATGTCATCAAAATGTCTCCCTTTCAATATTTCCTTTATTTTCAGATAAAGAACTAAGTCATTGGGGGCCAGATCAGGGGAGTAGGGAAAGTGTTCCAATACAGTTATTTGTTTACTGGCTAAAAACTCCCTCACAGACAGTGCTGTGTGAGCTGGTGCATTGTCATGATGCAAGAGGCATGAATTGTTGGTGAAAAGTTCAGGTCGTTTTTGTCTAACTTTTTCACTCAGCCTTTTCAGCAGTTCCAAACAGTAAACTTGTTTAACTGTTTGTCCAGTTGGTACAAATTCCTAACGAATAATCCCTCTGATATCAAAATAAGTTAGCAACATTGTTTTGACTCTTGATTTGGACTGACAGAACTTTTTTGCTTGTGGAGAATTGGCTGACTTCCATTGTGCACTTTGATGCTTTTTTTCAGGGTCATATTGGTACACCCATGTTTCATCACTGACAGTGATAACATGGCCTAAAACATGTTTTGCCTCTCCAAAACATCTTGGCAAACTTCAACTCTCCTTTGCTTTTGTTCATTGGTGAGCTCTTTCGGGACCGTTTTTCCACACTCCTTTCCCATGCCAAGATTTTCAGTGGGTCTTGAATTACCAGGGCATGGCAAATGAACAGTTGAGAGACTCAGATATGGTGGCCACCTGTGTCCTCAAATGGGGAAGGGGGAGGGCTCAGCAAAGAAACAATGGCCTCCACAATCTCCCCCGTCTAGGAGAAAGACTCCTCTCTAGCCCCCATCCCGACAGACAACTCAGTTCCCCAGCATTGTCTCTCCTGCCTTTCCAGCTGCTGCCCTACTGCTGGAACTCAGAGCGAGTGATTCTGTTGGTGGGTATGTCCACATGCAGTCACTTTAAGAGGAACACCTGGGAGTTCATCTGCAGTCAGTCTCAGTCACAATCTCTGCTGGTTTTCACAACCAGAAATTATGGGGACTTCTCTCCCCAGTACTGGAACCCTGGGCTGGGGTGGGGCTGGCACCTCTTACTCCTCTCGGGCTAAGGGGGACTCCCACAGCCAAAATTTCCCTCCTGATCTTTAATGGTCACACATGGGTATGGGACTAGCCTGCTCTGTGTCTCTGCCCTTCTTACTAGTCTGGAGGTGCCATATTCTGCACGTCCTTAATTGAAAGGCTTCGGTTCAGCCTGATATAAAGTGATTGTGGGGACAGAGCCAGGAGTGCAGTTTCCAGGCTCTTGGCCTCACATGGAAAGGTGCTGACTCAGGTAGTAAATGGCCATCAACTGTGATTGGATGGCCATCAGCTGTGGCTAGTTGGCCGTCAGCTGTAACCAGTGAGCCATTGGCCACTAATATAACTGCTGTGGCTATGCTAGCAGAAAATGGGGGCTAGCAAGAAGATGGTGGCTGAGCTAGCAAGTGGCAGAGTGTGGATTGCGGATTGCATAGAGGCAGATCTCTCAGCGAGAATATAGTGGTATGACTCCCCTATCTATGGCTCAGTGGGTGTTCCTTTTTGGTCTCACCATATCCGGTCTTCTTGCGTGGGGAGCGGGAGCTGAGACCCTGCGTGACACCCTGCATGATAGGTATGAACCCCCTATCCATGTCTCCGTTGGTGTTCCTTTTTGGCCTCGCCTTAACTTGTGTTCTTGTGTGGGTAGTGGGAGCTGAGTCCTTGCATTACAGTGATTCTCAATAATGGTTGTTTTGTGGATTAGTTGTAATTTTGATGTGGTTGTGAAAGAAAGTAAGCACAGCATTTACCTACTGCACCATCTTGGCTGTCCTCCCCACTCTCTGCCTTTTAGACACTTGAAGGCCACAGTCTGGTACCTCAATTGTTCTCTTCTACAAAGAGGCCCTATTCTGCCTTCCTCATGTGTTATATTTTAGGTTATATTCACCATCTTTTGTGTTCTCTGAATCTGGTCTACATTGTGGATGCCATATTTCTATCATGACCTTATTAAAACAAAGTAGTTACATTTCCTAAAAAAGGGAGGATATCCCAATGTAAATGAAACTGTTACATTTTGCTAGTAAATTATTTGTAAAATGAATGGCTGTCACAAATCAAAATATGCCAATGCATGCAGGAAAAACACCAAATTCCCAGGAATAGATGAAAACTAATGAACAATGAGAAGTTATTTTGATCAATTTATCAGAAAAGATTATGATTAAGGTATTCAACATCAAACATTGTCAGAAAATTTTGCTGTTGTTGAACTGAACTTCCAGCATCATGTGGTTCAATTGAAGAAAAAAAAAGTACGTTTAGTCAAATTGGAAAGTTTTATCATTAATGGTTGCAGAATGAGTCAGTAGTTTGGAAGAAATCCTGGTGGTAATCGAGGAACACACCCGTAAGAAATGTTGCACTACTGATATCCTTCATGGTACTGAGAATGATATCATGTTGGACAAAGACAATTATCAACCAAGTTTTCTAAGTGTAAAACTGATTCAGTGGGACTCTGAATGAGAAGAATTTTGGAACCTTGTATTTAACTTATATTTAACTTTTTATGTAATGAAAGACTGACATATGATAAAATCTATGTCTAAAACAGTTTTAATAGAAATAAAACAAAAATTCTAATAAGGAAAATACTGCTTTATACTTTAAGTGACAGCATTCATATAATACAATTTTATAACTTACATTTTAAAAGTATATAACTTATTGTTGATGGCGTCTTATAACAGATAAAATTTAGGGTTATTATCTCTATCACAATTTTCAGGTTTCTAAGTCTAGTAACTAGAAACCTGAAAATAGAGCTTGTTTAACACAAATTGTTCTTAGTCAACTCATGCTGATTGACAAATAGTACTGCTTCATTTTACGGATTTTCATAAACAAACATTTTGAAAATATAATGGAGAATCTTACCCATTAACCTCATCAGCACAATGTGTGATCTGTAGAATTTGACAGCCATCCTCCAAGCCTTGTGACTCCTTTCCTGCCCTTTTTAGTCACTGATAAGTTGGCAGTGACATCATTTATAAATTCTCTCAGTACCCAAGAATGAAATTGGATTGGGCCAAAATATTTGAACTCGCTGCAAAAGATGTTTGTGGCACCCTGCTTCAGGTACTTCTGAGAAAAGTACATTCTACCTTTTAATTCTGAATATAAGTATTCTTGTTTGATTTTAAACACAATTTCTTTTGTTGGGAAGAATAATTTAATGTTGTATACAAATTTTTATCAAAAATTGAAATTCTAATACTTCTGAGAGCTTACAACAATAAATATCAGTGCCCTGCCCCTTTCCAGGTCACGCTTTATTCTCTTCATAAACAACCATTTTCAATTATTTTAGCTGTACTCCTCTGATAATTACCACCACTGTGACTCCAGATAAGTTGCTCTTACTTTCTGTTAACTTATACACAGGTTGCCAAAAAAATGTTTACACGTTTTAAGAAAGGAAAAAACTGTACTAAAATTGTGCTGATGGTAACCACTTTAGGCAACTCTTGTAATTGCAAAAGTCAAATGTGACTTGTATTTATCTTTTGTAATTGGTATAGAGTATTACAATTTTAATACAGTTTTCCTTTCTTAAAATGTGTATACTTTTTTGGCACCCTCTGCATACGTTTTTTCTGTATATGTAGATTTGTTATATTATAGATATTGATTTAGGTCATCTACATCACTTTCTCACTTTTTCTCCTTGCTTCTCTTTTCAATAGAGTCATAACATTATATTTTGTCTGAACATAATTGTAAAAGTCTGTTTTGGTGTTTCTAATATTTTCAAGGCTCTACTAATTTGGAACTTTATCATTTGGAACTGTCACCATTTTTAGAAGTTCATTCCATACTCTTACATATCATTGGTAATATGCCTTTCTTTCCAAGCTTCGTATTAAAAACAATCTGGTCTTAATCATTCCACTCAATAGTTGATGAAATATTTGAAGAGCACAGGGTCATAAGCAGAATCCTGTGGCAGATTGCCAGAGACTTGCTTTCACAATGGCACCGATCCATTAGTCTATACTCTTTATATACCATCATCAAAATCCACATTTTTACTTTTTCATCTAGCCCATGAGAACACCATATGAGATTTTGTTAAATGTCTCCCTAAAAATCACAATACAAGGTCTGATATTTCAATCAAAATAGAAAATGAATACATTCTTAAACTTTATATTACAATTTTAAGGACAAAGAACTGTTACTTCTTAAACTAGGGGATTGACAACAGAGTTCAGTTCCTAAAAGCACAATAGCTCTAACAACTGGTTTATAAGTATAATTTGTATAATCTACTAATCCATAAACTGAAAAATATATATATAATTTAACTAATTCCTCTTCGGTCTCCAAGGTTCCCTTTTTAGGAAAACTGACCATGAATTTTATTGTCACTCATGGAAGGTGTCTGGAATCCTGGTATTCAACTAACCCATGCAGTTTATGTTGAAAATGGTTAAATTGGCTCCTTTTAGGGATCTCTCTAGCCAACATTGGATTTTTTTTTCTTGCGACTCCTAGCAGGTTTTGATTATGCTCAGTTTAGAATCTGAATTATTTATGTGGAAACTTTGATAGTAAACAAATATACTGACCTTATATAAGGAAATGAAAACACTGTTTTATTTAGTTGAGCTTGTATTTTAAGATGCTTTCACCAATTGTGTATCATTTTGTGCAGGAAGTACCATATATTTTGGCCTGATCTTCCTGGAGAAATTTGTGAGGTCATAAAGTTGTGAAGTGAATTGTGTGGAAGTTAAATTTTCATCCTGTGACTGGGAGAAGAGCTTTCCTTTGTATAAAGCTCATTCTAGAAAATAAGAACTAAAACCATGATGTTACCAGCTTTAAAGAATCATCCCTTACGGAACGTTCCCTTTCTCTTTAGCAGAGAAACAACAATGGGTGATTTTGAGTTAATTCTCTGGAAGGTTCAACTTTATTTATTTTTAATTTTTAAAATACTGCTTAAAGCATGACAGGCACTAGAAGAAGACAAAAGATGTTATGGGCTTTCCTGTAGTAAATATCCTGATTATAGTCAGTCCTGTCTTATTCCTCTATACTTGGGCATTATCACCTAACGACTTTACAATAATCAGTTTTTGGCATTTGCTCTTTTTCTGAGATGAGGGCTGAGATAAAATGAGATAGAATGATTAAATCTTAATTGAGAAAAAAATGCTGCAAATTGAAAGAGAAGCTACATAATAGTGATGACATCAATGACACTTGCAGTGGTTTGTAAAGATCAAGCTCTGCAAATTACATTTGTTTATAAGACTTGATTCTGAACTCAACCATTGTGCTATGGTTTCTAAGGAACTGTTCTAGTAGCTGGAATTTGAATGGAAAGAGTTAAATATTGAGGATACTTTATTATGTTTCAAAGCAAATTACTCAGGTTTCATAATAACAATTTAAAAATTAAATAGTCCTCCTTTTACTTGTTATATAAGAAATTATTATTAAAAGAGAAAAAGATTCAGCGAGTTTCTGTTAATTGTTGTTCAGGCTTGAAAACGTCTGAGATCTTTACTTTCAGCTCAAATTGCATACCAAGCAAAAGTGTGAATCAATTCTAATGAGCAACTCAGATCCTGTCAGCATCCTTAACACAAAAAGAGCATTAATGTCAGGATGAAATGCTTTACATAGGTAATCCTAGAATTATCAAGGTGATTATTAGGTTGATATAAAAATTTTTTTCAGTAGTAGTACAGTGCTAATATCTATAGTCCCTGTATGAAACACTTGCAAAATTCAAATCTGAAATAAATGAAGAATATATGGAATCTGCCGTTGTGATAGAATTATTCTAGAGTCACAAAGCATGGTAAAATCCTTCTCTTTTATATATCAATTATAGTTATTTTTAGATAACAGAATGGATTTTCTTATAATCCACAATAAAACTGTTTTAAATTTTGTCACCAAGGGAGTACATGCATCTAAGTTAATTTTTTCTGATATCTAAGAAATGTATACCCATGAATAAAAAATTTAGAGAAAAAACTAAACAGAAAAGTAACTTTAAAAAGAAAATAGCTACAAATAATATTACCATTTAGAGATTACCAAAATTAACTTAAGCTTTAAGGTTATACGATGTAGATGGTTCATTTCTTGAATCTTAAAGCACATGAGGCTTAATGCTATCTTCTTGTTTGGCAAAATGACACATTTCCTACTGAAACAGTTCATCAATATCAAGAAAAGAGTGAGTGTTTCTAATTTTGAGTGGTTGCTTGCTGAATGAGAATCAGAGAAATAAAAAATAATAACTTATCTACCTCTGGCTGGTATAGTACAATATCTCATAGAATATCCTAGAGGCTATGACTCAGTTTTGTTTGCTATTTCTTCAGTTTCCACTATTTTCATGAAGACTACTCCATCAATTAATAGTTTTCTTTATTCAGAAAGTACAGATTCTTCTCTCTCTCTCTCTCTCTCTCTCTCTCTCTCTCATACACCCTTTGTTTTATTAGTTTCAAGTGTGCAAAACAATGCAATAGCCAGACATTTCATCCCTCACAAAGTGACAACTCCCCTCCCCCAATCTGCTGCCCCCTGACATCATACATATCTATTATAATTCCATTGACTCTATTCCCTATACTGAACTCCATACCCTGTGACTATATTAAATTATAGTTGGCATACAATATTATTCAGCTTCAGCTTCAGGTGTACAACACAGTGGCCAAGCATCTACACCGTCTATGAAGTGGTCTCCTTAATAAGACAAGTGCCCATCTGACACCCCACAAAATCTTTACAACATTACTGACTATATTCCCCAAACTGTCAGAAAGTACAGATTCTTTGAAAATCAATTAAATGAACTCTGTTCATAATTTTAAAAACTTTTGTTGCCCTTATTGAGATTTCCTTTGGTTGATCTGGAATTTTGTGAGATGAAACATTTAAGATTCATGAGAAGAAATAATTATGCGTGTTTTCCTCCATCCAACTTCTCTTTATACATAGCCTGAAACTGCATTTCCCCCCACCCCCTCAATGCCACCTTATAATATGAATTCATATTTTTTTTGTTTTTCTTTTTAAATCCAGATCTCTCCTAGATTACTCCAGGCTTCTTCCATCTATTACATTTCGGTATTTCTGATTGTTCTTCCTTCCCCCCCAGAGGTACATGTCTTCATTCTTTTCATTCACTTTTTCTATCTCTTACCCGCCTCCTCTCTCTATCTCTATGTCTATCTCTATTCCTCTCATTCTCTTTCATTATCATTTTCACTACACAGTTCCACCTTCTTTAGCCAGATTTCTGTTGCTATGTTGTTCTATTACATTTCCCAGTAAAATTTCCTATGAGTGTAGGCAATATTCCTGTACCAGACTCGCATAAACAACCTGAAAAGAAAGGTGGTCACATGGCCAGCCCTATTAGAGAGCTGTGATCATATGGCATGTGGCCAGCCTGGTCCCAGCAACCAGCCATCAAACTAAGCATTGTTTGTAGCACAGAATCTCTAACTAGTTGTGCTTTGTATAAGGAGATAAATCAATGACAAGAAGACTTGCTATTGGAAACATTTTCCAATGGTGATGACGGGGATGACAGCCTAAATTTCAGAATAGAATCCAGCTGTAGTACTGGATAAGGTCCTGTAAGCTCCCTGCTCATTCAGATGTTAACAGTTTGGTCACTAGATCATGAAGAATTCACGGGAAGAGGGCAAGTCTGAGTGAGGAACAGGGTGTCCAGGATGTCAGGAAGAATATCAGAGGAGCTTGGGACAGAGACTTTGCCAACCAGCATTGTAGCATTTCAATAAACAGTGTGGTTGCATTTTGTACATCAGGTCAATGTCAGCCTTTCAGGTGATAAGTTCGTCTTCACGCACATTCTGTCCTCTTGTCCTCCTGATACAAACACACATATATACTAAACAGATATTATCCCCATTTTACTGATGAGGAAATTGAGACTCAGAGAGGGCAGGCCACAAGGGCCAGTGTTGGAGCAGAGCTATAAAGCCAGGACTAAATGACTCCAAAGACAAAATTGTTGGGGCTAAAATTGTTACATGACGTTATTCATTAACGTCTTTTAATATTGGCTAAGGGATATTGCAGATATTATTTGGTTTTTGCAATAACCTTATGAAACAGTGTGGACTTTATTATCAATCCCCTTTTCAGGTTTGGAAAAACTGAGATTTAGAGAAATAACTTCTTCAGTGTTACTGACAGAATGAACAAAAGATGGAATATCATTAAGATGTAGAATCTGGATTCACATACTGTTGAATTTTCTGATTCTGGAACCCTTGCTCTCCTACTACACCATGCCTAATGTCTATAATTGTACATTTTGCGAGAATATTGTCCCCCAAATATCTATTCTTCTCTACAAAGATGGCTATGATAACACATGGCCAGTGGTCATACATTTAGAGTTGTTTTTTCTGACATTGAGTTAGCACTCAGCCAATTATTTTACAGTCTGATTCTTCTTAAAACCAATGGCAAGCAACTGATGGCCAATTAACTGTGATTAGAGGGCAGTATGTGACCATGCAACAGAACCATACAAACTAGAGTATGTGGAATAGCAAATAATAAGTGTCTAAGAAACAGTTGTTGACTTAATTAATTAATACACCCACTGACAAATAAAGTACATGTTCACTAGTTTGGAAAGGAATTAGGTGACATCATTCTTAGTGATGGATATGATGGTAACATTTGGTCTTGGAAATCTATCTATCTATCTATATACATATGTACAGGGGTGCAAAAAAATGTATGACTTGTAGTCATCTTTTATTATCAGCATATATTGAGCATTACAATTTTAATACAGTTTTTTCCTTTCTTAAAATGTGTATACATTTTTTTGGAACCATCTGTATAGATGGATGGATGGATAGACAGATAGATAGATAGATAGATAGACAGATAGATAGATAGATAGATAGATAGACAGATAGATAGATAGATAGATAGACAGATAGACAGATATGTATATAGATACATATTTATCAGGCCAATTCTTCTCAATTTATTTTCTTTTAATTTTTATTAAATTTATTGTGGTGATATTGGTTAGTAAAATGATATTGGTTCGTAAAATTATATACAATTCTGTAATACATCATCTATATATCAAACTGTATGCTCACCATCCAGAGTCAGTTCTCCTTCCATCACCATAGATTTGACCCCCTTTATTCTCTTCTACCATCTGCCCTCCCTCCTTACCCTCTGGTAATCACTAAACTGTTGTCTGTGTCTATGAGTTTTTGTTTGTCTCGTTTGCTTGTTGCTTTCAGTTTTATATCCCACATATGAATAAAGTCACATGGTTCTCAACGTTTGTGACAACATGGATGGATCTTGAGGTTATCATGCTAACAGAAATAAGTCAGACAGGAACTTTATATTTTTGATTGACCAAATATGGAGAATGAATATTAAATAACTCATATTTTATGATAACATTTATAAATCTGTTTACTGTTTTGTAAATATAATTATTTATATTTAATTGCAAAAAATTCCATGGGGTAAAAATAGTATTCAACAACTTAATTATAATTAATTAATTAATTAATTAAAATACACAGATATTTAAAATGATGTTGATCTGTATGTATTTACATAGGAAGATATCCATAATATATTGTTAAGTGATTTAAAAGATTAGGAAACAGCAATTAGAATAAGACCTCATTTTTGTAAAGCTAATTCTACATAGTTATGAGAGAAATTCTAGAAGAATAATGGTGGGAATAATATTTATATCCTTTCTTTATAATTAATGATTACAGAGTTCCAGGTACGGAATTAAGTGCCTTCATACATTATTTTAATCCTTACAATAACTCCCTTAATTCATTCATCATCATTTATTATATAATTAATTATGTTTATACATAGTTAAATATTATACAGACATATGTTAATTATGTCTCTTGTCCCAGGCTCTGTGATAAATACTAGAGATAGAGCAGTGAGCCAGACAGACACAGTATCCAATGTTTTAACATTATCCTAACTCTACAGATAAAAATTAGAGAGGTTAGCCCACCCATCAGGGGGCTTCTGGTTCAACTTCTGGTTTACTAAACATACCGACTCACAAGACTCCCATAGGCTACATTTGCCACCAGTCTATTCAGGTGATTATAGCACAGGAACCACAGTTTGCCGGACGACAGCATCAGGCCTTCCTTTCTGTGAGAGTCTTTGAAGCAGTTCGCACAGTCTTCTAGCAGCAATCATTGTCGGTCCCTCAAATGATGGCTCAGACTCAAGAATTGAGATCCCCACTGGGTGGGTGTGGGAGACACTTTAACATAAACGTTTCATTCCCCATGTAACAACTCCATGCAGTGTCCAGGGTCCCCATAAGAATCACTACCACTGTCAGATATCTATATTTCATTATAGTTTCTCCCAGTTCAAAGGAATTTTGCCAGTCAGGTCATTTTGATCATAAGCAATGCTGCCTAGAAACACAGTTAACATTTTACTACTATAAGATTACCAGGGAAATAACTAGTGAGTGAACCAAAAGGTAAAATTATCATGCAGAAGAAGGGCAAAGAGTTTTGTTAAGTAGCTATAAAATAAGCAATTGGAAGAGTAGATTTGGACTTAAGCCTTTTCAATTCCAAAGCCTAGCTAGCTTCTGACTTTACTAAATGGTTAAAAAAAAAACTCTGTGGGAGTAAAGCTTTTAGACAACTTTTACTTTCTTCTTCATACTTTCTGAATTCTCAGATTATGTTTTTGTAATGAGCATGAATTTCTTCTGTGATCAGAAAGAAATATTTTCATTAAAAAGACCGGTGACGTGAAAACATGCTTTTGCTACAGCATTAAGTGAAAGTAGCCAGAAACAAAATGATATATGCACTTGCATATGATTGGGATAATGCCAAAATAAAGATGCAGAGGGGAAGAAGCCAAGGAAAAATACAAAGCAATCCTAACAGTATTTGAGTCAGGATAGTTGGCTTATAAAGGGCTTTTTTTTTTTCTTTTTCTTTTTCTCTGCTTTCCAGATTTTCTATGAAATACTTATGTTATTCTTGGAATAAAACAAACACATTTCTTAAAGCAGAAAAGGAAATATATTTAGCTTATAAAATATTTCAAATGTAAAAACCAGAAAAACATCATTCTAAGGTAATAGATTTAGTTTTGTATTTCTTTGTATAGGTGAATATATTTTATATAAAAATTTAAGTTAAGGGTTCAGAGTTCTCAAATTTTCTCAAAAAACCTGTACATGGAAGATGGGAATGTGGATTAGAGAGCAGTTCTGTTCCATTCCTGAAAGTCACCCATGTAACCATAAGAAGTTGCCCAGGGCTACTGCTGTGTCTCTGCCCTGACACTACTATTTCGGGGCATTACAGTAACTTCCCTAGGTCTAGGGTCACGTAGTAGAGTGGGAATATTATTGCCCAACTCCTTTCACATGTTACTTGTCTGTAGCTATTTCAAGATGTAGTTATTTAAGATTTAATTTTCTTTTAAAACTCACATTTTGGGCTTTACATGATCCTTCTTTAGCCAAGGACTCATATAACTGGATAGCTGCTGTTATGTTTTGCATGACAATATTTCCAAATAGCAAGGCATCAGCCATTTTCTCCATAGCTTTCGAGTTCCCCATATCAGCTGCTTTGGCAAAGAGTATGTAGGCTCTGTTTCAAGAATATGAAGTTAGAAGTTTGATTATCAAAAATTACATTTTCTGCTCCCTCTGTCATACATACTACTTCCCTCTAACAAGTAGGACACAGTTGTCACTGCTCCTAACAATACGGTTTAGCTGAAGTCCATTACATCTCTAGACCAGTAGATTTTTTAAATCCCTAGATTAGCCTAAGATTATTGTTTCGGATATACTGGAGATGCTAAAATAATGTATACACATTTTAAGAGATGTTAACACTTGGTCAGTGTTGCTCAAGCAGTAGTTCGCCACAATCAGAAGTATCTGGATGCTGATGGTTACCACTTTGAGCACCTCTTGTAATTGTAGTAGTCAAATGTGACTTGTACTCATCTTTTGTTATCAGTATATATTGAGTACTACAATTTTAGTAGTTTTTTCCTTTCTTATAATGTGTATACATGGGGTGGCTGTTTTGCTCAGTGGTTAGACCACAGTGCTCATAACACCAAGGTCGCTGGTTCGATTCCCCCATGGGCCAGTGAGCTGCGCCCTCCACAACTAGATTGAAAAAAAAAAGTGTATACATTTTTTTGACATCTTCTGTATATGACAAATAGTGAAACTGCTAGAAAGTAGAAATACATAAGATACACTAGGCTTGAAGCTTATACACCAAATGAGGTGAAAAATTGAGGCACTTGTCCTAAAACAGTGAACTCTCCATGACCACTCTCATTATATGAGTATTTGTTTTGTATAATTAACTCTGAATTATATCACAATACAACCGATATCAATTAAAGATAATCAAAACTGGAATGTCACATTTAGGAAGTTACTATTATGAGAAAAATGGTCCTTTAGTATTCTGAAATAATTTTCTAAAACAGAACATATTCTTCAGCACATCAAAGGCAGACTGTGCAGAAAAACAATAACCAAACAAAATGTAATGGTTATTAGGGCTCCAGAGTCTAACTGCCTGGGTTCAAATCCTGGCTTCACTACTTATTAGTGTAAGAGCTTCAGGCAAGTTATTTAACTTCCCCCCTCTCTCATGTATGGAATGGGAATAATAATAGCACCTGCTTCATAGGGTTGCTGGGAAGATTCAATGAGATAATCCATGTAAGGTGCTTGTACAGAGTAAGTACTCAATACATTTAGCTATGATTATTATTATTATTATTATTATTATTATTATCATCATTATTATTACTATTGCATAGATTCTAAAGTTTCATAGCATCGTAATTTTTTCTCCTGTAGCTAGTGGGTAAATGGTGTAAAATCTTAGTGATTCCAAATATAGATGCCATAGGATTGCATTACACTGCATTTTTTTGTGCTGGCAAAAGTCACCTGGACCTGATCTCTATAACAAGTAGTGATAGAGAGCTTTGCAATATTAAAACTTGTGTCAGAGACAGACAGTAGTTTTGTGATTGATTTTTACTTTTATAGCTTCCTTTTTGCTTACGGTAAGATTATAAAGCATTAACTTCTACCTATGACCCTAATTCAAATGCAGCAATAAACACACTAATCTAGCACTGCTATCAACTCAGGAAGATTAGAAGATTCAACTTTATGTACCTCTTATCCAGGCTGATATTAAAATAACCTACTTTTGGTCAAAAGCTGGAGCAGAATAGAATGGTCAAAAAGGTCTGGGACTCAGTGGTATGCAGGTAGGCATTAGGGTCCTGGGTGGCAAAACAGAGAATAGACTCCAGTTAAATAAAAAAAGTCAGGAGGTTAAGCCAGACATTGATCACAGTAAGAGCAAGCTGCAATTCTGAGGACCAGAAGGCAAAAAATGAGATGGAAGATCTCAAAGGTCAATGAATATAAATGTATGGCATGCGGGGATAGGCTTGGCATGAGGATACAGATTCCCTGAAGCTCTTCTGTTTCATGGCTTTTGCTGCTGCAGCTCCTTTGCCTGTTGGATGCTTGGACTAGAAGGGCGCCAACCTGAGATGGGCTGCAGGAGCCAGCAGTATTCCCATTCTCTGGTGCCAGGGTCAAAAAGACATTACAAAACCAATCCTTCTAAGCATCTTTGATTCCAAGGGAGGGGTGGGTATCTAGGTCACCCATCAGGAAACTCCAAGGTGATATAAGGAATACTAGAAGCAGGACCCAGGGCTGGAGAAAGTTGTTGGTAAATTAGGTAGGATTAAGATCTGGGCTGTAATCCCCAAGAGGGAAAGAGAAAAAGAAACTGCGCAGCAGGGGCAGATCCCCAAAAGAACTTTAGTTAGGTATCTGGACTATCTCTAAAGGATCTGGTATTGGATGGTGGGTGCTGGGGAAGGGGGAGGCTACATGGATCTCTAGGACACATCAGAAACTTGGTGTGGGACAGCAGCATGTCTTCACACTTGCTTTGGTGATGGGGAGTAATTCTTAATGACAGCTAACCCTGGCTTTCACTGAGACTTCTTGACTTCCTTGGATAAGTTTGTGTTTCCCTGACATGCTTGCTCAACATCTGTACTTCTTTTCATTTATTTATTTTTTAATTTTTAAAGATTTTTATTAAAATATAGCTAATATACCATATTATATTAGTTTCAGGTACACACCATATTTATTCACCATTTATATACCTAAAGAAGTGATAACCACGATAAGTCCAGCAACCATTTGACACCATACCATGCTATCACAATATTATTGACTATATTCCCTATGCTGTGTATTACATCCCTAAGACTTATTTGTTTTATACCTGGATATTTGAACCTCTTATTCCCCTTTACATTCCCCCCTTTTAAATTTTCAATTGCAGTTGACATTCACTATTATTTTATATTAATTTCAGGTGTACAGCATAGTAATTAAACATTTATATAATTTATGGAGTGACCCTTTGACTAGTCCTCACCTGGCACTATACATAGCTATTACCATATTATTGACTATATTCCCTATGCTTTATTTTACATCTCAATGACTATTTTGTAAGTATTAATTTGTACTTCTTAATGCCTTCACTTTTTCACCCTGCTCCCAGCCCCTCTCCCATCTATCACCCTGATAAATCTAGTACTCATCTGACATCATACATAGTTATTACAATATTATTACAATATTATTACAATATTATTGACTATTCCTATACTATACCCTACATCCCCATGACTACTGTGTAACAGCCAATTTCTACTTCTCAATCCCTTCTGCTTTTTCACCTACCCCCAAACCCCATTTGGCAACTATAAAAATATTCTCTGTACCTATGAGTTTGTTTCTGTTTTGTTCATTTATTTCATCCTTTAGATTTCACTTCTAAGTGAAATCATATGACATTTGTCTTACTACACTCAGCACAATAACCTCTAGGACCATCCATGTTATTGCAGATGGCAAGGGATAGAGATAAAAAAAAAAAAAAAGATCATTTGTAAGATACTTTAAACACTATTTGATTCTATTAAAAACAAATTATGGGAATATAAGCTTATTTGTTATCCCGATAAACTTTTAATGACAAGCTAGATTTTAGATTGTTCTTTTTTCTCTCAACATAACTTGGCTTATGTAACTGGATAAAAACTTACTTGGCTTTTTGTTTTTGGCTTTTAGACTGCTGGAGAATCTTGATGCCCATTTTAAATAGCTGGTCTCCTTCATCTGTGAAATTTTTCTTTGCTTGCTTTTTCACTATATATGAACAAAAAAAGAAAAGTACCATTATTTTTATGTTTTATATTTTAAAAATAATGTGCTGGCATATTAGTTTGAATTTTGTTCTCCTTATTTTTTAACCTCTGCATTGTTTCTTGTTTTCTAAAAAAATTTTTTTAATTAAATTTATTGGCGTGACAATGGTTAGGAAAACTACATAGTTTTCAAGTGTACATTTCTATAATACATCATCTATATCTCACATTATGTGCTCACCACCCAGAGTCAGTTCTCCTTCCATCACCGTATATTTGACCCTCTTTATCCTCCTCTACCACCTCCCTACCCCTTATCCTCTGGTACCACTAAACTGTTGTCTATGTCTGTGAGTTTTTGTTTGTTTGTCTTGTTCCTTTGTTGCTTTCAGTTTATATCACCTCAACCTTGTTCAGAAGGTAGAAACTGCTTATAAAAGTACCGTCTTCCTATGTCTTATGAAAGCGTTTGGAGGGTGGAGGAGACAGAAAAATGCTTTTGATGGTGGGAGGGAAAGAGATGTTCACAGTCTGGGATAGAGATGCAAAGTCCTGCAAACAGAGGGTAGGAAGCCAGGCCTTAAATAGAAGGTCTTGGCTGGTCTGCCTGGTGTACCCTAGTGGCTGGGTCTTAGGCATCAGGCTCTCTGCTTTCAGACTCCCTTATCTGAGCATTGCCCATAACCTTCAGAGCCATAACATTCCAAGAAAACATGAGGACATAAGCAACTGGTATCTCCAAGATGACTAGCGTGCACTTAAGATTAAAGGTGAAAAGTTCGCTCTGCCCAAGGCTTCCTCCTTCACCCCTAGAACCTTTCTTTCCAAGACCTTTCTAGCATGACTAGGAACTGTTGGGGATGAACATGAGGAGTAAAACAGAGCAGAGTGAGTGTGCCACACTCAGGACCTTGGGGAAAACACACAGGAGTATCAATGATAACTTGGCTGTGGGATGGGGGCTCAGAATAAATTTTATAAGATTTAGGGAAAGTAAACAGAATTTTACTTGCTACAATAATGATATTTGCAAACACTTATAACACTTCACAATTTTGAAAATGTTATCAACAGTTTACACTTGGGGAAAGCTGGTTGGAGGGAAAGTGAGCCTTAGCGCCACCCCAATGTGCGCTCAGACACACACACACACACACACACACACACACACACACACACACACACACACACACACACACCCTTCCACAACATCACAGTGACCCTTGAAGTCCATTACAACACTCAGTGATACCTCTGATTAAGTGAACCAGTCCTGAAGCCATTTTACATAAGAGGCATTCCTCGATGCCTTTAACAAGATCACAAAGAACTTTAAATGGTTCTTGTTTTTCTCCTTGATAAGATGTCAAGAGTTGTTCACTTTTTTTTAACTAAATTTT